>NC_028648.1:61304953-61352344 GCF_001406875.1 Solanum pennellii
TTTTTGTGTTTCTTCATGACTTACTTAATGGTGTTAGCAAAAAGAAGAGATAACATCCGCAAACTTTCTAAGCATTGTTTGAGATGTGACTTGAGTGTGTACCTGTTACAGTACGAGGTTGAGTTAGCAGATATTCATTGTATAATTACTCAAGCGTAAGATTATTCTTTTACTAGCCAATTATTAAAGGAAATCATGATAATGCATCAACTTGTTTCGATAACACCATGCTTTGACTGATTTTTCTCAAGTTCTTCATATTCAAGGCCTTCACAAGAATGTCGCATCATCATATTCTCCCAGATCAAATGAATCTCAAGCTGATTCACAGCGAACCAACCCTTGTCAATTTTTAATACCTTCCAATGAACAACAAGGACCATGTTCGCACAACAAAGTTCCCCAAAGGTGTGCCATACTCTTACTGTCCCGATTGCTCTAATATTCCCCCAATCTCCAGAACCATAGATTAGTAGTAATTCATGTTGCAGGTGCATCAATGATTGTTAGCTATGAACCAGGTTCATATGCAGTGTTCCCTAAATTTGCATCAAAGATGTTTGATATCATGTCACTTTCTTCAACTTTTTTTTTTTCATCCTTTTCAAGGAATAAACTGTCTCCTTGAAAATTAAAGAGCGAGAGGAAATTTTCTACCATTTTTAGCACCTGTTTGGAGCATGTACTATTCATATACCAAGTTGGCCTTTTCCCACTCACCTTCACCTGAAACACTAGTCAAAGATTAGTCTTGGGAACCCAGATTAGCTTGGGCCCCTTTATGTGAGTAAAAGGATGAATAAGATTTCTTCTAGCCCATAAAGGCAAATAAGAAAACCTTTTATTTGGAGCATTTTTATTTCGAACCAGGTTCTTAGCCGTATCAGTCTTTTCCTTTTTGGTGAACTTAACATTTTTCTGAAAAGCCTCAAATAAAGCTTTACATTGATTCTTTAAATGACCTGAGTTTCCACAATGAGTGCATAAACTTTTAGACATGTGAATAGTGTGTGACACAAGATTATTCTGTTTTTTAAAACCTATCCCACTTCGACTAGTGGTTTGCTTTTCTTGAATCTGAGTTAAAATTTCAGAGGACCTGGTCCATCTAAGATTTCTTTCCAGATCCAGTTTGGTATGATCAAGATTTTCTTGTAACAACCTATTCCTTTCTGTTAAAGCTTGATATTTTATGGTTAACAATTTTATTTTTTCTTCTAGAGCTAATTGAAGTTCACTAGCAGAGTTTTTGCCCTTGTGACTTAACTCTGAGATTTTAATCTGTTCTTTTAATTTATTTTGAAGAAAGTGATTGTGTTTCTCAAGATTGTCATTGACTTCTCTTAAAGATGCATAGTTTTCCATCACTTGTTCTCTTTCAGAATTGACAGACTGATATGCATCTATAAGAGTACTCAATAAAGACTCTAGTTCCTTTTTAGAATATGATTCAATATTTACTTTGATGTGATGAAAACTTACCTTGCTTTGTTTGTCATCTTCTTCATCATCTTCAGAATCTGTTTCAGCAATGAGTGCAAGAAAATCATATTTATTTGATTGTTCTATTGCAAGTAGTGACTGATTTTCGAACCCTCCATCCTCAAATTCTTCTTCAGATAAGTCCCCCATAGCGGCAAAGGCTCTTCTCGTTGAAAGATCCGCTTCTTGATTGGTCATTCTTCTGTTTGTGGGAATGTACTTATCATTCTTGATGTCTTTGACCTTCTCAAAGTTTGCCTTTTTCTGCTCTAAAGCCCAAAGTGGACAGAATTTGATGAAGTGATCTGGGCTCCCACATTTATGACAAACCTGGTCTTTAGTGTTTTCAGATGGTTTTTGAGAAGTTTTCTTTTGAAAGGTCTGCCCTCTCTTTAGCATTCTGGTGAACCTTTTGGTTATGAGGGCAATATTTTCATCTTCAAAATCATCTGATGCATTTTTCTTTAGAACCAGGTTCCTTTCCTTCCTTTTTCCTCCAATTTCCTTTTCTTGGTTTTTCTTGAGTTCGTATGTGATGAGATTACCAATCAACTCATCCATGGCCAGTGAGTCTAGGTCGCGGGCTTCAGTGATAGCCTCGACTTTACTTTCCCAAGTTTCAGGAAGGACACTCAAGAGTTTCCTTACTGCCTTTCCATTAGGAACTATCTCTCCCAAGGAGTACATCTCATTAATGATGGAGGTGAACCTGGTGTGCATATCTTGAATAGTCTCCCCTTCTGCCATCCTGAACAGCTCATATTGCCTGTTCAAGTTATCAATTTTGGACTTCTTGACTTGCGTTGTTCCTTCATGAGCTGTTTGTAGTGTTTCCCATATGGCTTTGGCATCTTGACAGGACGAGATTCGATTGTATTCGTCTGGTCCTATGCCACAGATCAAAATTTTCTTGGCTTTGGCATTGTTTTGGATTGCAAGCTTGTCTTCAACATTCCATTCTTTTCTTTCCTTTGGGATTTTGGTGATTCCATCAGTTGCGGTTTTCATAGGTATGGTTGGGCCATCTAGAATTACTCCCCATAGATCAGGGTTTTCGCCAATAAGATGGTCCATCATACGATTTTTCCACCATCCATAATATTTGCCATTGAACAGTGGTGGTCGTGTTTGTGAAGCTCCCTCTTGTGGGGTAGGTGGTGCTGCCATTGAGTCTTTTCAAGGTGTGAATCTTTTAACGAAAAGACCTGCTCTGATACCAATTGAAGAAACCTTACCCCAGAACACGAACCAGGTTCGTGTAAGTTGCTTTTAAGTAAAGACAGAGTAAAGACACAAACACTTATTGAATTAAAAACCTTCCTCACTCAAGGAAGGAAAAACCTCGTTTTATTAATTCAACTATAAGATTTTGTGATTACAACTCAATAATCAAAAAGTCTTATCTCTACTACTCCCTCGATTGACTCCAATCGATCTCTCCAAAAGGCCAAACCCACCTTTTGTTACAACTCTCACTAACACTCAACCCTACAAAGAGCCAAACCCACCCTTTGTACAATAAACTGTAAATTACAATTAAGAACAAAAAAACAAGACAAATAGTTCTACACGATAAAACCTTCTTACTCAAGAATGTTTTAAACGTAGTAATCCTATCAACCTTGAAGACTTCAATTGGATGAATAATTCTCCCTTGTTCTCTGCGTGAAGTCGTGTCTTTCTCCCTCTGCCTCGTGCTCTTCTTATAGAGTTTCTTTTGCCTTGTACACTCCTTATCAGATAAGGTAAGGAAGTTATTGTTGAACAAGGATTCCCTTTTAAAGTACAATCCTTATTATATACAACTTTCTTCCTTAATAATATATTTAAGGTTTTCCTTATTTGTATCAACTTATACCTTTAATATATTATTTTTGGCTTTGACAAATAACTCTATTTTCTTGATTACTTGGCTGACCCATTTTACTCGATCTTGGACTCGAGCTTGGCTTCTTTTGCTGCGTACATTTGCTACTGATTATTTGTGCTTCTTGTCTATCATCAAAACATGAATTATCGATTCTATCATATTCTATCAAACATGAAATGAATTTTTCCAGAGACTAGTAGTATTAATTAAGAAAGGAGGTGGCTAGGCCCCTACCCCTCCCACATAAAAGGCGATTACACTCAGCTATATATTTTCTAGTCTTCTACTCTAATTCTCGTCCTTCGAACCGTCTTATCTAGGTTCATGATCTCAGACAACTGAAGTTGTGTCATATCATGCATGTCTAATCATCTCTTTCAAGGTTTTTTTCTCGGGTCTACTTTTACCTATCCTAATTTCTGCTACAATTAACCTTTCATACCTTTTTACTGGTGCATCCACGTACATCTCCTACTGACTTGTCCGAACCATCTCATTTTCATTTCCTTCATGTTGTTTGCCACAGAGGTCACTCTCATCTTACCTTATAACATCATTCCTAATCATATCTATCATAATACGCCCATATATTCATCCAAGCATCCTCGTTTGTCAATGAATTGTCTAGTTGGTTCCTGGTCAATGTGTACCAAAACATGATTTTTAATATTTAAGTGTTTTGGACCACCAAGAAGGGAAATAATTAAAACAAAGGAGATTCTTTATGAAGAGATGAATACTATATAATAGGAGAAACATGTACAATTATTAAGCACAATGGATACTAGATGCAAGTTGTCACGTGGTTTCAGGTCTGTTTTTATAATTATTCAAATTTATAGATAATTTATAATTATGAATATATTTAGATAAGTACTTGATGAACGATGACATTAACGTTGGGACCATAAAGTGAGAAATCAACTCATAAAATCATGATCGATCCAACCTATAAACACAAACATAGTATAGAAATCGAATCATCGCAAAATATTTGTATCTAGATTAACATCGATGTACTTTGTCTTGTTCAAAATTAAGTTGATATTTGTCTTACTTTCATCACATGAACTTTAAGCATAACAAATATTTCTTTACATCAAATATTCGAGCAAAATTAACCAATATGATAGTTTTAAATGATCAAGTTGTTTATCGTTCGATATACACTATATCTCATGAAAAAAGATATAAAAATACATCACTCGTACATTGAGTGAGAAAATCAGATAAAAAATCTGGCATCATTCTGAATAGGCATAATACATAAATATATCATTTACCTTAGCCTCGTTTCACATTCATGTCATCTAACTTTGGGTGTGCACAAGCAGACATTTAAATTTGTATACATTTGAATAGACACACACGTTTTACATCATGACATCCTACATAGCAATTTGTATCCTACATCTATTATGTAGGACTCATATGTGAACTTGTTTAACTTTATATAAGTTTAAGTATCAACTTGTGCAAACCCGAAGTTGAATAACATAAATATGAAATGAAGTCAAATTAAAGGGCACATTTATGTTGTGAATTTCCATATTTGGTTTTGTTTCACACGGCTCAACTTTCAACACTTGTATCTCCTTAATCCGATATCTGAATTTTTCTTACAAATAATGTATCCTTAGAAAGATTTTTTTCTGTTTCGAACGACCAATTTTTGACAGTCATATCTCCTTCATACGAAAATAAAATTTTACAAATAATATATTGTTGGAAGGATATTAGAAATAATATCTTTCTTGTGATATAAGGCTCACATAGTTTAATTTGAGAGGAGCAGAAAATTAGATGCATTGTCAGTGTAATCTCATACATGGCCAGTTCTTTGTACGAAAAGAGAACAAAGTAGCAAGATCAAATGCAGAGTTATCAGAATACAACAACTACATACCCCGTGTAATGTCACATGTGGCCAGGTCTATGGATTTACTCAGACCTTACCCCGACCTTTTGAAGTAAAGAAATTATTTCTGATAGACCCTCGGCTCAAAAGAGACAGCAAAGTAGCAAGATACATATGCATAGTCACAATCTCAACAAAAAAAAATTAGGTGAGACATAAATGCACATTGATAAAAAAAAAAAAAAAGTTTACAACAGTGAAAATTACTAAGAAAACTATGAGTATTGCTACAAATGAACAAACTTGGATGCTAAGTGGACTGTCCTAAGAAGAAACTAACATCTAATAGCAGCAAGCTAAGCTACATTAAATATTGAACAAAAGAAATGCCTTGAAGACACTCTTGTTTGCTCTATGATCCTTCTTTCAGTCACCCTATGAACGCGCGATACATGAGAAAATCATCTTACTTAAACATTTGAGGTTTCAAATGACTAGTTTTGCGTAGGATTGGATCTGCTTCGAGGTATTCTTCTAAAACTTGATTTAACTTTCTTGAGAGGTTGTTTCTCACTGATTCTTCCATGTTCATGAACTTTTAACATTTGCGATGTTGAAGAAGGCAAAGTTTCTGATGATGAGAAAACGAATCGAGCTGCTTCTGTAGCAGCATTAGGCCTTGAATGTAGTTGAATCGTGATGAGGGCTAGTATAAAAGTGACTAGTAATGTTGAATGGCACTTCATAGTAAGTAAGTTCAATTCAAGTGTAATAGTTGATCAAGATTTGGTGATCATGAGATTTATATGTATATTGGAAATCAATATAAATAGAGTGGTAGATCCAATGTTTGAGGGATCATGTGATGATGCTCCTTTGAAGATACTAAATAAAGCATAACCTTTTTAGATGAGTATTGGTTGTATGTTTTAATGGTATCAAAGCAAACAGAGGTCCAATTGAGATCGAGTTTCACCACCACTCATTATAAAAATGAATTTTTAATTTCACGTGTTTGGCTCAAACTCAAGCACGCATATGAGGAGGCGTGTCGACGATATATTATACTAATAAGACCTAAGCTTTTAGATGAGATAGTTACACATTTCAATAACTAGAACTCAAGATTCAAGATTAGTTAACTCGAAATTAAGCACGCACGAGAGGAGGCATGTTGAAGATATATTATACTAATAAGACCTAAGCTTTTAGATGAGATAGTTACACATTTCAATAACTAGAACTCAAGATTCAAGATTAGTTAACTCGAAATTAAGCACGCACGAGAGGAGGCATGTTGAAGATATATTATACTAATAAGACCTAAGCTTTTAGATGAGATAGTTACACATTTCAATAACTAGAACTCAAGATTCAAGATTAGTTAACTCGAACTTAAGCACGCACGTGAGGAGGCATGTTGAAGATATATTATACTAATAAAGTTTAAGTTTTTAGATGAGATGGTTATACATTTCGATATTTGGTACTCTAAATTCAAATTTAGTTATTATAGTTTCAGAGTGGTCATGTGAGCTAGCACGTGAAAAATATATTGTAAACTTTGAAGCCTGGTCAAGTGATCTACTATATTGTTTTTTAACTCTCTATATATATCTTGACACATCATTAAAAAATTGTTTTTTTTATTTTGTTGCAATTAATTTACAGATAATTAATAATTACTAAAATCCAGAGAAAGATTCTGTGCTAGTTTTTTCATCCAGCAAAAACTCTGTGCTTCCATTTTGTTTGTTTCCAAAGTCATGATTTTTCTACCTTAGAAGAGGAGCAATAAATTATAATATGGAAGATATACATGTGTTTCCCCTTGGTAAAAGATGCTCTTAATATTTTAATTCTCTTGTTGCAGTCTTGGAAATGTAACTCACTTGTTATTTGGCTTTGTGATGATTGGTTATTATTATTTTTATTGTAGTAACATTATAATAGGAGTACTAAATTTAAATAAAAATAGAGATGGAGGATGTAACACCCCAGCTCTCAAGTCGCAAAACACAAAGAGAGATGTTGAGTATATATAAGTAGAGCAGATAAATAAATATATACTAGTTAGTTAATATTACAATTTGTAACTTACTTTTAGCTATAATTACGAGACTCAGCTTATTAATTTTGTATAATTTGAAATTTGTATAATTTATTTTTATAATGTAATTTTGTATCATTGTTTAAAATTCAGATGTTTATGGTGATATAAATTTGTTATTTCGAGTTTATACAGAGATAGTTCAATTATAAAAATCCACCCGCGAATGATATAAACGATGCAACTTAAACTGTAGCTCTAATTTATAATATATGCAAACAATAGTTATGGAACATAATAAAGTTGATTATAATGGCTATTTGCGAAAGTTTCCTATACAAGTAAGCAGATTTTATCTAAGAAAAATTATTGAAATACAAGTCTTATGTTTCCCTTATTTTCAATATCTTCTTCTATTTCTAAAAATCTCTTATTTCTTTAATGTATCTGAGCCAGTATTTAATGTATTCGAGCTACATATTATGTACCCAGTTTATTTTATAATGTATCCGAGCTAGTTTTTGATGTATCCGAGCTACATATTATGTATCCAAGCTAGTTTTTAATGCATTCGAGTTACATATTATGTATCCGAGATACTCTTTAATGTATCCAATCTACATATTATGTATTCGATTTGTGTTACTTTTTAAGAGATTAATATAGTTACAAACTAAAGAGGAATAGATAGTAATTTCATATCAAAACTACGTAATTCCTAAAATTTATCCTTTTATCTACTAGTGATGTGTTTTAAAGTCGTCTAGGCCTAAGCTTAAAGCGGATATTTACATTGCTAATGGGGTGAGGAGTGGAGGCTTGAGAGTCCTGAAAATAGAGTGGCCTCAGAAGTGCAGATCCAGACAAATAGAGCACACCCTTTCATTTCCTAGTCCATTTTCAGTTTATACACATTGTCATATTGTAACAAATTTACTAGCATAGAGTGTTTATATCAAATCAATACATATTGTCATGTCTACGGAGACACTGATTCAAAAATATTTGGGCCATAGAAGTATGTAATTCTCTTTAGTAATTATAGATATGTAAGTCAAGAATCAAGATACTTCCATGGAGGGACATAAGGCTACACTTGGAGTTGGTCCCTCTTGAGAAGCCTATTACAATGTGCTTATACATGTACAATATATCCACTACTTGTGTTCTACAAAAAAGAAAATATGTATATATTAGCTAACTTCTTCAAAAAAAAAAAGGCAATAGGTGTAATGACATTTTGTTCCTTGTTCCTTTATACCTGTTAAGAATTTCGAATCCTGGATCAGCCTCTGAGTCTATACTAACTTGGGCTTCTACTCCCTTGTTCTATATCTACATTTCGCGAACTAGAAGGATTGAATACCCTTCTATCCCCGCTCAAAAGCCTCATCAAACGTCTTAATCTTTCAGGCATTACATATTTCGATTCTTCTTCTTCATTAATCTCCCTTGGAATATCGATCACCAACATTCCATGTGATCGATTACTCGTGGAAGCTGTTGAGTCTAAACAAGGATTACACAGGGTGCTAACTTGAGTCTCATTTCCCCAGAACAACACATTGGTTGGAAAAATAGGCAACTCAGTTTCAACTGAAGCCAAAACCAAAGCCGAACCCTCTTCCTCTATCTCCAATGATGATTCCTCAGTCGTTGAAATCGCGTTACGACAAAGAGGACAAGTGGAATGAGAATGAAACCACATATCAATACAATCAACATGAAATCCATGATTACATTTTGGTAAATATCTCATCTTTTCACCTTCAGAAAACTCACACAGACAAATAGTACATTCCAATGTCCCATCTTTGAATTCATTAACATCAAATCCAACTATAGGTATTGTTTCAAGAATTAAAGGGTCAAGTCCTTTAGCACTCACTTTTCTTCTAGTCCCACTGCCATCAGAATCGCTGGCGGTATCTACATACCGCCGGCGATTCAAGAACCATTTAGTATAAACATGAAATAAAAATATAAAAAACACCACTAAAAACATAAATATAATTAACCCCACCATAAACTTCCCTAAAAGAGCTGATACACCTGACTCATCTAATTTATCCATTTCTCTAGGACAAAGTTGAAATCTTTACTTAAATAAAGGGGAAATTCAACAAATTTAAAACAAGAATGAGATGGGATTTCTTAATAAACCTCAAAATTGTGAAAAAAAACATAGAAAAGCTGAGATTTTTACTTATAGAAAGGGAAATTCAACAAAATTTGGATCAAGAATGAGATGGGGTTTCTTATAAAACCTCAAAATTGTGAAAAAAACATAGAAAGTTGAGATTTTTACTTAAATGAAGGGGAATTCAACAAAATTTGAGTCAAGAATGAGATGGGGTTTCTTATAAAACCTCAAAATTGTGAAAAAAACATAGAAAGTTGAGATTTTTACTTAAATGAAGGGGAATTCAACAAAATTTGAGTCAAGAATGAGATGGGGTTTCTTATAAAACCTCAAAATTGTGAAAAAACATAGAAAGTTGAGATTTTTACTTAAATGAAGGGGAATTCAACAAAATTTGAATCAAGAATGAGATGGGGTTTCTTATAAAACCTCAAAATTGTGAAAAAAACATAGAAAGTTGAGATTTTTATTGGCCAATATGGAAATGGTGAACAAGAAAATCAAGATTTGAAGAGGGTATTTGAGAAAATGTGAAAAACAATTGTTTAAATAAACTTTGAATTAAAGGGGTATTAGTATTTATGAGTGTTGGTGAATAAGAGCTAAGACGACAAAGAAGAAGTCAAACAAGAAAATCTTCCACAGCCACCTAACTTCTAGGAGGCAGCTTTATACTTTGACTTGACTTTTTCTACTACTAAAACTTAGGAAAGTTGGAGAGATCATGGCAAAGATATCTACTTGACTTTCACTTATGCAAAAGCCAAAAGTTTGACATTACAAATGATTGACAAAATTCCACAAAAAGGAAAAAAAAAAAAGGTCTTTTATGTTTGGGCTAGGTCTAGAAGAGTCATTTCAATTTCTTCTTTAGGATATTTTGGTCATGTATTGTTATCGTCAAACATTCAATAAATTTTAATTGTTCGATTTAACTAAAACTCGAATATGAAGATGCTATTTTTTGGAGTCCATGTGACTTCTTTTAGTATATAATAATTTTGATTAAATCGAACAGTCTAATTTATTAAATATTTAAGGATGATAGAGGATAAAGAATATTTATGGATATATACAAAGGACTTATTTAGACCTTCAACAAACAAAAAAAGGTCATTTTTGCCACTCTTTTAAAAAAGGAAAAAAAAAGAGAGAAACTTCACACAAATTCTCCTATGGTCTTTCTTATATAAAAAAAAATAATAGTGTCAAAGGATGGGTGGGGAGTAGTAACCTCAGTCCACTCATAGACTTATTGTTAAATTTTTTAAATCTATTTAATTATAAGAGAACTTTCTCTATTTAGTTTTTTATATATATAAGGTTACTTTGTATTCACACCAAAAAACTCATCTAAGTAAGAACTTTCTCTATTTAGTTATAATAACTAATGAGTAAAGATTGATTTTGGAGCAGAGAAAGTTAAATGAAACTACATATGGGAAAATTAACTTGTAGGATAGGTTGACATTCTTTTAACCCAAATTGCTTAGTATATTGTAAGCCTAAAATGATTGGAACTATATCTATCAACATAGGTCATAGTGCTAATGACTTGCATACCACAATCTTGGTCATCCAGTGGCCATTAGTTGAAACATTAGGCTGCATTAGGAGGAGTGGTGTGGTAGTAATGGTGATATTATATATTGAATGTGATGTATTGGAAGGCTAAATGTGGCAATGACCTTTTTCTTTTGCCAACTTTATGACACTAAAGAATGTGAGGAACATGACTTAGTGGTGAATAGGGATCTGGAATTTCATAAACATGAAGCTTTACTTGAGCCGAGGGTCTATTGCAAACCAACTTACCTACCTTTACAAGGCAGGAGTAAGACTACATACACATCACCTCCCTCAGACCCCACTTGTGGGATACACTGGTCAAAGACATGGATTATCTGGAAATGTACGTAGTACGTACTGAACTCATTCATGTCATCGCGTGTGGAAGAGGAATAGGAGATCAGATACAGGAAAAAATGAAAATTGAATATGCACTATGAACAGATTTTAGTACCTAGCAGTGTGTACAACACAAAGCAACCAACAGGATCTTGCTGAACAGACCAGCTGCACATTATATCCCACAAACAGCAAACTACAAAGAGAGACAGTTTAATAGAAAAGGCTACGTTACATCGGAATTAAGGTTGGTTGTCTTGACTATCTGTTTCACCCCTTGAACTCCGATCAATACTATATGTCCTCTTGCTCATATTTGCTCGTTGAACTAGCCGAACTAAGGCTTCAACAACTTCTGACATAGGTGGCCGGAACTCAGGCTCAGACTGCCACAGAGCATACATGACAATGAGATAGTGTTGACTGAACTAACAGAATCAGGTTGTTGATAAACACAGCAGATTTATGAATTTGGCATACTGTCTATACAAAATATTACCTGGACACAAAGAGCAATTACATCAGCAAAGCGCGAAATAGATTTAACAGGATAGAGTCCTTTAAGTGCTGGATCAACCATCTTAGCCAAGGCATCAATATCATGGAGTTGAGGTGTAGCCCATCTAACTAAAGATTGTTCAGATCTTGGTCTCTCACTGCATCAAGAGCATAAGATTTTCTAAATTACTTCCTGTTCGTCTCATAAGTAATTTGACACAATATTATGATGCCTGAGTAACTTTACCTATCAAAAGGTGTTCGTCCGGTAAGAAGTTCCAACATAACAACTCCAAAGCTGTAGACATCACTTTTTATGGTGCATTGCCCATACATAGCTACCTCAGGTGCACCATACCCAGACCCTGTATTATGGTTTAGTGCCTGCAAAGATGATCACTTTGAAATATCTTGAGAAGATGATAGTGAGGTGAAGCTATTGAGAAGAAGCAACAGCTACAATGTTACCAATTGAGTAAGTAGAGAAGAGCAGGAGATAAAGCACCAGGGACCATTAAAAAATGAGTTAATGGTAAAGTGTTACTTTTATAGAATATACTTTGGATAATGCCTTGTCCTAGATTAGAATAAAATTCTTGTTTTTTACATGACAACTTCTCATGGAATCCAATTTATAAACCCCAGAAACAGTTCTAAAAAATTTCATGTTTCAAAGGTTAGAGCACAAAACAAAGCTTCTCCTGAAACAAATAACATTTCAACCATGTGATCTGTTGATATTTCTTATCTCCTTGAAAAGGACATTCACGCAGCCAATGGTATGTCAAAACATGCCTATATATACATGTGTACTTATGTGCATGCTTATACATCAAATCCACCGTAACACTTGGCAACAATGCATAAAGTAGGGAGCTCAAAGTCACCTGATCTGCATCATTAATAAGGCTTGCTAATCCAGAGTCTGATAGATGAGGATTGAGTTCCAGATCAAGTAAAATATTTGCCGATTTAATGTTCTTATGAACCAATGATGGTGAATGAACTTCATGCAGATACCTGCAAAGATGCTTATGTTAGCTAGTGAAGAAATTTGCTTATGGATATCATGAAATGAAGAGATGTGGAAACCACAATAAATTGGCTTAAATTATCTCCCTTTGTTTACTTTTATGTGGCAGTATTTCCTTTTAGATTGACACCTTTCTATATTTGGAAACAATTTTAACTTCAAATTTTTAATGTTACCTCTAAGGACATGCTTTTATAGCCACACAAATGACATGGCTAAGACCCTAAGTTCTAGAAGTCTTTCTTTCTTTTTGAACTCCATCCCTACTCAAACACCACCACATAAAATGAAACGATGGAAGAACTGATGTTTTGATTAGCTTTTTATTGGCAAGACCGGCATATCTAGGATACTGAGCTCCAAGTAAAGAATAAATGAACTCTTCTTTATGTTAACTTACTGGTCATCAATGTTTAAAAAAGACTAAACTCTATAGTGGTCTGTTTAGTCCAACAAATATGATCTCTAAATGCAATATTACTATGGACCCTCTGGTAAAGTTCATCACGAGTCACAACTAAGTGCTTGGTGTTGACTTACACAGATTTCCCTTTTCTTCTACCCACAAGATCTATTCTATGAATCTCCGGTATAAATAAACAGACGATTCATGTAAACTACTAGTAACTAGCCATCAACAAATAAGGAGAAAAACATAGCATTGCTGCATGCTCCATGAATTTTACTTCCTCCTTCCAATTTATGTGACATAGTTCCAATCGGAATTGAATTTAAGAAAGACATGAAATTTTTTGAAACTTGTGATCTTAAACATGGCATAGCATTTGTCTGACTGTAAAACTTTTGAAACTTGTGGCCTTAAACTTACCATAACATCTGTGTGGCTATAAAGCTTCTCACAAATGGTAAAATGGGAAATAAAAGGTGAGTTGTTTCCAAATACAGAAACATGTAACTGTAACCAATTGAATAAAATAATTCTGTGATTGCAAAAACTCACTCTAGTGCTCGTGCTGCACCAAGTGCAATCCTGACTCGGCTATTCCATGCCAGTGGCTTGCTGTCTTCATCTGATAGATGCAGGAAATCATGCAGAGAACCATTTTTATGGAATCTATGAACTAGCAAGTACTGTCCATGCTCTGAACAATAACCAACAAGCTCAATTATATTTGGATGATGCAACTGTGATATCTCAGAAACTATATTGAGAAAATCTTCATGATTTTGGAGGGCAGACGAATTGATTTTCTTGACCGCAAGAACCTACAACATTTCAAATAATAGAAAGGAACACAATAAGTATGTAGTTTCTCTGATTATACATTTTTGCTGAAACATGTGTTCGCATCTCTAAATCACCTTATATAGTCATAAGAAAGAAAACAAGTTTTTTTTAATGGGTACTCATAGAGTGAAGTATTACTTTGCCATCATCAAACTGAGCGCAATAAACACGCCCAATTGATCCCTCGCCAATAAGGTTTTCAACATTGAAGCTATCAGTAGCAATTTGTAGGTCTGCAATTGAAAACTGTGTAGCGCTGATTTGAGCTGTATTAATTTTCTTGGGAGGAACAATAGGTTTCGGTGAAATGTCAACCTCATCAAAGGACTTAAGGCGATCAATAGGTGGAGGTCTTAGAGTTACAGCAGTGGGAGTTTCAAATGTGCCCATGCTTACTGTGGAGGAGGTTTGATAAGGTTTCAACTCTGCAACAAAAAACATACAATGAGGAGGAATTCCGGGAACAAACAAAACATAACAATGATGTTACCTTCTCAAAGAAACAGCAACACAACAATGAAAAAGTTAGACATAAGCAAATAGAAGCTCCAACTTGGATTTCATGACATCATTGAAGTTGATAATGAGGTGAAGCATGAAAGTTATAAGCATGAACTAGAAAATTACAGATGAAGTTGCAAATGAGAAGGAACACATATTGTAAGAGAGTTTGTTTTGTGGGCTTTTGATGGATTAAAAGGGAGAAAGCAACTTCCCAACTATGAACCTGAAGATGATTCCTTCACTGTGCTGACAGTTACAATCTGAAGCAAGAGTTCTTCAGGTCAACTATATTCTGTAGAGTTTTTGTTTCCTAGGAAGTTAAACTATCAAGAGTAGTTGATGTTTTTGATAAAGGTAAAGTTGTATTCTTCAGCATTAAGGTCTGCTGGCTACCTCAAAAAAGTTACAAGCTATTTCCATCATTACATAGATCCTAGGAAATCTACCAACTGTTCTACTTCTTCTATACCATCTTCTTTACACCAAAAATACAACATGTTAATGTAATTTTCTTTAACTTTCTGAATAGTGTTAGTAATATTTTCATGACACCTGAGGTTTCTTTTTCTCCAAATAGCCCACCAGATACAAGTAGGTAATATAGAACACCACTTTTTCGGGTCTTGCTCACCCCCCCCCTCCTCATCCAACAGCTCAAAAGATCAGCAGTATGTTCTGGCATCACCCAGGCCTCTTGAGAAATGCTGAGAAGTGAGAACCATGTGCCACACCTTAACAGTACTCCTATAGTGTAGGAATAAGTGGCTGTTAGTCTCTTCTTCTCATGAAAAAAAAAACATCTGGAAACAATCTGGAAGCCTCTTTTCTTGAGTTTTTCCGGAGTGAGACATGCCCTTCTGGAGACCAACCAGGTGAAGCATTTCACCTTAGTTGGGGTATCGCCCTTCCATATTTGTTTCCATGGACCATCAAGGGTAGCTGATGTTAATTTGTCAAAAAATAATCATAAGCTTTAAAGCACCACGTAATTTAGGACCTCCTCCAAAAGATCAGTTTGAATTTCTAAAGATTATACCTATGGAACTACCAATAAAGTATGAAACTTTTGTTTCTTCAGAACTTAGGATCTTTCACATCCATGCAGTTTTTCCACTTCGAAGAAAAATATTGTTTAGCTTTGCTGCTTCCCTCTGTATCAATAACAACCCCTTGCAAAATTTTGATAGTACTTGCACGGTTTATGACCAATCATAAGCAAGGTAAGGATAGAAGCTTAGACATTATTTCCATATTCAAATGAGTAAATAATAACACCGCTAAGATTATAATTATTAGTTTCGAAATATACAAAGAGTTAAGAGAGAATTCAAGACATTTCTAACAATATCAAGAATTATGAAAGCCAAATACCTTCTACTTTCTGTGAAGTAAGAGGAGCAAGTGGCTGCTTATCAAGTTTTTCTATGTCTGAGGATGACCTTCTTGATCTTTTCTTGATAATAAAGAATGCTACTATTGCTCCAACAACTAGAATAGATATCACTATTCCTGCAACACCTCCACCCCCTATACCTGATTTCTTACTGCCTGGATTGCTGCTGTTTTCTCTGGATTTGTGATCTCCATTGGGATTGTTTGCAGGAGGTGTGCCAGGTGGAGGCGGGGGTGCAGGTCCTGAGATCCATGAATTACCATTTGATCTGTTATGAAAGATTCATGAATCCCTATAACAATTAGAAAGAACTCCCCAAAGAATTTGCAAAGATGAAAGAAAATTATTGCAATCTAAGACACTCACTGCACTATCCCTTTCAGCTGATCTGGAATCCAGCCAGTAAATTGGTTGTTTTCAACATTCCTAAAGAATAGAAGAATCAACATGGTTTTCAACCAATGGATTTAACTGAAACTGAAGTGAGAGGTAGACATAAGACATAATATCTACACATTTGGCACACAACTCACAGATTTCCGAGGGGAAGATTGGCCAGGACGTCAATAGTTCCACTAAACTGGTTGTTCTGCAAATACCTGCATATTACAACAACATAACATCTATATCTGATGGAAGTCTGCAAATAGAAAGATAAAGTATGAAAACTCTTTATCTTACATTTTGTTCATACTAGTTAGTGACCGGAAGCTTTGAGGAAGATTACCCGCCATAGAATTGAAAGAGAAATCCCTGAAGCATTATAAAGATCAATCAAAATTATGTGACAGAGAATGATAAATTTCATATTATTATGTTTTAAACAAGAAGATATGATAAGGTACCAGCGCTATGAAAAGCAAAAAGACAAAAAAGTTCTAAGGTCCGTTGAGGCTTTAAGCGCAAATAAAGCATGAGCTTTCACGAAGAAAAGGTGCAAAGGGAGAAAAAAGTACAAGTATAGATATGGTCAGTCCAAGACTAATAATTATAAGCATGCATGACAAATATATGAACAAAGAAATTGAATTTTTTTAAAGATAAAGTGAAATATCACTTGTTTAGTCAAGGGAAAGTATGCCTTAGGACCTTGATGAACAACTTAAATAATAGAACAAGTGTACTTTCATCATAACAGTTGAGAACAGCAAACTATTCTCATTCAGATCATAATTAGGCAATATGAAAACTCTGATGTAATGAAACGAGAATAGGCCTTACAATGTGTTGAGTGCAGAGAGAGAATCAAACGAGACAATCACTGATCCTTGAATTTGATTGTGACTGACATTTCTACAACCAGGCATAAACATTGCAAATAATCATAAGGAGAGCCCAAGAGAATGAAGAGGACCAAGTGTTTAAGCAAATATCAAAATTTAAGCTTTTCACTTACAAGTACTGGAGGGAGGTCATCTGTGAAATGGAATATGGGAGGCCACCACTAAAACCACTAGAAGCAAGGTTTCTGCAGGGGAAGTTCTTAGAAAGATAAGAGGAAGAAAATAGAACCTGCAAGGAGGAAGATATGCAAATAAACAAACATACAGTCTTTGCACATTTGGAGGAAGCTGGTAAGGTAACTGGCTCCCCATATTGTTATTGCTTATGTCACTGCAACATTCACAAAGATAACCACATTCAGGAATTCAACATAAATCCAATTAAAAGGAACAAACGAAGGCCAAATGTCTTACAAATTGGTCACAGATTTTAGACTATCTAGCTGAGACCCCAATGAACCTGAGAGCCCAAGACCTGATAACTTGCTGAAGGAAAATGAAAAGAAACTAATCATCAGTTTACTTAGTCAATAATTCCAAAAAGTTGAAACAACATGGAGATGAAGACAAAAAGGAAGACCAAATCCCACATTTCAGTAACATTATTGCCCGAGCAGGTAATGCCTGTCCAGGACTCTCCACAAGGATCACCGCCATTGGCACTCCATTTTGTCAGCTGACCTGGTGAATTTAGTGTGGTATACAGGACTCTCAGAACAGATGCTGAAAACCAAAGAGAAGTCAACTGGATTATTTTGAAATCAAGACATATGTGATTGTGTGAGGAATTTTAATGATAAAGAAATAGTTATACATGGACATTTAACGGCTCAAGAGACAGATTTTACATAGGACAGTATGTTAAAAGAATGTGCAGCTACGGCAACTTGACCAGCATGATACAAAGTAGACAGCAACTTAACCAAACCATTACTGTGAAACTTGGATCATCAGCAGTACAAAAGTAAATTATATAGCTTTCTTAGTCTTTGATCAACTTCAAACTCACTGGTTTTTGTCACCCCTTACCACATAAACTAGAAAACATTCTCCAGTAATTGCTTGTATAAGGGTGACAATAGTAACTAATACCAATCACATTCACAAACCATAAGTTTCCGTAATGATTTACCTTTTCCCCAGACTTGTTCAATTATTAATGAAAGAAAATTATAGTACAAAAGTTGACGTTTTCTATTAGCTATTAAGTGCATCTTCCCGAAAGAGTCTCCTCTCTACCTCCGCGAAGTAGGGATAAGGTCTGTATACACTCTACCCTCCCAAACCCCAGCTACGGGATTTCATTGGATTGTTGTTGTTGTAACTATTAAGTGCATCGGCAACAGTAAATACAACAACTATGACTCAATCTAGTCGACAAGACTAAGGGGTTGTTCGTCCACAAGTAATGAGTATTTCCCACAATCAAAAGTGAAGACTACCATTGATGCAGCCCAAGCAAGACTTACTATATCCATTATTCTCAAAGATTTCATTTTTATGATAACCACGGTGTCCGGGCCAGCTTGTGTGCAGCTAACTAATTCCAAGGATACCTGCCTCCTCCCAGCACCAACATGTACCACATAACTCTATCTACTAAACCTACACCTAGTGTTATCAAATGCCATTTTTTTTTCAATTTCATGGGGCTTCAAAGAAACAAGATTTTTCAGTTGGGTTTGTTCATTTTAAGAGTTGTCAAGACTCAAGCCCACTCTCAGCTAAATTTTTCCTTGAGAACAAGAAAACTGGAACTTGTACTTACTACTTCACATACTAAAAAACAAAGAAATAAAGAGAATGATAAATAAACTAAAAGGGGCTTACCATCAGATGGATCTGTATCACCATTAACAAAGCTTGAAAAATTCACCAAAATGGCCACCAACAGTACTGCTGCCAGTAGCAACAACAACCTCATTTCTCCCCACACCAACACAAAATTACACAGAAAGACTCTTTTTTTAGTGAGAAAAAGACATTAAAAGAAGAAAAGGGTCAGATGCTTTTGCCATTCTAAAGAAAAACCACTATTCAGCTACAAGAATCCAAAGCCACACACTTTTTTACCATTTTTTGTTTTGTCACATTGTAATACATCACTTTAATTTGAATTTTGTTGGTTTCTGGTTGAAAAAAGTATGAGTGAAGAATTAAAATTAATTAATTTGGAGATTTTGTGTTGGCATTTGATTAGTGGAAGGTGAAAGCAAAGCAGAGAATATTTGTCAAATTAATCAATGATTGCTCCCCACCCTTTAGTATTCTTGTCTCTATACATTCTGTTGTATTGGTTGCTAAAAATTAACAATGATATACTCAATAGTTACCGGTTCCGGTTCGGGTTCAGGTTTGAATTTTGAATAGTTTAAAATCTTTAATATCCAAGGAGATCAAATGCGGCGTGATAGTCGAGTTTCAACATGAATACCAAATATTGGGCGAAAACCAAAAAAAAAAAACCTAGTTAATATATTATCACACCGCCTTATTTGCAAACATTGACAAGTCGTTAAATGTGAGGTATAAGGTATAATAATTTCAGGAATAAATACATAACTATTTTACTCCCTTCCTTCAGCAATAGTTGTCTACTATACTTTTTTTTAAGGATATCAAACAATATTTGTTCACTCTATGAAATCAATGAGTATTTTTACACTAAGTTCTGAATTTATCCTTATATGAATTATAGTCGTTTTCCTTACATTTTCACGATATTGTATATACTATATTCAGAGTGTCCTCGTGGTCCAAGATAATCAAATTATCAATAATAGTAACATAAGCATGAGACTTTTTGATAGTAACCATAACATTTCGATATTCATTGGTAAATTGATTTTGATTCTCTATTAACCAATATATGTGTGGTGTTTGGTTGAAGGTGTTAGAATTATTTATCCCACCATTAATTGTGAAAGATGTTCTACTAGAAATATTCTTGTTATTGCTTCGATACATATTCCCCAGAAAATGGATCCCGCTCTTATAATTCTCAATAAATTAAATGCATTCATTAAGATACGAAGGCTTCTTATCCACAACAATGAAAACACGTTTTCACTCTTTCATATGCTCGGAAATTTCACTTGAAAAAGAAAATATTCCATGCTAACAGATTCAGGTCCTTAACCATAGATTAAAATATACGAAATCTCGTAAAACTTACCAATGAGATTCTATCGATTAATATTACACGGAAGAAATCAATACACTTATCATATGATAATTTATTCTGAGATGGTTATTTGTTCTCATTCAAATTACCCCTAAAGAAATTAGTTATCTTATTCTGCTCTCGACATGTAATATATATGTTGCTCATTTATGTGTCGAAAAAATTATAATGAATATACATGACTTTATAATTTTTTTAAAAAATAATGACTTCAATACAATTTTTTAAAAAAGATTTTCGAGCAAAAATTCTATATTGACCTTTGTTAAACCTTTACACCTCTCATAATAGATTTTTGTTTTCTACCTGAATTAAGATAGTTAAATTAATGAATTTTAGATATTATATAAAGAAATAAAAAAGAATTTAATCCATTAATGTGTTTTCTTACTTTTTAGATACACTATATAATTCTATTAAACATCGATCCAATGAGAAAATTACAAATATTTCTTTATGTAGTAAAGAGAATCATGTATAAAGTAATTCTAAAATATACAAATATTATATATTTATACATCAATTTGATTATATTTTTTCTTACCCACCAAATCAAATCAACGCTAATTAATTTTCTTTTATCAATTTGATGTGATTTTTTTATTTGATTTATACATCCTTACGTGTATCCCTTATTAAATATTGGTTTAATAGTCTCACTTGGATAATATTCTGATTTAATAATTACCATTAAATAAATAATATATGTGTGAATAATAGAATAATTATGGTGCATGAATAGAATTATTTTTAAAAAAAAATTAAAAATCTTAAAATTTTAACTTTAAAATTAAAATGGTATATCGAATAAATTTAAATTAATGAAGCCTCGTAAGTTTCCATCCATGTCTTACCATTAAGTTTCATGTAGGGGCCTCTGCATTGGGTCCACTGGGTTTGGAATGGAAATCGAAAGCTAAAAAAAATTGTTTTGTTTTTTAATTTATTTGTTTTATTTTAATTTAGTATAAAATTTGGAAAGTACTATTAAAAAATCTCATCAATTTAAATTAAAGATCTTATATTTATTAAAGTATTCTTCAAAATATATCATGTGAAAAATTAAAATTAAAAAATTATTTAAAAAAGAAAATTACTATTAAATGAACTAAAAAGATTAAGATAAACAAATTAAAACAGAAAAAATAATAACGATCTCATTATTTATCTATATATTCTCATTGCGTCTCCAAAAGAGTACAGGCCACTGTTGAGGGTAAATTTTAGTGATTTAAAGCTCAAATCTCAATAAGTTAGGACCTTAGTTTAGTTAAGATAAATTTCAGTGATTTAATTGTTTTATTTGTTAAAGCTATGTATATAACTTTGACAAATAAAGCAATTAAAACTTATAGGTATTATTAGGGTTTTATGGACAGATATCAGTTATATTATTAAGTTATTTTATAACAGAACATATTCATTATATAATGATAATATAAATTTATAGGTATTTTTAATAATTTTTAGAATTCATAGGTATAAATCATATTTTTGTAATAATCAAATATTTTTTGAAATATTGAGACCAAATACACAAAATAACTTCGCTAAAAACTTTACCCAAATATAATTTGTCAAGAATATTTGACAATTAGAATCAAACACTTAGATAAGAATACTCCTCCTGAAATAAAGTAGTAGAAGTCTGTTTCATAGGAATGTTTTATCAATTTATTTCTATTTCTATTTATAAAAAATTTATCCCCAAAAAATGAATATTTCTCATGGCAAGACAACTCTTTAAATTGTTCTATTTACATTCTTTTGAAACCATACTTTTATTCCATAGAAATACGGACAATGAGCTTTTATATATATATATGTGTGTGTTTCCATCAATTTTTCGTTTAGTTTTTCATCTGATGTTCGGTATTTACATTAAAATTGATTAAATTTAAATTCGCACCGAAACATTCAATATTAAAGATAATTCACTTCTTAACTAAGCCGATTTCATACTCACCTTTAACGAAATAAACATATACGATAAAAAATGTTTACATACTAAACCAACAAAATTGCTGCAAAAACTAGTCGAAAAATTCGTAAATTGTTATCTACTAATAAATTTATTTGAGAACATATCGTCTCTTATTGACATGTTCACATTCATAAATTCATTCTCAATATATATCAATAGTAACCCAAGGACTCTCAAATCAAATTCTTGACTTCCTCTAGCTATTCAGTTTTTGGCACAGAAAAACTTTGGAATATTATAAAAATATATACACTAATAATTATATATACATTCTTTATATAATATATAAACGCGATATACACTAAATTTTATACAACAATAATATACATTCTTTATACATATACACTCTTGTCAAATATAATTGTGTATAACAATGATACAAATTTTTTACACATTATATACAACAGTTGTATAGTTTGTATACCTATCCTATACAAATACAATTTATATACACATCCTATACAAATACATATTCTATACAACCATAACACCATTTCTGATTACAAAAAAGAAGTTAGTTCCTCCACTTTCACCTTAGTAACTCCCACCAGCACAAATTTGATCAAATTCTTTATATCGATAGGACATTCTATAACTCCGTCATGACAGCAAAATGTATAATTGGAGATTATTTGAATACAAATTTTTACTACCTTGAATGTATTATATATACATCCTATACAAATACATATTTTATACATATCATATACAAATACATAATCTATAGACATCCTATATTCCAATACAAATACGTATTATATACAACTATTACACAATTTCATATACACTACCTATACAAATACATACACATTATATACAATCATTATATACTTGCTATGCACATCCTATACAAATATATATTATATACACATCCTATACAGATATATATTCTAGACACATCTAATACAATACATACTCTATACAACAGTGATACAATTTCTATACAATACTATACAAATACCTATGTATTATATACATCTATTGTACAGTTTCTGTACAATTGTATTTGTTTGATTGTGTCTTTTACCGATGTAAAGAACCTCTCTATTTATAATTGTTTTGTTTTCCAAAATTCATTCGAATTGGGAATATATACAAATTATTTATCTCTTTTTATTTGGTTTTGTTTCCTAATTAGGTTTGGTTTAGAAAAAAAGAGTTGTTTAAGGAAATAAAATACTAGTTTCCGAAGGAATATTTACACGTTTTCCCAAGTTGGGTCAAATTAGGAAATAAACTCGATTTTTTATTTGGATTGGTTTTTTAATTGGTTTTGGATTAATAAATTACTTTATTTGGTTTTTTAGTTTGATTTCGAATTTTAAAAAAAAATAAAACCGAAAAATTGAAAAAATTGAATTATCTTTCTCTCTCTATATATATATGTGTGTTTAGGTTTAGAATTAAGTTGAAATTAACTACATTTGTTTCTTTTTGGTTATTCCTTTCACCATGTTTACGTTTAAATTTTGTGTTTGAACATCTATAATAGGTATATTTATAAATATAGCGTTTATATTGAACCCTCTCAATAACAAATAAAAATTAGATGACTTAGTGGCAAGTCCCTTGAGTTTTATTTTTTAAAAGAAAAAATTCAGTTTTGTTTCAAGCTTTTTCTTAGCCTTATTTTTCATTTTAAAACGTGCTAAAAGTGTGATTTTAAACCCCAAAAAATTCAAGGGTCCCATTTCTAAAGACTTATTTACACATTTATATTTTTATTTTTCGAACCACTGAACAAAAATCCTGAATCCGCCACTCACACGAGTAATGGTCCCGAACGACCCACCAAAATCCTTGCTCTAAAAGTGGTTCTAATTGGAGAAAAATTGGTAACCTTACTCAGTGACTTTCGCAATAAAATCATACCAGGTAAAAATTCTCTGTCATTTGTTCGTGGTGCATTTCATTGGCTCAGTAAGGATAGTTTACTTAAGTTTTGTGCTTATTGTAATGGCCAAGGAAGGGTATTGAATACTTTTAAGTTATGGATAATGAAAGACTATAGTGTAAAGATTTCGTAGAATAAATTGTTGGGCAACTTTCACATATAGCAAACAAAAAATTCATATTTGTATGCTATAGCAAACTTTGCATAATTGCGCTCCATAGCAAACATAAAAACTGTATAATTCGCTATACATATACAAGTGTATAATTCGCTGGCCTAAATTGTATAATTCGCTGGCCTATTTTGCTGCAATTGTATAATTCGCTATCCTATTTTCACTGCAATTGTATAATGCACAATTGTATAACTCACTGCCTATTTCACTGCAATATTAAGTGTATAGCAAGAAGATATATGTTTTTCTTTCGCTTTATACAAAAACAGAAACACAATATATACACTTCTGTTGTATAAAGCTAGAGAAAATTGTATTTCACTGCAATTGTATAATTCGCAATTGTATAATTCGTTGACCTTTTTCTCTGCAATATTTGAAGTAAAATGTTTGTAAATTGTATAATTAAGTGTACAACACGAAGATATATATTTTTGCATGTGTATATACAATTTTCTCTCGCTTTATACAAAACAGAAACAGAATTATACACTTCTGTGTATAAAGCGAGAGAGGCGAGCGAGAATGGAGAGTGGCGAGCGAGATTTCTGGGAGAGAGACGCTGGCAAATTTTAGCTAATGTTTGCTATGGAGCACAATTAAATCAAACCCTAGCTATTCCATTTAATTTAGGTTATTAGTTTGCTATTATATACAATTTTCCCTTAAATTGTTTATTATATTAAAGACTCATATATTTTTTGTTATACCATTAGATATATTTGCGGATGGTGAAGTGTTACTCAACTATCAAGAGGATGGTTTTTACTAATCGTGATTTTAGGACATCCAAAGCAAAAATGCCTTCAAATAGTACCTTATTACAAGGATTTGTTTATACGAAAAGTTTGATCTCTTTAAAATTATTTATAATAAATATGTATTAGCTTATGTTTGATCAAGTCAACCTTTTCTTTTCTTTTCTTTTTTTGCATGTCATGCTACAACCTTTATTTTTATTAAGTTTATTAACAATCCAGTTGTGGTTTCAAAACGTGTTTGTCAATGTTATTGGTTTTGCTTATTACAAAATGTGTTTGCCAATATTAATCTTATTTCCTCCTATTTTTTAATTAACGTAATTAAACCAAACTAGATATTCCAATATTTTTGTTCACCATTCAATATAAACTACCCGTAAAATCAGTTTAATTAGGGAGGTGAAGTTACTTAAATTTCAATTGAATTGCCTGTTGTTATGGGATATGACCTATTATTAGTGGAAAAAGATTCTTATAGCTCAAAATTAATTTTAATGATGTTTATAAAGTTGAGAAACAAAATCAAAATTTGAATACGTGTCAATTTAAATGACATTTTTAATGCCCCGGAAGTGTGTAAAAGATTTTATCAGACTTTTATCTATCAATAAGATAAAAGTAAAATATATTATCTTTATGTTAATACTAGATGGAGAAGGCCCGTGGCAAGCACGGGCCCAATAGTTAAATTAATATTGTCGAAATTTGTTCAGTGAAGCAGCTATACATTTGCTATGCTTCTGAAAATATTAATATAAATAACGCAAGGATCACGACTTCGGTAAAAGATGATTATATTATATACTATTAGGAATATCAGAAAATATTCGCCATTCACAAATTTCACATAATATATATGATCAACTCATTCCCAATTTGACAATACCATGAGGCCGCAAGTGCATTAAATTTCGAATGACACTGCTATTTACAACAAAAAATGCTAATATAATGGGTTTAATGTCCTATATAACTTACACCCCAAAACGACAAATATAAATAATGATGATACAATTTGCAAATATACTTTAAAACGGTTCCTTATACAAAATTTTCATGGCAAGTATGATACCATAAAAGGAAAAAAGAGTTTGTGCTCTCTAGTTCTCTCTTCGGTCCTCTTCAAGGACAAATGTCAATATGAAAGTTCTAACTTATTGGCTATACAAGAAAATGGAAGAAGTTTGAGAAACTAAAATAGACTTTCTTTCTTTTCCAATTACAGTCAAATCTGAAAGAACAAGAGTCACAAAAAATTAGGATATGTATTTTCCACGCCTCTGGATTTATTAACTTGTTTAGCTAGAGGTCATAAGTATTAACACATAGATTACGAATTGAGACCGGCTATATGAATCCGTATTTACTACACGGTATACCTCATGACAACTTCGCATTAAATGTACTGCATAATAACTTAAAAGTTGTGTCCCCCCTAATTCAGCTCATATGGTCATCTTTTTGGTCCAGTACACCCGTCTAATCCAAAGAAAATTTCATTTCATTTTAATTCCTTGCAAGTCCCACACCATCCACAAATGATTCCGTAGTTTCATTGTCTGTTGTAAATTAACTCATTTGATTGTTTTCATTTTATTAATTTTACTTCTATATGAAAATTTATATGCATTTGCTCCTGTTGTTCTTTTCAATTTCTAGAATATAACAGAGTTTTAACCTCTCCACCATGTACGAATCCTTCGCGATATGCCCATTTATGTGAAAATGAGAATATACTAAGATGTAGACTTAATAGCAAAATCAAGTCATGTTCTACTCCTGCATTTGACCATAATGCCTCAAAGTATCCAAATTCTTCTGCTACTTTTTCTCCGGATGCAATATGCTATAATATCACTCTTAATTTAGAGCACTATTCAAAAAAAAAGGCAACATAATGCATGATAGTATAATCAATATATGGAAGTATCCGACTAAATTTGATTGTCTTCTTGTTATCTGTTACCTCTACCTTGTTTTGATTTTTTTTAAAAAGGAAAAAGTTGCTTACGGTGATCATTTGATATACACCATTGTTTCTCTTACACTCATCTATTAGATAATTGATGTATCATCTGAAAATGCATTCATTTATCTAGGATTTGTCTCACATTTCTTATTGTGTTTTTCGGTGAACATGGCTTTGCTACTAACATTTTGTAATAGAGCCTTCACCTCTACATTATTCTACTTGGATGATTCCATCTAGGCAACCATTTCTGTATGATTTTTCACTGGCGAAAATATTTGGTGTTTAACATTACAAAGCTTAGTATTAAGTTAAATTTGGTAGTTGTTCTGGCTACCGCAAAATGCTATTTATAAGTCAAAACTATTTCAATTATCGTATTGCCTATACATTTAATGTCATTATATGTGGCCTTCTCAGCAATTTGAGGAGACTGTTTCTGTGCTCTGGAATCTAAATTCAGCTTACAAGACAGAGCAATTTGCAAAGCACACTTATAAGAGTTAGGACTACAAGTTCTAGCTTACTTCCTCTTCATAACTTCTGTTGAAATAGTGTCTCATAATTCAAAATTCCTAATTTCAGATTTGTTCGATCAACACAACAAGCTCACACTTAACATTACACCTACATGTCCTATAATAAATCACTGGAGACAATTTCTTAGTGTGGAAAAGCTTCATTGTACTCTCTCAAAAGCATTCCCATTTCGTTGAGGCCTCATATTTCATCAACATATATATCTATTTGCATCTTACCAAAATATGTATCAAGTAAAAATAAATTGGATAAAAGTTGTATCTGAAGATGAAAATAGTACAGACTCGAGTACAGAATCTGTGAACTATTGAAAAGATGGAAGACATGTGTAGGGAATACATTTCGGTCTTTGTCATAATCTATTTCAGCTTGCCTTTGCTGCTTGTTA
Source organism: Solanum pennellii (assembly GCF_001406875.1). Lineage (NCBI taxonomy): Eukaryota > Viridiplantae > Streptophyta > Magnoliopsida > Solanales > Solanaceae > Solanum > Solanum pennellii. Next base: position 61,333,120 of record NC_028648.1, read on the forward strand.
TAATGAGAGGTAATGGCTGGTTGATAGTGATATCTTTTTCAGTGATTGACACGATAACAAATTCGCTGAAGATGTATATTATTCAGCCACATTAATATTCTCATTGGAAGTACAATATGAATTGTAGCTAAAACGAATATAATGAATTGTACCTCCACTGATAGATAAGATGAAAAAGAAATGTACAATAAAGAAGACACTAAGATTTTAGATAGAGCGACAGAGATTTAAACATCATATTTGGATATTGAGATAGGGAGATCCTAGATAATGTAACTTTGTTTTATTTAGAAAATTTTACTTGTATATGAACAAATATGTTAGGTTGGATAAAACTTTTTTCTGTAAACTAATTCTGAGATAAGATTATCTACTTATGACTTTGATACTGACATAAGTTTCAATGTTAGAATTCACAGCCAAACAGAGAATTTGTGGGAATACAGTGGGTTCTGAAAAGGAGTGATGACGATAGTGGTAGGTTGATGTTATTGCCTTAAGACCACAAGTTTTTCATTTGTTGGATTTCATGAGATAACAACTTCAATGTTGTAGTGACCTTTTTCTACTTGATTCTTGTTCACAAATGTTGTACTTGTTAAATTTTTTCCTCTGCCTACAGATTTCTTCTACTCAGTTGAATTTTCTCTTTTCTTTTGATGAGATAGATGATTAATAATTATATTGCTTGAAAGTTTTAACACTTTCGACTAAGCTTCATCTTTTGTCTATTACCTAGAAAGAAAATAGGATCTTCTTGATTCACATACTACATGTATGCAATTAGTGAGATGAGAAGATATTTAAAACGTACTGATTCGTTGTGGAGTTGTAGAGTTAATATCTTGAACGATCTTTTAACTATGAGTGATTCCTTGAGCATATTTATCATCTTTGCAAACTTACTCAAATACTATCAAGATGCCAATATTCCATAAAATCTTATCCCCCCTACATATTTCTAAATCAACAAACATAACGAATATCATCAAAGTAAGATGATTAACCTTGGTGGATAAAATCATAGCAATTATGGGAACAATGACATTCATTTGGAGGTTAAACAAATGAAAACAAACAGCATAAACAAGGGATCTTACATGATAACTATTACCATACCTCTTTCTTCGTGCGAAAGCCTAAACATGTAAAAAATTAGTACCGAAACATTCCAGCTATATGGTATAATTGTAACATAGCAATGAGTCAACTATTCCGTATAATTAAAAGAAATCTATAATTCTATTTGTGAAGACGCCAAATTTATGAGCAAAACATAAAGTATTATATCCTTAAAATTCTACAGTTGCTTTTATAGAATATTATGTATTCACAATTATTGATATGATGCAATTTGTCCAGCAAACCATATGTGAAATACTAACCAAGTTGTTAGGTGTGATTAATAATAACAAGAAGACAGTTTGAAAGTTATTCACTCAACAAAGACGACATCAAACATCGCTGTTTAATTTTGAGAATATGATATATGGACAAAGCAAGATTTTGACGGTGATTAATCACTGATTTTATCCCTCATAATAAGAATAAAGAAAAATAAAGCTACTATTATAAAAAATTCATAAGAATACAATGAATGGATATGATCATACGCACATATATAACTGAAGGTCGATGGCAGAACTACCAACTAAACAAGAGATCTCAACTCATGAAAAAATACAATTAAATTATTAAGAATCAAAACATAAGACACATACATACAAAGAATCAACCTCATATACTTCACAACAATTATCTGGTGCCAGTAGCACAAAAGAATTGAACAAGATGAAAAGTTATGTTTTGATTCTGAAAGCATAAAATTTTGCTACAAAATTAATCAATAGAGATAACAAAATATTTAGGGTCAGCCATATAAGATAGCTAAGTTTTACAAAACTCGAAACATAAGAACAACAAATTAGTTTACCCTTAAAAGACAGGGCATTTCATAGTTTTACGAAATTATAGAAGAATCTAATGTACATAAAAATTGAAATGAAGGTCGTACGAAAGCATTAACGGACATACCCTTTACTCAAATTTTGGTATAAGTAGCTGCAGATACTTAACGTCACACTGCAAGTGAAAATAATTTCAAAATGAAGGAGGTGAAAAAAATTCAACAATATAAGACTAAATGAAGAAACCAGAAAGTTAATTTCAATGGAAAACCCATATATGAACTATAATTTAAAAGAATTATGAAGAAAGAAGACCAACTGAACTGAAGGAATCCAGAAAAAATTGATTCTGACGGAAAAATCATTTTGTTCAAAAGAATTATTATGAAAGAAGACCAAATTAGTTACTGCATGTGAGAAACAAAACGAAAATCTGAGTATCCCAAAGTTGAATTCTGATGAAAACACAAGAACAAACAAAAACTTAAGGCACAATGATTGAAACTATTGAAAGCAGCTGAAAAATTGAACATGAACAACAAACCCCATATGGAATAGGAAGTGGTCAACAAAAGATAAAATTGGGGAACATTTTTTATCTACTTTCAAGTTTGAAGAAAACAAAGAAACAATATGAAGAAGATTACCTTGAAGGCTGGAACAATGTTGGAGAAAGGAGAAGTTTTTGGAGTTGAAGGTAAAGAGTGATGTGCATTGAAAATGAAAAAGGCATTCTAAAGATTACTGGAAAGAAGACACATAGTTATCTTTTAGAATGAAAAAGACAAAAATACCCTCAGATATGATGAAACAGGCATGTTGAACAAGCCATTTCTAATATAGTAGAAAAAACATCTCAAAAACAACTTTCAATTCTTGTCAGATTCAAACTTCATCAATCCATAACTAAATATAAAACCAAATATTCATAAATTTATCTAGAAAATCAGCCGAAAATTGAACCGAACTGAATTGAAGTAATTTAGTTTGATAATTGGTGCACACTATTGAAAAAGTAAATTTAAAAGAATCAAACGTCCACTCATACTACATACTACTATATGGACACTTAACTACTGGTATTTCACTTACAAAGATCAACAACTACTATTTTAGGTGATATTTCTATTTAATTCTATTGACAAAGAACTTTTAGACGATAACAGTAGTATGAAAGCCACATGAATGTTTATCAATTTTTAGGAATGTTTTTAATTAATACATATCTCCATTAATATCAATACTGGCTAGGGACTGGAAGTGAAAAAATTGTGGTAAAACAAAGGGATCAAGGCAGAAAAACCATTTCTCATCCAAAATGGCCAAGTGTGACATTTGTCGTGTTTATGATCCAGAATGTTTGTGCAAAAGTTGTCTCTTTGTCAATTATGGGATAGCTGATAAGGTGAAAAAAAGTGTTATTTTTCAGGGCGAAGTTTGAGAAACTTGTTAGCGTTCTTCCATTCAGTTACTCTAACTTCTAATGGAGATGGCATGAGTATTTTCTCTTTTCGTTACCATTACCTCAAATGCTAGTTTGATTTAGTTAAAAAAACTTATATTTTATCTATAAATATCTATATTTACAGGTAGACAATTGCAGTTATTTAGAAAAACACAAAACACAATCAAATTCAATAGAATATGAAACAAAAAAAAATATTCAAAAAAACAATTTCAAAGAATTATCCAACTTTATTAAATGAATGCATTTCTTAATTTTACAAACTAAGCTAAACATTGAATAAATGGCCCAATGAAATTTTGGATGACTTTTCAAAATGATTCATTGATGTTTCGATAGTCGGATTGGGCAAAGCAGTATCGATCTCACTAAAGACATTTGTTTGCCTGAAAATATATACATACATTGCAGTTGGAACAAATTAAAAATCATAAATATCAACTATATATATTTGAGAGACTCAATTAGAGAAACATAAAACACATCTGAATTAAAAAAAAAGTATAAAACAATATTGTCGTAAAAATAAAGGGACCAAACTGCACCCTTGTAAAAGGAATAAAAACCCTCCTCTTATCCTTGTTTTCACAAATGCAGAAATACCATTTCTTAAGCAAAATGGCCAACTGTGACATTTACAATGTTTATAATCCAGTTTCAGAAAGTCTGGTTGAGAGTTGTCCCTTTGTCAACTTTGAGATATATGATAAGGTGAAAAACGATATTAGTTTCAGGGCAAAGTTTGATAAACTTGTTCGCATTCTCCCTATTCAGTCAATCCAACTTCTAATGGAGATTTTCTGAGTTTTTCCTCTTTTTCTCTTTTCTTTATTGTTAGATCATATGCTAATTTTGTTTAATTAAAAAAAACATCTTGTATGCAACAAACCCAATTTCTCAACACAAATACTCAAACATTACATAATAATATAGCCAAATTACAACGAGAACATGTAAACACTTGAATTACAATGAAGATAACAAGTACAAAGGATACAGAAAAGATGGAGATGAGAAGTTTAGACTCTTAAAAGAAGATGAGACAAAGAGACAGTTTCTTCACAATACGCATAATCTCTCTTTTTAACTTCTCTTTCTTTTAAATTAGTTGTTAATTGGGCCTGGATGCCAAATCAGCCTTTTTGGCCCAATGACTGATTTTGTGACGTCAAAGTTCGTGTCAGGCCGGAATTGATTCATAAGAATACTCCTGTCCTCAATAAAAACATTGTCCTCAAGGTTCGAGTTAACAACATGTTAGTAGTGCGCTCCCTACCAATTGCAGTCAAAACAAACTGTGCAATTTCACTATAATATAGTATGTGATCTTGTATACTTCCTACAACAAAAATTAATCTGGAAACAGCCAAAACAAACTGAGAAATGTTGAAAACATATAGTATGTGATCTTTTATACTTCCTGCAGCAACCACTAATCTGGAAACAATATAAAAGATGGTCTGCTTGTAATCAAAACCCTCAAGTGCAAAGAAACTCTTTCCAAATGCATCAGTAGTGTAAGCTTTGACCTCCATAAAGTGTGTAGCGAATGTAACAATAGTTGAATACTCAAAAGGAGAGCACATGATCAAAGAAGCAACCAAACCATTGATATGTGATATGTCTGCCAAGTGAGAAACTTCTTACTTGCTACATACCTTGCAAAGATGTGCATAATCATGTTGACGAGCATCAATACTTGCATTAGTAAAAATTAACTTTGGTCGTGCTAAGAGAGGATCTAAGAAACGAATGAAATATTCAAACACAACAGTGTCTAAATGTTTCTGCTTAAGACCACAAACTACAAACTTGTTTATCCCACACTACTAAAATATAAGTAGAAACAAAACTAGTATTTCGAAACATATTTTCGTTGGCACCATAAGATAGAGGAATATCATGTATACTAGGATCAAATGGACGATTTGCAAAGATGAGAGAAACAACGAAACCTGGTGAGGAATAAGAATCAGGTTGTAAAGTCATGTTCCATTCAAAATCTTCGTTTAGCGAAAGAGCTTTCGTGAGATTATTGCACACCAAATAAGAAGATCTCAACACCATCCATTTGTTTTGGCTTCGTATAACCCTCAATTGATACTCAAAAATCTTGCCCAAAAGTATTGCTTCCGCCTTGTTATAGTAAGAATGAAGTTCTATTGTTGATATGCCATTCTCATACTCCATAGATAAATAACCAAGATGGTCCCCAATATTCTCAGTTACTCATGATTATTTATCAAAATACATGGCATAAAGGTCTTAATACTGTTAAATTTGACAAGATTCAAAAAAATGGATTAATGAGAAGATATGGTAGTTAGGAGGATAATTCTTCATTGGTAGAAAAGTCAAGATAGCAACTTTTGTAGGTGAAATTTAGGTGAACCATAAATTGATTTCACAAGGTAAATGTAGACATTTTGACATATTGTGATGGCATGGATGACATCAATAGGAAGAATTCACTCCTATAAATAGGTAGCTCCTAATTCATTTGTAACATACCTCTAACTTGCCTTAACATCTCCTAAGGCATTTGTTCTCCTTTCTCTCTTGTAGTATTTCACTTGTACTCTTTTGGAGTGAAATAAATATTGATTGGTTGTGTTCGAGGAGTAAGCAAAAGAAAATAAAAGTTTGCCGAACCTCGTTAATTCCTGGTGTTCTTTTTGTTGTTGTCTTATTTACTATTTATTAGCTACATTTAAATATAACAGTTGTGATTCCATCACTCTCTATATATTCGGCTTCCGCAACAAATACCTATTTCAACTCTACTTAACTACTCCCAATCCGATAACTTTGCACATAAACAACTCCATTTGTTTTCAATTGCTTCAAACACTATTAACACCTCCAAACTGTTTGTAGTTACTCTACCAACCCAAGAATTTGGAACTAATTCCTGGATCCATATACAAAAATTTTGTGCAATTCCACGAACAGAGACAACAAAGATAGTTGCACCAAGATCGACTTGACGTTAGATTACAAGACATTGATCAATGTCAGTATTAGCAACAAGTTGATATCTTTAGTATTTTACTTAATTCGCCCACAACTATGGTTGAACAATCCTTGTAAGAGTTATATAATTTCATCGAGGAAGGAATTTGGCTTACACTAACCAGTAATAGATCACTTTCATCATGTTCTTCTTCCCCATTAGATTTTTCCTTCTCCTCGTCAGTAATGAGTTCATCCGCAGGAATTTCTTCCCTTTGACAGTTCTCTTTGGGATGTCAATCCACAAATTGGACTGCATACTTTCGATATCTGTAGCTTCTTCAAAAGACATTTTAATTGGAGTATCTGATTGTGGAATACGGTGGGGCAGAAACTAGTTAACCTTTCGTCAAACACGTTGTGCACATTCGTTTTGCTTTTGCCTTCAGATTTCTCATCATAGTTTTAAAGCAATTGTAAATTTATTATATTGCTCCATTGCTGGAGATGGACCAAGCCATCTTCTGGAAATTCAGATGTTGTTTACGAAACCAAATCAACACTTTCGCAGTAAAATTTTTCCAATTTGCCAGTTTTTTGTTTTGGAAAATCCATTGGTTCCACTGTAAAGCTGTCCCATTGAGATAGTACGATGCAGGAGATTACTTATGATATTCTGTAATATCATAAATTCAAAGTAGCGTTTCAGCCTGAGAAATCCATAACTCTGGATTCTCGCCATAGAATCGTTGAAATTCCATTGTGCTAGGTTTACTCGTTCCAAGGTTTCCAATCAACTCGTGTAACATTGAATGAATTTCGGTGAGATCCTTTGACCAAGTATCCTTCATGACCTTAATTGAATCTTTGATTGTTCGAACTATTTGTTCCTCCATTGAAGACCTCTGGATGAAAGCATCAATGCAACAAATCCAATTTCTCAACACAAATACTCAAACATTATATAATGATATAACCAAATTAAAACGAGAACATGTAAACACTTGAATTACAATGAAGGTAACAAGTAACTACGGATACAGAAAAGAATGGAGATGAAAAGTTTAGACCGAAAGAAGATGAGATAAAGAGACAGTTTCTTCACAACACACGTAACCTCTCTTCCTTTAAAATTAGTTGCTAATTGGGCCTGGATCCTAAATCAGCCTTTTTGGCCTAGTAACTGATTTTGTGAGGTCAAAATTCGTGTCAGGCCGAAATTGATTCATAACATTGTATCTATTAATTTCTATTTACAGGTCGATTATTTAGAATAACATAAAATACAATCAAATTCAATAGAACATGAAACAACAAAAAAATTCAAAAAAATAATTTCAAAAAATTATCCAACTTTATTACATGGAGGTAGGGGTGTCAATATTGAGCCCAAAACATAATAACCTGCCCAACCCGCCCATACTTTTATGGGTTGGGTTCAACATAATTCAGATTTGGGTCAGTTTTCAGTCCAACCCAATAGATCCGTTCTAAATTAATTCTGAGTTGAGCCCAATATATTCTCCACTTCAGCCCACTTCCTTTAACCTAGATTCTAAAGTTAACCCGTTGGTCTCACTTCTTTACAAAAAGATCATAACGAATTCTGAGTTCTTCTTTGATTTTTGTTCCGACCACCTATCTTGTTTAGTGCAGTGAGAGTTCAAGTCCATTTTTCCAGGTTCGAATCATCTTCTTCCCAGATTCAAGCTTTCTCTCGCTTTTCCTTTGGGTTTAAACTTCTTCCCAGGTTCAAACTCAATGAGTTAAAATTATTTTTTTGTGACTTCTATGCTAATCAGAGGTTTGTATACTGTGTTATTCTTGTTAATTTGAATTGAGTTTTTGTTATTTCTTAATGGTATAAAGTTTAGTTATTAGATTTTCGTTAATCAAAGGATTGTTCATGACCATTTAGTGAGTTCAATTGTGTTCTTCACTGTGTCCAGCGTTGCCATGGTGAAAAGACTATGTTTCACTGTTCCAGTTGCATAATTATATATATTTTATTTGAAAGTTTTATTATTGTCACATATATAAGCAAATGTAGTATTGTTCTATGGTTTCTCACTTAATATCCTATTATATTGCTACTTATATCGTGTTATTATTGCTACTTAATATCGTGTTATATTGCTTTTTAATACCGTCTTATATTATTTTTTAATATCGTGTTGTATTTGTACTTGCTACTTAATATTGTGTTGTATTACTCTAAGCTAGTGTTTGGCCATAAAATTTCAAATATACTTGGCAAATATTATTTGAGTGAAAATTTGGCTGAAATTTCACCATGTGTTTGGCCATAGGATTTGGGAAATATATTTCACCTTTTTAGAAAAATATAATTTATACCCATAGGTTTTAAAAACTATTAAAACTAACTATAAGTTTGTATTACAAGTCAATTGGATGTTCGTTACAACAATAACAAATAGTTTCCATCACACTAGAGCAATGTGGTAATATGGAGCGAGTGCAACAAGTATCATTCCATACATCGTGAAGTAGACGAAGCACATGATTTTATTACCTTGAGTTAATTTTCATCATTTTCATCAACAATCATATCATTATTTAATATTCACTAAATATTTCATCACTATTTTGGTGTTCACGTAAAAAAATTATGTAATACAACACAAACAACTACTATAAAGGGTGTTTTTGTAAAAGATAAAAGTTTGGGGTAAATTTTTAATATTCAAAAGATCCCAAATAATGAGATTTGGCCCAAATACTAGAAAAAACTAGTATTTGAGAATTTGGGATATTTGCCAAAAATGTTTGCCAAATAATGACAAATTGTATGGACAAACATTATTTGCCAAATTTTTCCCCAAATATTATTTGGAAAATCTATGACCAAACGGATCCTTTAAAGATTTTACTTAAATTAAGCCCAATTTAACATTTTCAATTTCAGCCCAATCCGCCCATTTAACACCCCTACATGGATGCATGCTTTTCTTTTCTTAATTTTTAAAATTAAAAGAAACTTTGAATGCAGTTACTATAACATTCAATAAATGGCCTAATGAAATCATGGATGACTTTTCAAAATGATCCATTGATGTTTGGGTAGTTAAATTTAGTGGAGCATGAGCAATACCACTAACGACAACTGCTTGCCTGGAAATATATAGATATATTACGCTTGGAACAAATTTAAAACCATAAATATTAATAACATATATTTGAGAAACTTAATTAGAGAAACATAAAACACATCTAGATATAAAAAAAGTATGAAAAACATAAGCATTCAATAAAGCAATTACAAGTAACTATTCAACTTTATTATATTGATGCATGCTTTTCTTTTCCTAATTGTATGCAAGTTTCAATACTTTTTTATTTATTATTATTTATAGAAACAATATGTTAAATCTGCATTATGTATTAAAAGNTATATATATATATATATATATTATGTTTGTAGGAAACTGACACATTGTATATAAGTGTATTGAAATGTGTCATAGATGTATTAATCATCAATAAAACTTGTATTATATGTGAATAATAAATGACAAACTAATATTATAAAATAAATCGTAGCTACCGTTTGATTTATTTGTGTTCCATAGCAAACTGTTTGTCAGTCCCTCTTTCCCTCATATTTTCGCTCGCCACTCTCCCTCTCGCTCGCTTCTTTCGCTCCCCTCTCTCACTTTATATAATAGAATTGTATAAATTGTGTTTCTAATTGTGTAAAACGACAGAAAATTGTATATATGCATGCAAATACATATATCTCCGTCTTATACACTTATAATTATACAATAAAAGTACTTCCCTGTTCAGGTCTCTTTTGTCTCTCTTTCTCGTTTTATACAAATTCAAATTGTATATAATTTCTCTCTTTCTCGTTTTATACAATTCGATTTGTATATTCCATGCCCAAGTCTCTTTTGCCTTTCTCCCTATCTCGTTTTATACAAATTCAAATTGTATATAATATAGCTATACACTTATAATTATACAATTCGTTTTATATACTTCGTTTTATACAATTCTCTGCCCAAGTCTCTTTTTCTTTCTTGTTTTATACACTTCGTTTTATACAATTCGCTTCAATTGTATATGTATAGCGAACTATACATATATATATTTGCTATGGAGCGCAATTATGCAAACTTTGCTATAACATACAAATATGAATTTTATGTTTGTTATATGTGAAAGTTGTCCATGATAAATTGTTCATTGTAATATGTATTAAAACTGTATTATAAATATATTGAATGTGATCAAGTGAAAAAAAATACTATTGCTATAAATGGTAAATATTTTCTTAATATAGTATATTTATGTAAGTTTCGGGTTTCCCATAAAATAACTCGCACTAAAAAACACAATTGTATTCAAATCATATACAATACATTTATACATATCGTATCATTCATTTGACTTTAAACGAACAAAAAAATAGAATAGAATTCTTATATACTATTTCTCTAATCTTGTATAAACGAATAGAAATTTTTGCGAAACATCTTAATCAACAAAATAAAAATTATTTGGTTTTCAAAATTTCAATTATATATTGTACCAATGAATTGTATACTTTCTTGTTGTTTCAAAACATGAAGTTTCCTCGAAAGAAACTATTAACTTCCGTTGAATATACAAAAATATCAATTAACGAGATGCTTCAGTCGCCTGACGAAACAAGATGTTATGATCTTTCTATCACTGTAGAACTCATTTTGGAAATATATTTAATTTTGAACATTTAGCTTGAATCGTGGGATTATCTAATTTTTCTGTTATTGTATTTAGTGCTCATATTTTAACTTATTTTAGAAAAAAACTATTGTACTGTTATGAAACTATATGGAATTAGAAGAAGAAGAAGAAAGTAGGGAGAAGAGAAAAGACTTCTTATTTCTATTGAAGTATATTTAGGATTCATAGATCTTTCACAAATCTTATTTACAATGAAGGAAAACCTTTATTTATAGGGAAAATCTTACTTGGTCCCCAAGTAGGATTCCTAACCATATCCTACAAGGACTCCACATAATTAGACATTCACTATAATACAAATTGTTTATAACACTCCCCCTTGAATGGCAGTAGATTATGTGCCTCGTTAAAACCTTACTAGATAAAACCCAGTGGGAAAAAATCTAGTGAAGGAAAAAGAGTACACATATCTAATAATAAGCATTATGGATGCCTCATTAAAAACCTTACAAGGAAAACACAGTGGGACAAAACCTTGTGAGGGAAAAAGAGTACATCGTGTATTAACTCCCCCTTATGAGAACATCAATTCAGAGACTAGAATCTTCGTTTTCCAAGCTTGTGCACCATCTTCTTGAAAGTTGTAGTTGGTAGAGACTTGGTGAATAAATCAACAATAATATTACTTGAACAAACCTCTTGCATGTTGATATCACCATTCTTGGGAGCTTATGAGTGTAGAAAAACCTTGACGAAGTATGCTTTCTTCTATCTGCTTTTATAAATCTCCCTTCAGGGTCAAAGATTTCTGCAAGTTCCTTACTTCAACTTCTTTAAGCAAATAATCTATTGCCAAGAGTTTCAATTCTAGTCATCAACTTGCATAATAAATACTTGTATATGCTCTATTCATTTTGAATCTATTTAATCATTACGAGGATGATAAACAAGTTTTCTAAAAACTTGTATATGTTTTAGATTTTGAACCCATTGGATATTTTCATATCAGTTTTGTCAAGTAACAACATTCAATAGTAGATGTATGACATCTTCTAGTGTCTAGATTGCAAGTCAAATAAGATTTACGCTTACCAAGATGCACTATTCTACTTTTCCCTTGATAATTATTTCTACACCAGCATGCTTTAATAGTCGTAGAATTTGTATCATAATAATCTTTTACAATATTGTGTGATATTGTATTAAAGATACCGTCAACAATATATCATTTTGCATTGATTCACAATATGACATAATTTATTGAGATCTCATCACTTCATTATTTTAAGGTAGCTACCCCTTTCATAAGGTTTTATAAAGTGTTATGTCGTAAGATCTTCAAGAGCACATTGTATCCTTATTATGATAATTTTGGTTCTTTGATCCTCTCCCTTTTTCAAGGATTATTTTATTTAAAATTGATTAGTATATCATGCTTCATGCATGTCATAGACTTTATCCTTAAGGGACATTCAATAGATGTATTTACAACTCTTGTGTTGCTTCTAGTCTCCCCCTTATGTTAGACAAACTAAAACATATATCTCAATCTTTTGGAGAATCTATCTTTGTGCATCATTGTATATTCGTTGATGATATACTACATACCAAAATAATCAGATGAAAAATATTTGGTCCCTGATCATAAATCAACAGAAAGAAAATCTGATCATAATTTGTTGGTTTGATACATACAATTACTTTTGTATGCGATATCATATTTCAGATCAACACATGGAGCTTTATTTTCACAAGCAATGATTTCACTATCTCAGACATTTAATGTCACAACATCTTGAGTATTTATCAATATTATCAAGATAAATTGTCTTGATTACATATTCTGAAATTGTGCTCTTAACTCAATTATTTTTGCACAAACAATTTTGTGAATGTCAAACTACTGGTTAACAACAAATGCACATGTGATTATCTTATAGATGCATCTTTTTATCATGTCACATGATAGGTGAACGGACCCATATTCACCTTTTATACTTTTCAGAATTTAGAGATTTAATCTCAACATTAGTTGATCCAATCAACTTGTCATGAGAACAAGCAACAAAAGAATTCTTGAAGAATCTTCTAGTTTTTCAATGTATGTCCATTACTTAGTATGCATATCTTTGGGATGACCAAATTATTCATGCCAACTAATAAAATTATTAGTACTCGTAAACTCCAAGTTCACTACGCCATGTGCCTTCTGCTTTAGTAAATTTCTAATTTACTATTACATGAGTAAATTTCAATTTTATTACTCCAAGAGTAATTTTCAGATTTATTTCTTCTCAATTACTTTACCCTTTAGGTGAATCGTGATCCCATAATTGAATGAACTAATATGAAGAAAATTGTGCGTATAAACATATTATTTGTGCCGACATTTTTGCAAACATCAAGTTGCGAGATAATAATAAGCACACATGAGATCATATATATAGAAGAAACATTTATTAGGACCATTAAATATCTAAACAATCCACTAGGTGGATGACTAGTCCACAAATATCTGTATACGTTCCTCGAACGCAGAGAATTCAATCTCAACTTTCGTTTATGATGGTCTCACAATTAACTTGCCTTGTTAACAAGCAGTACAAGAAAATTCACGTCTAGCATGGTGGCTTATCACCTCATTCACTCTAAAAAATGGATCTGTATTTTTACCATTTATCGAAGGCTCTCATTCTTCATGAATGGAACACAATCATCTAAGTACATCAAATTTTGATAACTTAGTACCTCGTTCCATATTCATGTGCATCATTTAATCATTGTCTTCTTTTAGACATTTATGCACTGCTACATTCACTTTGGGGAATGGATCTGCTTCAACGAGATATATTTCATGACTAATTTTATCAAAAACTCATTATTTCCCTTAGTCATCATAATATCATCAATATGGTGCATTGAGACTCAAACCCAACGTCTTATGCCATAAATCAATGAGGGACTTGAATCCAACACCTTTCATCACAAAGCATCAAGACTTATGATGTCTTACCCTCTTGGTGCGATTGGATGTAAATCCATCGTCTTATTCTTTTTGTGCGATATAACTTAAATTCATTGTCTTACCCACAATGAGGCTCAACCTCAAGCGTTTGAAAATAATTGCAATTTTATCACTTTTGATGATCATTAGTATGATTATATATTATAATTACACACAAAACTGAGACTAATGATTTCTTAGAATCAACACTAGCAGTTAATAGATATAGTTTAATAGATCATGTACCTCATGTAGAGATTGAAAACATATCTTTCACTAAATTGTACTTATTTAATTATTAAAATAAATTAAGGAATTCTCTTCTCAGTCGATTAAAATTAAACATAGAAAGTCGACAGGTCTCTTTAAATACTCATTTTAGATGGTACCTCCAGATCTGTTACATAAATAATTATAACATAAAGATAAATCATACCTTGAAGATATAAGAACCTTATTGCATAACTTATGCAAGATCTCTTTTGCACTTTTCCCGTCTTCTTCATAATTCTTTAATAATAGAACAATCGTGCTGATAACGTGTTATGAAACTATATGAAATTAGAAGAAGAAGAAAGTAGGGAGAAGAGAAAATACTTTTTATTTCTCTTGAAGTATATTTAGGATTCATAGATCTTTCACAAATCTTATTTACAATGAAGGAAAACCTTTATTTATAGGGAAAACCTTACTTGGTCCCCAAGTAGGATTCCTAACCATATCCTACAAGGACTCCACATAATTAGACATTCACTATAATACAAATTGTTTATAACATGTACAAATTTTTAACCAAAAAAACATTATATACAAAATAAACGCTTAATAGCAAATTAAATCATACCCATGAAATATAATTATATAAACTATATCTATAGAGCGTTATTTCATTAAATCGATTTGCCATATCTGAAATTTTTCCTTTATGTTATAGTAGTATTATTAAAATAAAATATTAAATATGTTATAGTAGTATTATTAAAATAAAATAAATTATAAAGATATTTTTTAAATTATTTATTATTGTGAAATTTTAAGAGGAAGATGAATAATTTTGCTAAATTCTTTTGTTCACATCCTTGATTAAAAAAAAGAGAATAAATAGTTTTTAAAACATGTATCTTTCAAAACTCGTAATCAGAAATGGACACAAATTACTCAGTAAGATATAATAAGAGGAACTTTCACATATAACCCCTCAAAAATTGCTTAATTATTCTCCATATCTATAGTTTGATAATTACAATTCGTAGCTATATGTTATAGGGAGGAGAGAGGCGAGCGAGACTGGGAGAGAGAGGAGAGAGGCGAGAGAGAGGGCAAAGAGTGGGAGAGAGGTGAATTGTATATGTATATCGGTTAAATAATTATATATTATACATATGTATGTTTATGACAAGCAAGATTGGGAGAGGGAGGAGAGAGGCGAGTGAGATTGGGAGTGAGACAAGCGAGAGAGGGAGGAGAGTGGAGAGAGGTGAATTGTATATGTATATCGGTTTGATAATTGTATATTATACATATGTATTTGCATAGATGGCAAGCGAGATTGGGAGACAGAGGCGAGCGAGATTTGGAGAGGGAGGAGAGAGGTGAATTGTATATGTATATTAATTAGATAATTGTATGTTATACATATATATTTGTATATTCTGACGAATTATATATATATACAAACGTGACTAATTGTACAAACTCGAAGTCAGCCCACGTAATTATGTATAATGTTAGTCACGAGTGATACTTATAGTAAACTATAGCTATGATAAGTAATTAAGTAGTATAAATTTGCTTAACCGCGTAATTTTGCCATATAATTATAATATTTTAAGCACGTAGATTATTTGTATTTTTATTTAATTATAGTATTTTTTATTATATCAGAGTTTCCTTATTTTTATTTACTTGGTTCATTTATTTTTCGTTGCAGAATTATCTAAAATTTACATAATTGGATGAAATTTATTTGGATAGAATTTTCATTGACAGAGAAGACAAGGGGTATCAAGCTAGAATCCACTCAAAATAATACACAAATACGAGTGAAATGTGGCTAAAAAGAATGAAAATTTATCTAATTATTTGCTATAAAATAAAGATGAAATATTTGCATTTTTGTGGTTTCCATATAACATGATCAAGGCCCAATTTCATTGAATTGTAGTCATAGATTTACATCTTTAATTAGTGATGATGTTTTTCACGTAAAATTCATATATATATATATAAAAGTTAAGATACTCTCCATCAAATGGTTTATTGTTCACCTCTACATAATTAGTAAATTATTAAAATATTATAATATATTTAGTATAATTTCACATACCGGTGTATAAAATCGAATCGAAAATCGAATCAAACTGCAAATTGAGTCAAATCGGAAAAAAAAAAACCCGACTAGTGGTTTGTTTTGACTTGGTTTGGTGTTGGAAAAAAAATCCGACTATATTTGGGTTGGTTTGGTTTCAACTAAAAAAAACCAACCCGAGACCAAACAACCCGACATTATATATATAATTTTAAATTTTTTATTTTATACCTAAAAATAGCTTACTTCCTGCGGTAGCCCCTTGGACCTTAGCCTCTTAAGGGTTGGGTTCTAGTGGCGGGCTCTTGGGTCGTCCGGACCCATATCTGGTAAAAGTGGTGGCCTGGTTGTCCCCACACCCCCTTATCATGCGTGTCTGTGGGAGCAGTTTGTGCTAGCGTTTTGGCGCCTTACTTTGATATATTTTTTAAATATCTCTTATACTTTTTCATAGTTTTTATCTTTTAATATAATTATTTCATGTTTGCAAGTTAGAATTCTTAATGATCTAATAAGATTATAGTCTATACATGTTGGTAATTATAATAAAGTTTAAATAAAAAACAAATTAATACTAATGCAAAAAGAAAATCAATTCAACACTAAGAATGACAATAATATTGAATATTTATTTTTTAGTTTTACATAGATTTAGACAATTAAAATACATGATTTAATTTTACTTTCTTTTAATATTGAGTCATGTAACTAATACTTACTTAACTCATTTTAACATGATTTAGTACTTTAAATTATGATCGATTTCATTATGACTTATTAATTTGCAATATTTATTATTTTTATTTTTTTTTGGATATTTTAGTGTCATTAATTATATCATATTTTTTGTTATTTTCTTGAGAAATAACTTAGATAGTTGCATTTTGGTAGAACTAAATAAATATTTGAAATACAAGTAAATTATATGTTTTTATGAGTACATTATCAAAAAAACTCGAAAATCCGAAAAAAAGAAGTTTGAAAAACCCGAGTTTTATTAATTTGATTTGATTTATAAATTTAAAAACCCGATACAAATGATTTGATTTGACATTTGAAAAACCCAAACCAACTCGATCATGTACACCCCTGATTTTACAAATAAAATACATCCCAATCATAAAATTCAGAGGTGTTGATACTACTAAAATCACTTCCATTTTTTCTCCCACCTAAAGAAAAGAAAGAAGAAAAGGAATTTAAATAACAGAAAAGATAGCTTAACAGAATTTTATGGGCCTAGGACTAAATATCCAAAAAAATTATTTCAACTGAATTAATTATTTTCTTTTAGTGCATATTCTATTTATAATCTACTTATCTAATTTCACTTCCCAATGTATGGATAAAAGATTCAAACAAAACAAATAGAGAAATTATTTCACGTTATTTCATATTTGTAGCGTAACGCAATGATCAAATATCTACCCAACATTCCTTCATTGGTTCGTGTTCAATAGTGTGTGATCTTAAATTTTAATTTTCGTCGATTTAGAATTGTTATTAAGGAATATCAATAGTTATAGTAAAAAGTATAATAATGAAGCTATTAAGATTAGAAACACATGACCTTAAAAATATTCATAACGCCTTAATTATCAAATTAGACTTTTTAATTTGTATTATGAGGTGTCAATTTAGTCATTCATTTCGATAGTCTTAAATTTAACTCAATCTACTAATTTTACACCCTGATTGTTACTCTTTTCGTTTAAATTATTTTTTATTTTAAAAATTTAAAATAAATTAATTGTTATTTCTCATTTTATAAGTAATAATATTATTCTTAAATACTATTTTCTTCGTCTCAAAATAATTTGTGTCAAAATGAATAATACCTTAAAATTTTAAAATAAAAATCAGTCTTATGTTTTTTAGACTATATATACCCCTATACTTCATCTTTATCAATATTATTTCATTTTCAAAAAAATATTTAGTAAGCTAAATGTTGTATCGTTGATTTCTTGATAAATATAAGTTTTATTAAGATGACACTTATATTAAGATAAAAGTAATATACATATCGCAATAGAAAAAAATATTTAAAATATGAGATACTATATCTTGAAATATATATATAATCAATAATTTATTCTAATGTATAAAAAATATTTTTTTCTAAAAAATATGATAAATAATTTAAAACGAAAAATAAATAAAACTATTAGCCCAAATCCCAAAATATTCCTTTCCGATAAACATATGGTCCACACCTGTTAGCGCCGTTATGTCACTTGTCTTTCTTTATGAATTGTGAGAGTTAAAATTAGAAATAGATTCAAAATTTAAATTTTACAATTTTAAATTATAAATTTTGATAGTAAATTTTTTAAAATTGGTATAACTTTTAAGCAGATTAATAATTATCATAATAATATATTTAATATAATTTTTATTATAAATAATGTTCAAAGAAAAGCAAAGTATACACAAATATTACGATATTCTTGTGGATTAAAAGGTGAAAAGAAGGAAACAAGATATCTCCTCTCTTCTATTCCACAAAGAGAGAATTAAAATTTTTATGGACTAATTACGGAAATTTTATCTTTTAGTTTATTTATCATCATTATTCCCTTTAAGTTTTACATATTTCCAAAATTTCTCATTGTCGCGCATCACATTGATGTATCTCGCGCATCAAATTAGTGTATCATGTATACAATGTACCTCGTGCATCAGATTATTGTATCTGGCGTATCAAATGGTTGTATCACATATAAAATGTAATGTATCTTACTTCACGATTAATGTATCTCGCACATTAGATTAATGTATCAGTGCTTATATTATTATATCCGTTTAGAAGAATTTTTGTAATTATAAACTTTTAAGGGATAAATTATAATTTTGCCTTAAAAATATATGATTTTTGTAATTTGCCTAAATTATAT
>NC_028648.1:61352350-61406721 GCF_001406875.1 Solanum pennellii
TATATATATATTATTTTGATGAGCGACTATACGACACAATTAAAAATCGTATGAAATTTTTTGTCAAAGAAGAAAAGAAACGAAATGATCACGTATTGCTCAAATTAAGAAGTTATTTATTTTCAAGAAACAACTAAATAACTTCTTAAATAAGATATTAACATTACCCAATATCCTAAATTAAAAAAAAAATTAACTAAACAAACATGAAAAAGTTTACAAACATTTGGTACGTGGGCATCCAAACACACCCATACCTCAAATTTCAATGAATTAGGACTTAACAGAAAAAGATCAATCATATTTCAATATTTACTAGTTTTTTAATAATCCCTACCTTATAGACGTTAACTTTTGTATTTATTATTGTCTTCACTTCACTAGTGAATACAATACTTTTACTACACGTTACTGCTGACTTGTCAATTTTCTCCAATTATTAATGCTATAAATTCACATTTTATCATCCTAATTAACAACAAATGCAATTTATTAAATCAATCTACTATATATTCTACGTACATGTATACTTAGCTCAGGAGAACATCAACATGGCTACAAGTAATATTGATTCCTTCTTGATTGTGAAACCGGAAAATGGAGGAACATGGGACCTCGTAGGCCCCCTCCTCGGAGGCCTACGAGGAGAGATCAATGCTAAGTTTCTCGAATATTCTTGTTCAGACGATGGTGATGGTGATTGTGATGGCGGAGAAGAGGTGGATGATCATAGATGGGTAATATTTGTGTCCATCTTAGTGAGGAAAATATTAAAGGTGTTTAAGAAACCAATGGAATGGAGTGGCTACTTCCTAGAGTTTTTCATCAACCTCTTCTCTCTAAATGGAAACTTTCTTGTCTTATTCCACAATATCTTGCATGGTAATAACAATAATACTTACCTACTCTTTCGTTTCATTTTACGTGAATATATTTGACTAGACATATAAAGTTTTAAATTTATGATTTTTAATTAGGGATGGAGCTAACAGCCTATATGTGAGTTCGGTCGAACTTAATAGATTTTGCTTAATAAAGTATATTTGTTACTAAATTCATTAAGCATGTATATTTATCAAATCAAACACTCATTTATTATTACTTAAAATTGTTATTGTAAAATTCAGAACCTAAAGTTTAATATATATATATATATATACTCTCCGTCCGTTAGTATTTGTCATGGTTTTTATTTTTAAAGTCAAACTATAAAAACTTTGGCTAACATTTTAAGATGCATTTTTAATCATATTAATATACAAAAAAATTGTAATTTATAGTACTTTTCATATAGTTTTAGAATATCTAATTTTTTTTTAAAAATATCGAATTAATGTGATCTAATTTACTTTTGAAAATTAATTAAATTGACTTTCGATAAGCGCAACATGACAAACATTTCCGGACGGATGGAGTATATATATATATATATATATATATATATATATTTCTTCTTATTTTTTTCAAAATATTTGTCGTTCTTACTAAAGAATTATGTTTGATTAGAATTCTTGTCGTTTTAGAAGTTCAAACAAAAATGTTACTATTATTTTTTTCTTCCATTTTATCCTTAGTAGTTAGTAATAATTTTTTTAAAAAAAAAACTATGAACACTTTAACAAAAATATATATTAAAATTCTATTTAGATTGACTTATTTTAAGTGTTTTTAAGCTAAAATAACTTCTAAGCACTTTGGAGTTTTTTTTATAAGTTAAAAAAGTGCTTAATTATAATAAGCACTTAATTTTACGTTAAAATGCTAAAAATAAGTCAAAACTAAAAAAAAAAATCAATCCAAACAGACTCTAAATATTTAACTAAGAGAGATCATATCGTAAAACATAAATAAGAATAAGACAATTCAACACCCTCCTAATATTCTTAAAAGACGTGTAAATGAAAAACACGACTAGCTTGAAAAACTTTAAACACGTCTCATGACTTCTATGAATTCATAACTAGCTAGGGAGTATAGTAAATTTAGTTATCTGAGATTATTAACAAAAAAATGTTGCATATAAACAGGACAGTTGGTGATACCACAAAAAGGAACTGCAAATTTCATAAGTATTATTGGCCATATAGATGGAAGAATTAAATTACCATACAACACTGAAATATTAACCAAGGAAAGTTCTCGACTGAATAGTTTAATCGAAAAAAATAAGCAACTGGGAATGAGTCATAGAGATCTTATGGATTTATGTATGATGTCTTCAAAGTTGGTTTATGAAAACGAAAACGTCGTTAAGGACGTTGTAAATCATCAATGGAAGGTATACATATATTATACTTCAGCTTCTTTATTAGTAATATTTTCTTGATCATTTTTAATTTGTTAGATGTAACATTTTAACTTTTGTAAAAACAGATGCATTTTGTGGATTTTTACCACTGTTGGAATGGTAAGATCTTATATCCTTGCTCATGTTAGATAGTTTTTGTAATATATTGTAAAAGAATAATATGAATTAAAAGTCATTTCCTAAGTTGCAGAGTTAAAAAGGGTCAAAAATAAAACTAAACAATCCTACGTCATTGAGTTCCGTATCTGAACTATTGAGAGTGTGAGTTTCGTATGACCGAATAGTCAACAAAACACACCTAGATGTTGACTAGAACAAATATTTGTCTTGAAATGATTTTAAGCATGTTTGTCTATAAAATCTTGGTCCACCTGACACATATATATAACGGCTCTATTTGCTGACATAATAATTTTTTATTTCGATGTCACAACAAAAACTAGATCACAGTGGAAAGAAGATGGTGAATGTCATGATTGGAATAAATTAATTTATACGGTGATAGTTTTATCCTTTAACCTGATATTAATCTATTTAGATTTACCACGGTGAAATTATTTTTCCACATAGAGCACCACAATATGGCAAACACAAAAGAGTGTGCACACATCATCACAAATTAGTCTGAGATGTGTTTAGCTAATTACTTCCTCCGTTTCACAAAGAATGACATGGTTTAATTTAACACGGAGTTTAAGAGTATAAAAAAAAAACTTTTGAATCTTGTGGTCTCAAATTAAAGTTAGGTCAAAATGTACAAAATTGTCCTTTGATCTTGTGGTCTTAAGCAGGTCACGTGGAAAGTTGAATTAAAATGTTACCTGAAAAAGAAAGAGTTCATCCTTTTTTAAACAGACTAAAAAGTAAAAGAGGTCATTTTTTTGAAACAGAGGAAGTACAGTTCACGTAGAAAACTCACATTCTCAACAGTTCAGATACGAAACTGAAAAAACCAGCATAAAAAAATATGCACTTGTTGTATCTTGAATGGAATTTCTTCTTCTTCTTTTTTTCTGATTATATGAACATTTTCTTTGTTAAAATCTGTGTTTGTTTAGAACAGATTACCAGAAACAGAATTCAACTCAAGTGTTCATACTATGCGATAAATCAAAAGATGCAAACTTGATTTTGATCAGCTTCAGAGGTACTGAGCCATTTTCTGCTGATGATTGGATCACTGATTTCGACTACTCGTGGTATGAGATTCCTAAAATAGGAAAACTACATATGGGATTCTTAGAAGCGTTAGGATTAGGAAACAGAGTAAACGTTTCCACGTTTCATGAACATCTTGTTGATAAAAATGTTGATGTAACTATCGCTCATCCAGAGAGGAACACTGCTTACTATACTGTTAGAAGCAAACTCAAAAGTTTACTAAAGGAGCACGAAAATGCAAGGTTTGTCGTTACAGGACATAGCTTAGGAGGAGCGTTGGCTGTACTATTTCCAACGATGCTAGTTATACATGAGGAAATGGATGTAATGAAGAGATTATCGCGTGTATACACATATGGTCAACCTAGAGTTGGAAATAGACAGTTAGGGAGGTTTATGGAAGAACATTTGGAACATCCGGTGCCTAAGTACTTCAGAGTTGTTTATAACAATGATATTGTTCCGAGGTTACCTTATGATGATAAAACGTTTCTGTATAAGCATTTTGGTGTTTGTATGTACTATAACAGCTCATACGTTGAGGAGGAAGTACACGAAGAGCCAAACATGAACTTTTTTGGGCTACGATACGTGTTACCAATGTATCTGAATGCTGTTTGGGAGTTTATCAGAAGCTTGTTTATGTGTTACATATATGGACCTGAGTACAAAGAGAGCTGGGAATCAATAGTTTTTCGGATGGTGGGGATGTTTCTTCCGGGGGTTTCTGCTCATAGCCCGGTTAATTATGTTAACTCTGTAAGACTTGGAAGGAAGAAGTCTTCAGATGTTTCAGAAAGTGTAGATTGAAATGAAATGCCTTGATCAAGTGATTTACGTCTCATAAATGAACTCGTTAGAGCTTTTTCGTGTCTTGAATAAAGTGAACTCGTTAGAGCTTTTTCGTGTCTTGAATAAAGTTTAGTGTTGTGATTGCAAGAAGTGTTGGAACTATTATGAGTTGTTGATGTGAATGTATCAATGAGAGTTCATGTAGAAGTTTTTGTTGTTGTTGTTGTTGAAGGAATGTAGATTGGTTTGTCTTGTGAACTTATTGAATAAATGTGGTTTGAGTGATTGCTTGTTATTAGATTTGTTGGATAATGAAAATGAATTGTATCAGTTGTTCTTTGTCTATGATGTAAAGATACGACACCTGAACCTCATTTAACTTTAAAAGTTAACTCATGAGGGAAGAGTTATCCAAATGTATATAAACAGATCACTAGTCCATTCCTCAATTAATGTGGGATTGTAACCCACTCTAATATCCCGCTCTACGTCAAGACCGAACTAGAGCGTGGACTGAGAGCCCAAATAGGGATGAACCTGGCTTTGATAGCGTGTGAAAAATATGAAACCTAGACCTAACTAAACAACAAAAGCTAGTCATGAGAGGAAAATTGTCCAAGTCAATATAAGTAGACCGTCAATCTAAAAGCTAGTCATGATAGTGGATGTATGCATGACAAGTGTTTTAC
Organism: Solanum pennellii; assembly: GCF_001406875.1. Lineage (NCBI taxonomy): Eukaryota > Viridiplantae > Streptophyta > Magnoliopsida > Solanales > Solanaceae > Solanum > Solanum pennellii. The sequence continues at coordinate 61,357,301 of NC_028648.1, forward strand.
ATTCATTGGTTTGACGTGAACGCTTTCATCCCCAACCAATGCTACTAATTGACGCAAACCCAATATGATCGTAAACTGCTATCAAGTTAGTAAATCGTTAGAAAATTGAAATTAAAGAGTTGCTAAAATATAAAAATGCATTCTTATTGAAACAGACAAACAAATTGAAACGAAAAGAATACACTTCTTAGTATAAACATAGTAAAACACTAAAACTAATACTGAATAATTTGGTGATTCATTAGTTAAATTTGATGAGCAACTAGTAACAACTTTGAACTAATATAAATATCACACACAAATATATACAAATACTATGTGCACAGGAATAAAGATAGTTGATATAAGTATACAGAAGCATCAAATTCTCATATATTAGTGTAGAAAATCCAATTCTCATAGAACAACAAAAAAGAAAAAGTGGCACCTAGTTATGTTTGAGTGAAAGGAACTCAAATCTTCTGTTCTCTTAGGATATGTCAATACAACAACAGAGTAACAGAATATCGCGAACATGTGAAAGAAGGCACAGATGCTAACACCTGCTCATTTTTACATCTCGTCTCTATGTATCCTAATAGGGAAGTACCTAATCTAAGCCAGCATCACTGGCATATCTGTGTAGTAGAGTTCATTTATCAATCCAATCTTTAAAAAGAAGCATCATATATAGAGGGATGTTAAAAGCTGCAACGATAGTAATTATACTCAATGTCCTCACCAATCTCCTAATTACCATCTTTGTCGTTGATTTGTTTGTCCGAGGCAATGCTTTTACCGCGGTATCTGATCCTATATGTAAAGTCACATCAGCGGGATTTGAGGTATCCGTCTCTTGTTTTCTGGCAACTGACCGCATGATAGCATTACCCCTGCATTTGAGAAAAATGCATTGATGTAACTTGAGCATCAAATAGTCTAAAATACAAGGAGGTACTTAATAGATTACTTAAGAATGACAAACATAAATGCAATGACTGGTTCTCATTGATGGGACTTACCGTTCTACTGAAGCGCTGTCGCTTGAGCATGTAGAAGACACTTTAAAGGCTTTCTTTATGAGGTGCATCGATCCTTCTGCATCCCATATCTCCTCATATTCATATATCTCATCTTCACTTTTCAGTTTTTTCCCACCTCCCCAAAAGCTTGAACTAATTAGACCTCTTACATTCCTCAGAAATCCATCAAGATAGTTTGGAAAGAGCACCCCATTCGTGGGCCAAAAGACGGCAATAAGAAGGGTTATGACAAACAGCAAAATATACCTGAAACATCCGCAAACAAACTTTAAGATTACAAGAAACACGGTTTATTAAGACAAATGTTTTGTTTTCATCTCAATATACTGAATTACCATATATAAATGTATAACTGCACAGGGAGAAAGCACACTTTGGTGGAAATTGCATCCTCTGGCATTGATCCGTTCGGTAAGATAAGATTACTTGCAGATAATAGCATGTAAGATGGAAACAAATTTCCCTGCTGCCAGCTTATAGTACCTAGAGTATGCTGCGCAACACTATCCATCAAACACCGTCCAATTAATACAAACTTTTTCAGTTAAACAAGGTGTGATACCTCTTCTACGGAACCATATTTGGATTTGTGGATCACTGTACACTGATCATGGTCATGCCCGGAGAGAATTAGTGCCTGCAGAAACTCAAAAATAATGCAACCCAAAAATCATTCATTTCAGTTAGTATTGTGTAAAAATTTCTTCCCTTTATATTGCTACTATGTTTTGGATAACCCTACATTACATGTAATAGCATCTAGAATTACTACTGGAAAAATATATAAAAGATCATTGGGCCATGCGGGCATCATAAAATGGAAGGAAATACGTACAGGTTTGATCGAGTCAAGCAGGTCATTCGTTCCTTTTTCAGTAATATAGTTTTGATATCTGCGAATGGAATTGTGACCAAGTCTGACATAAACATCCATGCGTACAGACACAGTAAATCCGTAGTAAGCCACTAAAAGCGAGAGTAAGAGCTTACAATATTTCATTATCCTGAGCAGCACGGTTGATTCTCTGAAATAAATGACGAAATATGTAACTTTTCATTATAAACTCTTTCACTCGGAATTCTACATGACACTAAAGATATGTTTATCAAAACAGAATATATGAGGGACCTATTAATCAACTATATTACAAGAAAAGTAACATTTTCTCCTCACAATAGCAACAAGCAAAATGAAGAAGAATTTTTAAAGATCATAATCCCTATTGTTAGGTTCTCGAAAGCAAGTGCTCTTTAACTGGAGAGGAATAGTACATGAATGGTGACTTTCAGGGGAGGGAATCTTTCCTCTATAAAATAGAAAAAGCTAAAACAACTTTGACAAGTTTAAGAAAAGGTTAAATTTTACCTGATTAATAATTGACGATGAGCGGTATGAACCACAGGCAGTTTGATCTGGTCGATACAATGGAATATGAGTCAATAGAACCCTTGGATTCGAAGACAGATCTGCATTAGACAGAGTAAAATGATCTGAGCATCTTACACATAAGTCAAATCACAACATACATGGATAGTGAACATACGGTTAGAGACATTCTTGACAAATTCCCATGTGGCAGGGGTTACATTGTTCTGAGGATGCCCTGTAGACAAGAGAATTTGCTGTGAGTCTGTACAAAATAACAACATCATGAATCGAACCATAATCAATAGTCTCTTTTTCATGTTTTAATTAATTGATAGGAAGAAAAGCAAAATCGTTGAAGTGGTGTTTACAAAATAACAATACCATGAATTGAACCAGCACATTAGCAATGAATTACTACTTCTATAATCTGTTCTGATCATCGAAGAGTAGTCACATGGTCATGTGTCATACTAAAAACTACTATATTATAGTTAGAACCCTCTATCTCGAAGAGTAGTCACATGTTCTAAAACAGTAACTACTAAATAAATTAGCATTTTCAGACATTACATGTACATAAAAAGGTATAAAGGAATTGGGGAGATTGAAATAAGAGAAACAGAAGATTGTGATATTACCATCTAAGGTTTGCGCATCGATGGTGATGAAATCTACTTTCCCAGCTGTAAACTGATAGTTCCTTGCACCAAATGCTTTCTCGTAGCGTTTGATAACCTGCATCATTGCGTGCACAGATAAGATTGGAAATAGAAGTATAGAATAGGAGTAAACCAGAATGTTCTGCACTGGCATTTGACTACTGGATATGGAATCCCAATTTCAAGTTTTGATTTGAAATCGTTAAGAAATTTGCATAAAATTTCAGCTTCAATTTCAAATATTTCTTTTTGAAACTGTAACATTTATATTTCACAGAGTCAATTTTCAAATATCAAATTCTCCAAAAAGTATATTTCAAATTCCAAAAATGTGATTTCAAATTTTTTAAATGTAAAACTTGACTCATGCTCAATGGGAATTTTGGGAAAGTTTTGATAGTTTTCACCCATGTTTACGAGGAAAAATATAACTTACGAAATCTAAATTGCATGTCCAAACAAGGCCGCGGAAATTTGAAACCATCCACTAAATAAAAGGTTTGTTTGATGCAATGTTTTAAAAGGAGATTTAATCTCCGTCTTTTTCATAGGCTTATGAGTTATTTGATACATGAAAAGAATATGAAATATGAACAAGTCAAAAAGCATATTAAATTCAAATTTGGCATCAGTTAAATAACATGTTCCAACTCTATCTGAATAATTAACACACCTCCGGCATACGCGAGTGAAAAGCTGCATACCCTATATCATGGTTTCCAGCAAGGTAGTACAGCTTTATGTTCGTAGTTTGTTCAAGCATGTCAATGTCAAATATATGCTTAAACCGACTCCAGGATTCCTGCCATCTATCAAATTAAATAAATCGATGTCCAAAGCGGAAGAATAACTAGAGTACATTCAGATATTTCATTTATGAAAATGACAAAATTATGAACTTTATATAAGGAAGCAACTGATAGGAATGTGTCTTAAATTAGTCCAAAAAGCAGAGTTTTCGACTGAGAAGATAGAACATTAAGCATACACAAGTACTTACTCTTCATCAGAGAGAAAAGGCCCACCGTCGAAATAATCACCTAGGAACAGAATTATATCTGGTTTGGAAGGTAAAATAGATGATAGGAATGCCCTGCGCATATACAAATCTGTATAGAACTGAGCAACTTCAAGTGCAAAGGATTTCGGGGCAAGATGAAGAGAGGTTCTATCCATGAGCTGTCAAAATACAAAATACGTTGTGAATATGAAATAAAAATGTCAAAGCACAGAATGATATAAAGATAAGCACACTAAATCCACCATCATTTTCAGAAGCAATACCTGAGGATCAGTCAGAACAGCAATTTTCACGTAATCACGTTGATGATCTACTCCATCTGTCTGAAACCAAGGATAACAAAGGTCAATACACCTGAGATTTTGCGCCAGCTCAAAAAAGCTGAATCTTTATGGAGGGGATAAGCCATTAAAATGTATACATCTTAGTATCGAGATAATTAAGAAGTAGACTTTATGAAGAGAAAAGTTACCGAAAAAGCATGGCCTTATCTAGAGCTACCAAATTATTGCTCTATAATTAACCAAAGAAGTTCCCTCAAATAAAGTATCTAGCATACGAAGTCCACCACTTATACATATTATTATAAGTTAACTTTCCCATAACAATTCTTTTAGTTTCTTAACAAGTCAGCCTTTTGTTAAATCAGGAGCTTTTGACAAGCATATTGTTAGGATCAACCGCTTAGCCGCTTACCATCATACCAAAAGTTATAGTTGATAGCAAGGACACAACTTTATTTCTTAACCAAGCCCACCAATCAAGCACCACATTCGACCATGACTCCGACCCAGGCCACCCCAGCTCCTTGTAGACCTTCCCATAGGTACGACGTTGGCATTACCCAAGACATATGATTCTCAATGAGTAAACAAGAACTAACACAAATTCACAGCTCCAACTAGCATAAAAAGTGGTAGAACAAGTACAAAATGAAAGGCCACTATCATTTAACAAACTAAAGCTCCATAGAGAAGATGATAACAGTTGACAAATACTAATTCACAGATTCAATGGGGAGAACAATTTTTTTCTCTATTGGTCAACTGTGAGCTGAATATTCCCTGATCTGGAGTTAAGCTGCTTAAGATAAGGAATCCCAAATCCCACAAGACACTTACAAAATATGGGGAATGAAAATCATTTTTCAACCAAAAGACGTAAAAAAAAAAAGATCATTTCTTTAACATCACACAACCCCTCAAAATCCCAGTTCATTTGCAGCTGAACATTGTCCATTACATCACAAAACAGAACAATAAATAGAGAAAAAAAATGATTCTTGAATCTAGCTCAAGTCAAAGATAAACTACTACATCAAAGTTTGAAACTTTACCATTGAAGAAGAAGTAGAAGGATGAGGCCAAGAACATGAGAGAAAAGGGATCCAAAATGAGAACATCTCTCCATAGAGAAGAGTCAAAGCCCAAATTAGGCTTAAGAAAACAGCTAACTTCAACATCTTTGTTGACTCAGCAATTACTACTCCTTCTCTACTTCCATTTTTTCTTCTTGTAGATCCCAAAACAAAGCTCACAAAGCTGATTAAGATAGTTTAATTAAGCACTTGATATGAGTTTTTTTAGAGTTATAGGTAGCTGGCATCTCTTTCACATCAATGGTGATTTCTTCTCTTTTTCTTAATCATTTTTATTTTTTATTTTTCATGGTTTTTCGTTTGTACAATCATTAATATCAGTTATTTATCGAAATATTTATTTTTAATTAAGAATAATAATGAAATCAAGCAGGTAGTTATTTATCGATATGTCTACTGAGTATAATTATAAAATTTAATATGCAATTGTTTATCGACATGATTATTTTAAGTAAGAATAATTATGAATTCAGAAATTATGTAAAACATGTACACTTTTAACTAGTTTTATATAATAGTAGGAATAACTTTTAGTAAGTTTTTATCTTGAAATGATTAGTATTTTAGAAAACTAAAAGATGTTATGAATTAGTTACTTAAAAAGTGGGGGTGGGGGGAAACAAGTAGCTTCAAAATATTACATTTAATTGCCTTGAAAATATTATTCCCTTGATTTTACTTATTTGTCTATTTTTTATTTGGTTGAGTAAAAAATAATTTATATAGTGAATTACTATTTTATCTCTATTAATTGAGAGAATTCTAAAATCGATTTACTCATTTTGTTTGGTCATAGATTTTTCAAATAATATTTAAGAAAATATTTGGCAAATAGTATTTGTCTATACAATTTGTTATTATTTGGCAAATGCACAAATACTAGTTTCTTTTAGTATTTGGGTCAAATCTCATTATTTGAGATCTTTTGAAAATTGAAATTCTACATCAAATTTATATCTTCTACAAAAACACCCTCTATAGTAATGTTTAAGTTGTATCACATATTTTTTGTATGTGAACATCATAGTAGTATTAAATATTCAGTGATTATGTAAGTGATGACATATTTTTTGATGAAAATGATGAACAATCGGCTCAAGGTAACAAAGTTATGTGCTTTGTTTACTGTGAATGATGTATGGAATGATATTTGTTGCACTCATTCCAAACTACCACATTACTCTAGTGTCATGGACACTATTTGTTATGTGTTTCAACGAAGATTCAATTGACTTGTAATACAATTTATGGTTAGTTTTGATAGTTTTTAAAACTTATGGGTATGAATCATATTTTTTTTTAAAAGTGAACTATATTTTTCAAATGCTATGGCCAAACACATGGTCAAATTTTCACCCAAATAATATTTGTTAAATTTTTTTGAAAATCTATAATAAAACGTTAGCTAAATAGGTTCTACTTTTTTAAAAAAAATCTCTCTAAATAAATCGAGATATAATAAATTAAAAAAAATAAAAATACTTGATTTATCAAAAAAAGAAAAAAAGTAAAAGTCAAAATTGAACACAGATTATAATATAGGAAGATATCAGTATACAAGTATCTGGTATTGAAGTTTGGGATTTGTAAAAAAAAACTTCTAAACTACTCTATCGTTCCTTTTTTATTAAAAAAATCAATTTTTCATTTTATTTATCTATTTAAATAAATCAAGAGAGATTTATTATTAAATTAGTACATCAAACATTATTTCCTTTATTCATTTTTTACTTATTTACTATATAAAAATAGATATCCACATTTACTTTCTAGTTTGAAAAAAATATGTAATTTCACTTAGTTTCCAATTTACCTTACTATTAACTAAAACCATTTTTTAAAATATTGAATTTTCATGCATCCAAAACTTGATATAGTTAAAATTATCATTTATTTATTGTCCTTGAAAAATGTAACAAATTAAATAATGAACAATTAAAAATAGATTAAGAAAGTAATAGTCAGATTTTCAAAAGTATAGTTAATATTTTGAATACATAAAGAATTACATTAGGTATATTATTAGTGTCATCCATAATACTTTTGTATGGAAAATTTGGTTAAACATCTCATAATAAATTATTATCTTATGAGAAATTTCACAATTTCCTATTTATACTTTTCTCAATGGATATTACCAAAACTTTAAAATTTACTTATTGTTGACAAGATGAAGTATATACAAACTGTTGTCTGTTTTTGATATACATCACTAAATACCATCCTCATGTCCCTTTGTTTCACCAAAATGTCGAAAAATGATTCCAAATATTATTTTCAAAATATGTAAAATGATTTCGTACCAAAAGAACTAAGTAAACGTTTAAGTAAAAATACAATGTCACACACAATAACCAACAAGTATACGTTATAACCAACGTCTCGTCTTCCCCAGGAGCACAAATCCATGCAGGAATAATAATACTATGCACAAAACTGAATAATCCAGTAAGAATTTCTTCTTTTTAAGGATACATTATAACAATTACACTTCGATCCCAATTTGAGGATCGATCATCACTATGGAAATATAGGAATAAGATACAATAATTTAACAACTATAACTACGCCTCAGCCCCAAAAGCAAGTTGGGGTCAATAGTTACATTTTGAATGGTAAGGAAGCTAGTATTATGGTCTCCATCCTTCTAAAAATTATCTCCGAGTGGAAGACTATAAAATCAGCTTCAATATACCGCGGGGAAGGATTTGAATTTGTTTGTTTGCTAAAGAAAATTATACAACAAGGATAAACGTTGAAGAAGAAGTCAATGGTTCACCAACCAATCTTGAGTGTTCCACCGATAAGAAGAACCCATCTACCACTTCACCACCACACCCTTCACTCTAGAGTTAGCCAACACTTGGGCTGAGTGCAGCTTGTTAGGCTCGTCACTTTTGATTCACCGCCAGTTGTTGATGAGTTCATCAGCCGAGGCATGAGTATCACCACCCTGAGCATACTTATTCCCCTTCTGCACAGTGCCATGACAAGAAAGGTTAATGGCCAATTGTGATTTGGGAACTTGAGTTTTTTATTTTTGGTCTGGGGAGGGGGTAGTGAGGGAACAATCAGGATATTTAACTTATCATGACCTCAATGTAACAGTGTATCCAAATAAGCAGTTAGTAATTGAAAGCTCTAATAAAAGCCTATATATACAGCCAGTAGAAGAGGGCTAGATGAAATTAATTGTCGAGGCCTAGTAGTTTTGCTACTCTAACAGAAAGCACAAGTAGCCTAAAGCTAAAATTTAATGAGAGGTCTTAAACTTGGAAGGAAAAAGAACTTTTAACAAAATGACAACATCAATATGCATAACAAGTGTTGTATATCTATAGAGTGATTATGAATTCATTTTGTATATGCATATTAGGCATGAGTATCAAAATAAAAAGATATGCATATTTAACAAGTTTACGAGGAGTTCATTTCACTGGCCAGCAAAATTATTCATTTTATATATTTTGTTCAAGATTGATTATCAGTATCATCATGTGTAATTCACCAAACATGTTCATGGACCACTGGATTGAATTCTGCAATCATTCAATAATACTAAAAAAGTTTGTTATTTTCAAGATGATTTTTTTCATCCCCCCTCCCCAACAAAATGCCAAATTAATTTTGTTTTCCAGGAGTTATTATGAAGGAAATATTTCTTGACAATACACTATTCAAATTATTTTCCTTGGTGATTGATGAATTGACACGACATGTCCGAAGGGAGGTGTCGTGGTGTATGCAATTTATAAATAAGATAGTATGAGTGACAAGACAAGCAACAAATTAATGATAATCTAAAAGTTTGGAGACAGACCCTGGAGTCTAAAGGGTTCAAGTTGAGTAGACTAACACAGAGTACTTGAGTGAAAGTTCAGTAGCATGACTTAAGAGGCAGATGTGGAAGTTGAGATCGATACACAAGTCATCACCAACAGAGGAAGTTTGAAGTATCTTAGGTCAATAGTCCAAGAAAATAGGAGATTGACGATGATGTTACACAACGTATTGGAAAAGGTGGATGAGATGAAGGCTTGCATTGACGATGATGTTACACAACGTATTGGAAAAGGTGGATGAGATGAAGGCTTGCATCATCTATCTCATGTGATGAGAATGTGTCACTAAGCTTAAAAGGAAGTTTTATAAAGTGGTTGTTATACCATTTATGCTGCAAGGGTCGGAGAGTGTTGTCGATAAAGAACTCACTTGTTCAAAAGATAAAAGTAGCGAAAATGAGAATGCTGAGACAGACGAGTAAGAGTGGGAGGATTAGGAATGAAGAAATTCGAGACAAGGTGGTTGTGGCTTCCGCGGTGGACAAGACGAAGGAAGCGAGACTGAGATGGTTAGCATGTGAAGAGGATAATGCACAAATGTCCCAGTGAGGAAGTGTGAGAGGTTGGCCATTGTGGGTCTAAGGAGAGGTAGAAGTAGATCGAAGAAGTATCGAGAGAAGTGATTAGACAAGACATGGCACAACACAACTTATTGAAGATGCGACCCTACATAGGAGGATATGGAGATCGAAAATTAAGATAGAAGGTTAGTAGGTAGTTGAGCATTCTCTAGTTCTCCTTGTCAATATTATTATTATTGCTCTCATATGAGCTTATTCTTCGAATTTTAGCATTACATGTATTCCTTTGTTTCGTATTTATTTGTTGTTGCTATTGTTCTTTTCTCCAATATTTTCATCATGCCTTCTCTACTACTTTCCCCTTTTCATAGCTTTGAGATGCTTTACTTAAGTAAAGGGTTTATCGAAAACCATCTATCTACCTTCACAAGGTATGGTTAAGGTCTGTATACACACTACCCTCCCCATTTCCCACTTGTGAGATTACACTGGATATATTGGTGTAATAAATTTTCTGAATGCTCTCTATCTCTGTTAATTTGTTCTTGAACATCTTTTTTTGTTTTTTTTATTGTGCAATCTCATTTCTAAATCAATCCATGCACTCATACAACAATAGTCTTTTGTTGTTTAATGAGTTTTGAACAACAAAAAAGTATACCCTCCCTGGACTCCACTTGTGGGATTTCATTGGGTATGTTGTTATTGTTGTTTAATGAGTTTTAAGCTTAATGTTAGGATTTCTCCCATCTTCATCACCTTCACTGGCTGGTTTATTGTTCCTAGCAATAGGGACAGTGTAAAACAATTTGTAGCCTAAACAGAACACTATCCAAATCTTTGGAATAAACTAACCATCTTTTCATGTCTTTCTTCATTTGCTAATTTTTTTAAAATTGATCTAAAGTAAAAAAAATGCCTCAAGAATTTACTCTCCGAAAATCCATGTTGGTAATTCTAATTGGTCCTTGAGCCGGCACTAAGGGGAATCAAATTGTTTCAGGCCCCCAAATTTGGGAGGGGAGGGGTATTTCCTTTAGCAATAATAGGCATATAGGTTTTCTTGGGGGAAAAAATGTTGAGTACTATTTGTAAGTAAACTTTTTTATATAAAAGGAAAATTTGTTTGGGTTGAAATAAAGTTGATGTTTGACTTGCTTAAAATGGGAAGTGTGAACAGCTCCCCTAATGTATAAATTGGAATTCGATTGGACAACTGATATCATTATTCCACTTTATCTCGTTGGAACATGTAACTTTCCTCCTTTGTACAAGTCAGTATCTTTATTTTCTTCTTCCTCATCAGATTACATACTTCCATTTTTCTGTATTTTTCTTACTCTTATCTCCGAGAGTTCATAATTTAACTATTCAAGGCTTTACGATTCTGATAATTTTATCATTCTTTAAGAAAACATAGTTAAAGAATGCATTAATAAAAGTTTGAAAAAGTGGAATGATGATTTCACTTGTCAGATCAATTCCAATTCGGAGATACTTCCCATCTTTAAGCAAGTCAAATATTACTTGATTCCAATCTAGAAGAACTCTTTCCTTTAATGAAAAAGGTTTACTTTTTTACAAATAGTACTCAACACATTGATGAACAGGTCTGTATGTGCTCATCACAGGCTTACAGATCTGTTAATATTCCGGTGCTGCTCACTAAACTGAAATATCATTTCTATTAACCAGAACAGGAAAATATTGGAAGGAGAGGAGAAATATATGACAGAATAAAAATATTGATATTGATTAAGAAATTAGAAAAATGGAACAAATTGGAATTGCTGAGGATGACATCTTCCATAAACTATAAAGGAAGAAATAAGGAATAGTCACAGTAGGAAGAATGGAGGAAAATTTGTCAACTAATCTTTGAAGTTAATACTAACCGAGTTCAAGAAGGAGAAGATAAAGACATAGAGGCCATTTGGAGGTGGTTACTTACATATTACAGTTAGTGGCTGAAACTTTTGTTGGATAAGTTGTGTTCAATGGTGGCAAGAGAACACTTGGAAAGCAGATTCAGACGAGAAAGGATACAGAGACCATGGAGAGATCGAAACTATGGAGATTGAATATTTGGTGCAAAACCTCATATTGCATTATGTAGTTAGCAGATTTTAATTTTTTGGACAATGGTTTATGTCTAATGTACTTCAGTTTCACCAACTTAGTGACTTAAACAAAATTACTGTCTTATTTAAAATTAAAAACAAATACTCAGACTATAGAGGGAAAGAATCCTACTAACCTTTGGATGGATCAACATGTACAAAGAAACTTGCTGCAACAATGAGATAGCATAGGATAAGCATCAACCCCTTAAAATAATTTGATGTTCCTTCCTGTATCGTGTAAAGCAGCAATTTTGGTTACTAGCAAGCCTTTCGTGGCTGAGTAGTCTAGGGTAGGGAGCAGACTGAACAACATCATCTAGTTTATTTAATTGTCTGATTTGCAAGGGGGAGGAGGAGATGTGCCAAAAGGATGTAAGTTAGAAGATGAACCTGCAGCATAAATGCCACAACTAGCACTGTGATAAAGAGTGTAGCAGTCTCAAACAATTGGAAGTTCAAGTCCATTGGTTTTCCCATGAACCAACCAACGACAACACAAAATGGAATCTGCATCACCAAAAGCATGAGATCTATGAATAAGCAACTTGATTTATAAGCTCTGTCATAATCTTTTAATAAATGCTTAATATCACCCAGAAGGTGAAAGCAAAAGTATTTACAGATTAATATCACAAGTATGTCCCTTCTCTCCTTAGAGGGAACCTATCAGATCTATAAATTCCATGGCTCACTATAACAATTCTGCTTAAACCAAAAAAAACAAAAAAAAAATGAAATTCTTGATCTTTTGAATAGAGCTTTCTTTGCTTTCAAACACCTCCCATTTCTTTCCTTCCACATGGAACACCAAGCTCTATTTATCTTTTTTTATTGTTAAATGGACCACCAAGCTCCAGTATAAACTTTGGATAAATACAAATTAAATACACCAATACAAACCAACCAAAAAGGAAAAATTAAACAAAAAAATCCAGTATGTTCTTAGGACGGCCTGTATGAATTTAAATAAAAAATAAGAACTAATTTTCTTTGTTATGGGCTAATTTCTATAAGCTACCTAGTTCAAATGATTAATACATCAAATTATAAGACCTTACCACAAACATTGATATCTGAGTAGAGGACCCAATCGCAACTCCAAGTGTAATGTCCTGCAAACAGTACTCCTTGAGTAACCTATTCTGGGCAAATGAGAGAGTGAATATGGTTTTTCAAGAACTCACAAGCTTATCTTTCATTGCAAACATGATTGCACTTGCATGTTCTGCAGCATTTCCTACAATTGGAAGCAAGATGACACTAATAAAGGACACAGGCATGTTCATTGAGTCGGATGCTCCCTGAGATCGTATTAACAACAAACAAATTAGGATGAAGAACATAAAAAGAAAATCGAAGTCAAAAGAACTTAAAACAAAATTTATATAGCTTTTGATAATTAATTCCCAAAAAAGGAGAAAAGATAAGGTGAAGGAAACTATGACAGTTGATAATAAAAAGTCCCTAGGTTAGCACAATGATATTAGCATTCAACTTCAAGAAAATGCTAGCCTCTCAAATACATCAGTTAAGAAGGGCATGGGCCAAAAAATTTAATAAAACAAAAGGAAAAAGAAAGGTTACCTCTATGGCATCAACAAGATACCCAGATAGTACAGATATCCATACTGTCAAAATAGCAAGCCACCCTATAGCTTCCCATTGTGTTATCTCAGGAGCCTCTTCTTCATCAGAATTTTCAGCATTATTCTCTCTACCCTGTTCAGATATAGACAATAATTAGAAACAAACTAATACATTCTACAGTAACATAAGTTGGTATGAAGATCACATATAACGGTACAAGTTTATCTGGAAAAACTGAAATCTGCAGCAAACCTATATCCTCCATAACAGGCATCTTACTAGATAGGACGAACAGTGTCAATGGCTATTGCTGCAGACGACCATGGAGAAATACAAGCTGAATAATAGAGGAAATAAACTATCAACCTATTCCAAGATTTTCAGCAATTTACCTCATCGATTGAGCTATATAGATTTGGCTGACTCTTGAGCTGAAAAAATAGGTAACTTGCATATGCCACCAGCATTATGCAACTGCTAAATCTTGAAAGAGCCAGCTCTGACTTCCCAAAATGCACTTCTGTGTGGGTGAAATGAAGTACAGCGGGAAATAATAAGCCCATGACTGCCATCAATAACAATCCTGAGTTCACGAGGGCAGTTGCCTGCAATTTAAAGATTTTCATTAGCATTAGCATATAACATTAGAGAGAGCACATTGGTGCTGAGATAATACGAAATTCCACTGAAGCATCAACATTCACAAAAGATAAAAGTGCTAACTTCATTGCACATTTGGTGAGGACATGATTGATCAGAAGATAATGACCTTACTGAAAACCTGGACTTTCTGCTGATGAACAATCCCACCACAGAAGAAGGCACATCCAAGCACCAAGAGCATATTTGATAAAATGGAACCCAGCAAGGATTGTTTAACAACCCTCATCATCCCATTATTCAATGCATATAATGAGATTATCATTTCAGTGGCATTGCCAAATGTAGCATTTAGAAGTCCCCCAACTATACATCAAAAATAAGGAAAAGTCATTCTGATAATCAAAAGAAGTGTAGTGGGGGGGAGGGGGAATTATGTCTCACACAAGATATCTTTGAGTAAATGCAAATGTTAAAATACTTCCAGCAAAGGGCAATGAGAACAACAGAAGTACAGAAAAACCATTTAACCATTTAAATAAGGAACAAGAAAATCCTATCTAGTAACTCAAGTCAAGGACGATAATATCCAAAAAAATTACTTTAAGGGGTTTCAATTACCTGATGACTCAATTTCACTGTGAGAACAAAACTTTACTCACATTTTCACATTTTTCTATGACTAAATTCACATTCAACTTAAACACTAAGATTAAGCAAGCAAAGCTAAATTCTTTTTTTTTAAATAATCATGGTGTCCGGACAACTTGCTTACACATCAACTAATTTCATGGGTACCTACTACCACCCACCAGCACTGTTATGGAGTAACTCTGTTCACGAAAGATTGTAAGATGGAAAGAAACCATCTAGTGTTTTGTCACAGCAAGGATTTGAACCTCGGTCCTCATGGTTCTCAACCCAACTTATTGACCACAATGCCATACTCTAGGGTGCCTAAACCTAATACTCTCCATAAGTAATCCCAATAGTGAAAAGTTCTTCAATAATAGAAACAAAGATCAAGAAAATGGCAAAACTATCAAAAGATAATAGCTACCTGTAGGCCCTGTATAGAATGCAAGCTGCCTGTGTCATGACAATCAAAGAAGTCAATGAGCATGTAAAATAACATAGTAGCAGAGGATAACTGAATAACTTGAAGAGCATAAGCATACTCAGTCGCATAACCCAAACGCTCAGCTAAGGGTGTAATGCCCACCAAACTGAAGAAGAACACCCACTCCTGAAATATCAAGATGAACCCAAAGAAAAGCACAATAAACAAAGTAAGAAAACAATAAAAAGGTAAGTTCAAAATTGAGGTAAATAGCAAAAGCTTGAGACTTTATACATGTTTTTTCGTTAGATAGTGTAGCAGTATCGCCAATGGTCCAAAAGGAAGCAAAACATTGATCTTTGCTTTAAGTATCACAAAGTATACACTCCTAAAATAGCTGATCTGATGCATCTTCCTCAAGACTCTCGAGGAGTAAAAACTTCTAGGCGACGCCATATGAGCTGAATCAAAATGCAAACTCTCTATCTTGTTTGTAGCATGAGATGAACTAAAGGAGATCTCCTCATCAGATTCAATGTCTAACTTATCCCCCACAGATCCCATCTCAACACTTTGAAAAAAAGACCCAACTTTATACAGCTGAAAAAAATCACAACTTGGGTTAAATTTCAGTAAAACCATAGCTTAAATTAGTTCATAATTTCACTAACAATTACCTCAATGAATCAAATGTAAAATGCTCAGACACATAAGAGGGGCCCTAATTGAGCAAAACAAAAAATACAAGAAACCCAGATCAAATTTCTCATAAAATGTGGAAAAAAACCAAGAAAAAGCACATACAGAAGGAAAATTGCAGTTTATTGTATATACCAGAGAAAACAATCAGTGGGCGAATCGAATCGTGTACTGATGTGAACAGCAAAGCTGAGTAGTTTACATAAATTAAGAGAAAAATATGTATAGAGATCGTGTATAATAGTAGAGAGATAAATACAGAGAAAAATTCGTCGGTGAAGCGTGAACAGGCCGGCGACAGGGAGGAAGAAGAAGGTTCTACGAAGAAGCGCCTAATTTCATTCTAATTTTTTTTCTTAAAAGGTTTGTAGTTACGAAGTTAACTTTTTCCAATTTAAGTAAAAAGATGATAAAGATAGATAGTAGTTTTAATTTATACGAGTTAATTTGAATTTTGTAAGAAATTTCATAAAAAAAATAGAAACTTGTGTTTTAAAATAAAGCATACTCCCTCGCTTCATTTTTAATTACTTGTCAATTTTTTTTCTTTTTTAATTATTTTTTCTATTTTGAAAAATTAAGAAAAGATAAAATATTTTTACTTATTATCCTCAATTAATTACTTTAAAAAAGATAAAATTTCTTTAAAATTATAAATATTTAATCATTTCACAACGTAATTAATAGAGGTAAAATGATAAATTTATTATTTCAATAATTATTTTTTTAATAAATCTGTCAATTCAAGAGTGGACAAGTAATTAATGAGATGAAATTAAATTTTGTAACCCCTAATTTATTTTATTAGGAATAAAATAAGTATTTTAAGATTAAATTCTTATAGAGGTAGAAATGTGTGATTCTCGAAATGTAGGTAGTAGTATATTCTATAATGTATATTAACCTATTTTAATTTATTTGAATTACTTTATCTTTTTAATTTGTTTTTAAAATATCTTTCTTAACGATATTTTAATACATCAAACATAAATAATAACACGAGATTAAAAAATATTAGTATTACTTTGAGTCAATAGGGGAATATCTTTCTTTTATAGCCACAAAAAAAATTAGAATTGACTAAAATCAGTAGTTTCTTTTCTTCTTTTTTTTTTGTTTTGGGGTGGGTGGATTGGTAAACGCATACTTTATTTTACACGCTTCAAGTTGCCAACTTGATCATAGAGGTCTATTTCCTCTCCTAACTTATTTTCCAAAGAAAGAATAGTTCAATAAAAAAAAAAAAAATTCGATAAGCGAAAACAAGAGAGTAGAAACAGTTAAATTTTGCTCAACGAACAGCATAACGCAGCCCTTCTGTGCTTTAGAGTCACAACTAGTATTAGAATCACGCTTCGTTTCGCATTAGACTAGGCAATGTAAGTATAATATAACTTAACGACAGCGATAAAGGAAGAACCATCACTAGTTAGGCTTGAGAACAAAAGCTTAAAATCTTTTGAATCACACAGGAGTGTTGGCTTTTAAGACAATTACAGCCAAGAGATTATTGCTGTTTTCGATCCAGCAAGTGTAGGACCAAAGTCTAGTTACTATCTTGTTATTGGAAGATGAATAGGTCCAGGAGACAAGCACTGTACAGTGCAAGGACAGTACAAAAATTCATATAACATCAAAAAGAAAATTCCAAGATTCACCCTCGTGCTCAATTTTCAGGAGTATCAGAGCGGATGGCTGTAAAAAGAACATCAGAAGTATCTGTTAGAAGACCGAAGATGCAGTTTTTGCCATGAAAACATGATAAGAAGTATGCAATGAACACATAAACGGAAACGGACCAGCCAGCCCAACTTTTGACTCTTGGAAAAATGGAAAAAGAACACACTGCAATCATGTTGAAACAAGAACCTGATACTCTGGCATTCTTCACCAAGCAAAAAGTAAAGGAGTATAATGACAATGGGATTTACATCTTGTGCGCTGGGTTCTCCCCATATTATAAATGAATAATTGTCTTCATCCAAAAAAAGAATGACGATAAAATACAAGCATATGGCCTTCCCTTCATGCAAGCTTTTCATCCATCATCATCCTCGCTAGTTCAATCTTGAGAGGCAAATATTAGTCAATAACCCAGGGACCCTAAGAGGGTGGCCTAGTGGTCAAAGAACAGGAGTAACAACCTTGGGAACTAAAGTTCACCTCCTATGTGCATACACCCATCTACTTAAACCTAAACCTAAGCAGGCAAGACAAATTTGATATCTATAATGACCTAGTTTTGTTCCCTATTCCCCCTAAACAATGGACACAATGACCTTTTGGGATATGGCTATCTTTGTGCAGTTGTGATGACATCTAACCCCACACTTCACACCAAAGCTTGTCACTGAGGATATTTAGTAGAGGAAACAGGAAATTTAAGGTGGACAGTTCAACAACCTGGGTAATACATTTTTCAACAGCAACAATTGGTACTCCTCAGTCTTAAACAACTAGAAATCAGCTATACCAATCCTTTCTACCCATCAATTCTCGATGTAAATTCATCTCTTTCAATCGGAAGGATTCATCATGAATTGGCTGGTTTTATCCAGGCTACCAAACAACAAACCTCCCACCTATCCGGGCTTCATACAGGCAATGTTACCGAAGTCAAACTAGCAAAGTTAGCCGAGAAAAAACACAATTAAGAGCAAAAAACTGATGACATCAAATCTCATTAAATACAATGCCTTTATGAAATCATATGAAACCAACATAACTAACATTTTGAGACAGGTCAATGGTACTGCCCACAGGGCTTTAAGAGGACAATGTTTGATGTGTGGTTAGGCGCACATCACCGGTTCAAACTTTTGCATTTAAAAAGGCCTGGTATTTAAGTGGAGAATAGAGGCAGAAATATGGTATTGCTTGTAGACAATAGCCTACGGATTAAAGTATAAATATCACCGATGGTTAAGAGCTATGATATATGACCTTGCAGATAGTTTGGAAAAATCATTGATCTACATCCGCATGAAGATAAAGGTATCCATTTGTATTCTTATTACGACAAAGGAGACTATCTGTATCCTTGAAGAAATAAAGACAAGATGAAAGTGTGTGTCAATAACATGCAATCACCACCCTTCACAGAAACTAGAACACTCTAAACGTTTAATTCAAAATCTAAAAGCGAATATAAGAAATCCTTGTTAGTTGATCGTTGTCTAGTTTTCCCTCTCAGCATTATCGTTATTACGACAAAGGAGACTATCTGTATCCTTGAGGAAATAAAGGCAAGATGAAAGTGTGTCTCAATAACATGCTATCACCACCCTTCACAGAAACTAGAACACTCTAAACATTTAATTCAAAAGCTAAAAGCGAATATAAAAAATCCTTCTTAGTTGATAGTTGTCTAGTTTTCCTTATCAGCATTATCATTTTTTCTCCCATACTACCTTATTCCTCGATTTTATTACTACTTCTTGTTTCTTTTGTTTCGGTTATCATTTCATTATTGTTGCTACTGTTGTTTTCTCCAATATTTCTACATGGTTCTTCAATACACATTTCCTTATTGTACTATCTTTTCTATGCATTATTCGAACAAAGGTCTATCAAAAACATCCTCTCTATCCTGGATCAAAGCTGCATACACACCACCCTCTCTAGACCCCACTAGACTGGGTACAATGTTATTGCTGCTTGTCATAGTCCAACTTCCACATAAAATAGTAACACTCCGTAAACATAAACACAACCTAATAAACTATTGATCTAACTATCCGATCTGCAATTACATTATATAACTCATTCTAACGAGGGAGTACAGATATCAAAACACTGTTTACGAACGATTAAATACAAATCAATACTCAAACCTCACACACTGACAGATCCAAATAAAAATCCGATCTATACTATTGGTAAACAATCACCATTATTAATCAAAAAAGAGAGAGAGATGATGAGAATGCTTACTGGGTTTCTGAGGTTTTCCATCAGCCCATTTCGAGATGGAGTAATGGACCTTCTCACGGGAAAGGGCTTCAGCTTTGTAAGGTTCCTTGAGGCAATTCCTAACAAGATTAGCACAGAGATTTGAATAGGTTATGTAAGTCATCCCTGCTGATCTCCAGAATGGTGCTGCTGCGTTCGATGCCATTTTCTTCTCCGCCGCTCTCGATCCTTCTTCCTCCTCTTCTCCTTTGAAAAGGTATTTTTGTACCTTTGCTAGCAATTTTTATTACCAAAAACACCCTTTTAAGGAAAAAATAATTGCAACTTTATTTTTTATTTTAGAGAAATCGAAAACGATATGTAAATACTCTCCGTCATACTTTTAAGGCATTGATGTTTTTGTTATTCAAAAACTTAAGTATATATACCATTTTATACTAGCAGACATATACGTGTCACAATTTTATCCACCGATCTGACATTTATTAAATATCATATCGACGTATAAGATTACGTCACGTATCTCTATTTAATCTTCTGTTAGAATGAATGACATATTTGCTCTAGTTTTTGAACGGCAGAGACATCAATATCTCAAAAGTATGACGGAGGATATCTGCATATCATTTACGATAGTTCGGAGTATATTTATCTTTTTTTCCTTTATTTTATTTAGGGATTAGAATCTGATATACCCCTCAACTTTGTCATTTGGAGCGGATATACCCTTGTTGTGAAAGTGGCTCATATATGCCCTTACCGTTATACAAACGGCTCTCATATACCCCTGCCGTTACAAAATGGCTCACATATACCCTTCATTTAACGAAAGTTAAAAAAATAGTTTTAAATTTATATTTATCACTTTTAATTTTTTTAAAAAATTATTTAGGGTATATATGATTCTTCTATCAAAGTTCAAGGTATATTTTAATTTTTTTAATACATAAATTATTTTTTGACTTCTTTTATTATAATTATTTGAGTTTCTTATTCTTATTTTGTTTTTTTCTTTCATTCCTTTGTTTAAAGTAAAAAAATTTAAACTATTTTTTTTTGTCTATATTGTAATTTGATTTTTGTATTCGAAGAAAAAAATTTGGTCATCTACAATAAGTTTTACAAGAATATTAGTGAAACATAAATAAATTTAATTATCAAAATAATAATTCTAAATTAGTCATTGAAATAAAAAAAAAATAAAAAAAATATGTTTGACGAGGATTAAATTTACTCATATGGGATTATATATTGTAGAAAAAAATAATAAAAAGTTAGATCAAAAGTATCTTTTTTTTCATTTCCGTTAGAGGAAAAGGGTATATGTGAACCATTTATTTATAAGTAGGGGTATATATGAGCTACTTTCATAATAAGGGGTATATCAACTCCAAATGACAAAGTTGAGGGATATATCATACCCTTCCCTTTTATTTATCCCCTAGTTCTTAATTCTTATTCACAAGACTTTTTGAACATTGTGTGACTGGTTGCAAGCCTATTTAAAAAATTGTGTAATGTATATTCACAATATGATGTAATTACAAGTAAGAGTGTGTATTGATCGGTTTGATTCAGTATTAATTATTATTAATTTGTTTATTGATTTTTAATTTTTAAATATGCGAAATCAGTAATTAAGCCAATGAGATATTTGTTATCAGTTTTCGATTTATTAATTTTTGATCTTGAACAATTCAATTTTAAATTTAACCAATAAGAACTTTCAAAACAAATATATGACTTGTACAACAATTTAATGCGAAATAATAATTTTTTTTTAAGAAAAAAGAGAAATTAAATTACTTATTGAGTGCAAAAATTCTGCTTAGTGTAGTAAAAGTATAGCAAATATTCACATTTCACAACCCCTGTCAGTGCCTAACCCTAGTCGTTGTCGTTGCGAACCCTCGTCGTTCTTAGTTCTTTAGGTTTTGACATTGTAAACCTAAAGACTGAAGTAATAATACTAAAACCTAAAGGGTAAATGCAGAGAGTAGAGTTAAGTAGTGTTAATTGTGTAGGGTCCTTATAGTTGTAGTCTAATATAGTGACTATATTCGTATTTTTTGTTTGACATTTATGTATGGTTATTGCTTAACTCAATAATCCAATATTTAAAAACAAATAGTGAACCGATAACCCAATAATTTTGTTTTTTATATAATCATTAAATAACTGTTAACCCAAAATCCAATAACAATAAATCAATACACTTTTTTCAATTAAATTTATTGATCGGTTCGATTTTTATACACCCTAACTACACCACACTCTCTCATGAATGTCCATTAGTAAATACTACATTTGTTAAAATTTTATTAGAAATAAAATTGATGGAATAAAATCTTAATGAACAACTACTTTATTAAAAATTGTACAAAAAAAATATAATGGTATAGAATCTTGGTTCAAAATAGAGAGTACAATGTGTATCTTGCTCCCCCTAATTAAAGCATCACATAATTGTTGAAGATGATTTACTTCAATTTTGTATACCAACTTAACACTAGTTGAGGCAGTGAGAATTTTTATCATCAGATTTGTTAAATTGTTAGTTGATTAATTTTTTTTATCAATTTGTGCCTCCAATTCTTTGATAAAGTTATATCTTCATATAATATTGTTTTGGAACTATAGTCTACTATATTTTTGACGAGACTTCAAGAGTTTCAGTTCAAATCATTGACACATTTCAAATAGACCGTGCGTATTTTAAAAATCCCATAATAGACAATTGTTGTGTCATTTGATACTTTTCCAAAAAAAATTAAAAATCTCACGCGCGCGTGGTGACAAATATTTTCTATGTCGATTAAATTCAATGAGTATATACTTGATGAATTTCTTAATACAAATACTCTGTTGAAGTAAAAGCTACTAGGTTCGTCCAAAACCCGTATCCAGACTTCTAGCTCCGCACCTAGATACTACTTGCATTTTTGAAGGATCTAACACGAGTAAGGGAACATCTTTGGAGGACATGAACAACATTGTATTTTACTTGTTAGTCTAAAAATTTACCTTGTAAATTAAAAAAGGAACTTGTTATGGTCAAGTTTCAAGGTGGTTGGAACTAACAAACCAAATGTACAGAGTATACCAACTTAATTTCCTGTGTTAAAAAAGGCAAATACCTCAGTAAGAACAGAACACAACATGTAATTGAGCCATCAAAACTTAGTATTATAAGATTTATAATGTTATATACATTACATAACACTGACTGATGATGTTCTTCTTGAATGTAGCTCGTTATCGTCATGTTAAAATTTTGCCTAGAGAAGTATAGTACTCCTAAAAAGAGTATAGGTCTATGCATAAGCCATGTACAATTA
Organism: Solanum pennellii; assembly: GCF_001406875.1. Taxonomy (NCBI): domain Eukaryota; kingdom Viridiplantae; phylum Streptophyta; class Magnoliopsida; order Solanales; family Solanaceae; genus Solanum; species Solanum pennellii. The sequence goes on from NC_028648.1 coordinate 61,380,432, forward strand.
ACAACCTAGCGCGTTGTTCAGGATTAAAGGTTGGAAAACTAATCGACTTTATGTAAGAGGAGTTATCGATGAACTGATTTCACCTTTCGAGTAATTGTTGACAGCTTCTTAATTCATGCTGCTGCTGGTGTGGAGGAAAGTTGTTTAGTGACAAAGCTATTGTTTACCATGTCACTCAATTCTGTGCATTTGGTGCTATTGCCATATTTTCCCACTTTTGGTTCAAATAGACAAGTGATCATGTTTCCCAAGGTCTTAGCTGTGTATTTTACGCGTTGATCTGCAGTAGTAGTAACCTCAAATTCTATGGAGGACGCGTATTTTTCCAGGTAACTACTGTAAGAAGGAAGGACAACGTGCAATACAAGTTGGCGTATTCTCCATCTTAGCCCCTTGTCACACAATTCCCAATTGGATTGTTTCTTGTAAATCTCATCGAAGGCCTCAGTGAATTCCTTGAGTTTCTTTTTAACTACTTGTCGATCAATGGCTCTACCTCCTGGGAACAACACTAGGCCTTCCTCGTTTAAAAGGGCCGGGAGTTTCTCCCAGCTCTCTTTCAAATAGAGTGTCTCGTAGTACTCCATGAATTCCTCGTGACCTGTAAGCCATTCATTTCCCATTAGCTCACCTAGTTTCGTTCCCCTCGTGTACTTGCACAAGTACCAATGGTTGTTCATCAAGAAGAAATAAGAAAGAGAGGCGTCCTCGTGTCTCTTTGCCCAAGTTTCTATATTGAGTCCAAGTGCTGTTACTATGTTCTGCATTTCATTTAGAAGAAGCCCCTTTTCGAAGCTCTCGTGGTTCCAACCTTGATGTATCTCCACAACTTGGATAAGTGTGGACCAATATTCATCCTCAAGCAGCTGATTACAATACTCTACGACAAAGTTAACCAGCCTCGGAACACTACCATCCACCGGAGGACTAGTTGGCCTCTGCAGTTCCACCTGAAGGGAAAGTTCCCAAAATATTTCACATATCCCATTCACAACTTTCTTGATCAGATCCCTTGTCTGAGTTTGGATTTCACCACAGGCTCTTCCACTAAAAAGTCTGTTGAAATCGGATCGTAGTTTGTTTAGAGAACCAAACATGTCCAATAGCTTCAACAGCTTGATTGCTTCTTTCTTACCTTTCGTAATCGTGTTGCCAAATTTGATGAAAGAATGAATCCCAGATAGGACTGCAACTCTTGCAAAGCACTCCATACTTCTATCCTTAAATGTAGCTTTACGAAACACCTCAACGCAAAGCCTGTGTTCTGTATCTAACAAATACTTCACAACAAACTCCAACTGTTTGTCCCATTGATCAATATAATGCTCTACACTCAAAACACTGTCAAAATCTGTCAATGATATCTCCTCCAGGTAATCCAAATCGAACCCTTCTAAAGCTTTCCTCACGTTTAACCCCCGAACCTCAACATAGACAGACATACATTTCTCAACCCGACCATTCACACCCAATCTCTCTACAACACCTTGCACATTTCGAATAACATCAGGCAAAGCCACAGACAATGGTGCTATGCCTCTTAACATAGACGCGTATTCAACCTCCACCTTGTCTAACGCGATCATCAACACTCCACCTTTAGCACGAAAACGTTCCTCAGTACCCTGCAATCCTCTAACTATACTCAAACACTTGTTCACTTTCCTAACATACAGAGATGAATCACAACAACTACCGGTATCAAGCCAAGACACGACTAGTTTACAGTTATCGGTGAGTAAACCAAGTGCTTCTTCCATCCGTTTAACAGTTGTGACATAAGCAAACACATCTTCAGAAACATCATCATTTGAAAGAGATGTTTCAAATCCACATATAACATCAAATATCATAACAACAGAAGAAGCAGGACCAATGACTCTATCAATATCATGAGTACTCATCTTATATAATGTACATTTACATGATAACTCTCTTAAAGCAACTGATAAAAAATCAAGCCTTTGTTCACAACTCTCTAATCTCCAACTTCTTTCACTAATTTCAACTCCTAATTTTCTTGATTTCTCTATACTACACTTGAGAAGTTCTCTTGTAGCTTTGATCTTCTCAATGTCATACATCTTTTTTTGTTCTTTGAGAAATCTTGTGTTAAAGTGAGTTATTTATATTATGTTGTTTTGTTTACCAAACTCAACAAATGATAACCAAACTTCACTGCCAAAACAAGAAAACAAAAGGTAGATCACTTTAAGGAGAATGTGCTTAGATATCAATGTACACTTGTTTTTTTTTTTATTGTTAATAGTTTACTTGTAATTGCCTTTTGCTTGTGTTTTTGGTTCATTTTTACGGTGAAATATTGATAATACCCCTAAACTTGAACGTGAATTTTAAGTAACTATTTACAACCTTAAAAACAGCCTTTTACTAATGAAACTTAAATGCACCCTCGATTTTGCAAAATGAATGAAATACAATCCTAAATTCTGGTTAAGTTTAGAAGTGTTCAAGAATTTGAGTACATTGCTATGTCATGTGGCAAATCGAGAATGTATTGGGGTATATCTGAATTTAGTTAGTCAAGCAGAGGGTGTTTTTAAGACTATTAATAGTTAAAAGAACGAAACTTATAATTTACGCTAAGTTAATTTCGGAATGTTTTCCTTCCAAACCGTTCATTATTTGTAAGCCAAGAAATTTCCTTCTTTGGCTCACTTTTAAAGGGCTATTCTTGGTAATGTTTTCTTCTTTTACCGTTTGTTCCTCCTTTTTATGAGCAAATCCTTTTTACCATAATAAATCTGTTGAGGAAAATTTCAAAATACACCTTCAATTTCAAAATAAATGTTTTACTTTAATAAGAAAAAAAGTTTTATTACAAAAATAAGTGTCATTATTGATATATGAAAAATTTTAAATGAAAAAACATTTTTTAATATATTTCAAGAAATTTCCTTTGTTGCTTATATAATTTATTTTGTTATCATGATACATTGAATGTTTTTATAATGAATAATTTATTATTAAGAGACAATGAACATTATGTATAATGAATTTATTTTATAAAGAAACATTTAACCCAAAAAATATATTACAACGAATCATACACATATATTGTACTTTATATATAATGAATTATTTTTCTTATGTAAATTTAATAAATATGATACATATATAATTTAGTAAGATGCAATGATTTTTCTATAGTCATCGTACTTTATATATAAAAAATATAATTTTTTATGTGAATTCAATAAATATGATATATAAATTAGTAAGATATAATAATTTTGACGTAATCAAAATTAACTTTAATTGAATCACATAACACTATTTAAATTAATAAATGTAATTTATCGATTAAATAATATATGTACAAAATAATAATATTTCGTGATTATATCCATACCACCCTAAATAATTACACTACCCCGACTAATTTCACTTAACTGATACCAAATTAGTATCATATACTATATTGATATCATTAAAATGGATAATTTTACTTAATTTATACTAAATCGATATATGTATATTATTGTATTGATAGCATAAGAATATGTATTATACTTTTATAGTATTACCGACTAATGAGTAATTACACAAAATGACTAATTATTAGGAAAAAGTCTCATTTTTGCCACTTTACCTCTAATGGAGCTCTAACTTAGGGTAATTGTTTACTTGGTCAAAAATTGAGGAATAAACATAAACCTCTCTTTGTTAAAAAAAAAAACAATTGTTATTACTAAAGACATGTGGGATTTATTACTAAATAGAAGAAAGAAAATGAATCACCTCGATCGTAACATTATACTAAATATATTATTACTTTATTGAAAAATTGATTTTTAATTTTTTTTTACAGTATTACCGTCTCAAAATAAATAGTGAAAAGACTTGTTACTTAAGTGAACCTTTGTAAGTGTCTATTTCAATTATTAATGCTTTCGTACGACGAATCATATGCTCCTACTCCATGTGAGGAAGAGAAATTAAGAAAAATGAAAATACCTAAGTTAAAAAAATCCACTACTTGTAACAATCTATATGACAATTTTTATTTTAAAATATTTAATTTCATTATAATTTTACATAACTTTTCACGTATTCAAACTAGTAATAATCAAATCTTAAGATTTGATGTGATATTTTTTCTACTAAATAAACACCTTAATTAATCTTCTAGTCTTTACTTCCCTCTATTACAATTATACCATTCCCATTGTTATATCGTATGTGTTTTTTAGTCTATTTTAAAAGAATAACGTCTTTTATTATTAGAACTAAGGGATCGTTTGGTCGAAAATTAGTATTCAGGATTAACTATCCTGTAGTTAGTTATCCTAGAATAACTTATCCCAAACATGTGAATCAAATAAGATATCTAAGTTTTATCCCGTGACTATTCATACTTATCCCCGAGTATTTGATAGTAAAAATTCTAGGCTTCACTCTCCATAGTATTATCAGCACTCGCCAGACAATATTTACTTTGAATGCCAAATTTGTAAGATCGCTTGCCCACTTACAAAATGAACAGAAGAAAATGATTTTTTTCATATTTCTTACAAGGACATAAAACTAAAAATAATAATCTGAAAATACTATCAACACATTTTTCTCCCTATATATATATATATAGTAAAGGAAAATATCAGGATTTGAAACTAAAAATAGATAGATAGATATACCTGCATTGTATAACTTACAGACCCACATGATTGTGTTCCTATAAGAATCAAATGAACTGACAATTTTCATGTGCACATTGCTTTCAACATTTACAATTACTACATAATTTTTGCCTGCAAAATACTCCCAACATCAAAAGATGATTGAAAAAAACAGGCATAGCTGACTTTTTTCCCTTCCCAAATAGCTGCTGCATTCTCCGTTTTTCCACTTTGTTAATGTTTACACTATGTTCTTCCTACATGTTCCGATAATTATTTTACATCGCGAATACATGTCAACTGAATTGCAAAAGAAAAACTGATCAGCGCGTACATTACCTTTAGGATCATGGTAAGAAACAAGCTCTATGTGTCCCCCTTCTCACAAAGAATGAAGGCATGAATAAGGGTCTGAGCATATTCCACTTGATCTTTCGTCCCTGACAAAATAGCAGAGCCGGATGCAGAACCAGCTACAGGATCATGAATTACTACCTTAGCGCCTGAAATCTGAATACAAAACACAAATGTTAACTTACGTTACCTATAAGAGAAACAGAGTTTCCTAGAGCAAATTGACCTACCCTCTTTATATGATGAAGGTTGCTAGAATCCTCTCCATAAACATATTTTATATACATTTCAGGAATTACCATTTCAACAGTAGTCTCTGGCAAATTAGGTGCTGCCTCACTGCAACAGATAGTTTTACATAGTGGATAAGGGAAATGATATAGGACAAATTAACAAGAATACAAATCAATTAAGAAAGAATAGGAGGAATGTAGGTCCAAGAACTTTTAAGTCAATTGTTCAGATTCTACACCCCTTTCTCTTAAATCCCACTAGCAACAAATCGAGCATCCAACATACTTCTTATTAAGGACCTAAATTATCTCCAACACAAACTTTACAACTCAACTCTCAAAACGGTTGACCTGTAAGCACTGCAAACATTTACTTACTTGCCTTTGAAGTTTTAGGTGGATATTTTTTCTTACAAAAGACAGCATCCCCATCCTAGGTAGCATTGTTTTACTTTCCAGTAAAGGATATCTCATAATGTAATATATGTATCTATCTAGAAACCCTGTTTATAAGAACTTTACAACTTAAATGCAAATTACATGGAAGTGAAGAACTTAACAGACCTACCCTCATCCAGCTCAAACGGCAAAGCTACATACTAATGTGTGCCCAATTTTTATAAAGGTCCAGCTGCCGAAACCCAGGTTAACAGAATTTGAAGACTGCAATAGCATATCCTTATGCTGACTCTTTCATGACCACCTCTTAACTTACTTCCACACGGATACAAGTTCTTTTACATGGTTTCTCTAGGTTGTGCATACCAAGACATACGACTTCCCCAACAAAAATGGAAAACAGTGAATTGAGTTCATGCTTCTGGATAGCTTTTAAATTCATATTAGCATCTGAAAAGCATTTATGCATCATTAGCTTCATGGCCAGCCTGCAATGCACCTAATTAAGCCGCAACCAACTAATTGCCCACTACTCTCACTTAAAGCTGCACAAGGAAGATCAAACTAGTTGCCCCAAAAGGAAATAAGTTTACCCAAGTAAATAAGAAACTAGTGAGTCCTGCACCAACAGGAAACCGGTAACCCTTTACTACACCCAACCCAGCACTCCCCTGGGAGATTCAACGGATGAATTCAAGTTATTTGTAGTGATCTCAATCTCCTAAGCAACATAATACATTAGATCCAGGCAGAGGAAAACAAGTTACCTGGCACTGCTACAATCAGCCACTCCAGCTGTATATCTAGAATTGTCTCCCTGGATAAAACAGCAAAGTAGAAAAGAAAATAGTCAGAAATGCAACCCCGTCATAAAAACGTATCAATAATTTATGTTTACTAGAAATAGCCCCAACAAACCTGAGGACCCCATCTTCCAGGTGAAGGAGGTCTATCAAAATACGGAGCATGTCCTTGTCTCTCATAGCCATAGAAATGGGGAGCACGATCTGAATAAAACATTACAGTCTAAATCATGTAAAATTGCAGGCAGCAGTTCATACCGTTTGGGTGGAATACCAAGTATGTTTCATACCTTGAGGGTAGCCAACAGGTGAGTGGTAACTAGGAGAAGCAGGATCGTGCCTTGGCATGAATGACGGGGATGGAATTTCAGAGTAAGGGGGGAAATGTGGAGGGACAATAGTTGAAACATGTGGTTTCACAGGAAACATTGCATCACGAAGCCTACAAGTAATTTGGAACAAAGCATCCTGGACAGACTGCATGCTCCCAATGACCTGTAGAGAATTCAAACAACAGGAGCCAATTGGCAAAATTCCCTCAGTAAAAAACACACATGAAAGGAAGATAACAAGGGTGCACTCCTTCTCATTTATCTTTTTCACATAGCGCTTGTGAAGGTAAGTTCCACCAAGTGAGCCAGAATGCAACTCAATTTATATGATATACAAGTTCAGATAGTAAATACAAAACACAGACATGGAGAACACGTCTCTTCGATGATCATCAATGAAACACTTTGATTAGTCTATCTAAATACTAACTTACATCACAAATGCTACTCCCTCCCTACCCCTGCCCCCAAGAAATGCAAGTTATATAGAGGTAGAAATGCAACTCACTTTATTTGAGATAGATATTTTTCTACTAGAAATCTAACAAATACTACAACAGCATATAAAGTGTAGTCAGGAAATCTAACAAATACAGAACAGAAAATATGTATCTCCAATGATCATCAACAAAACACTATGATTTATCTATCAGAACACTAACCTCAATGTAACAACTCCCGCCGCCCCCACCTCCACCACCATACAACCCAAAGAGAAAGTTCCAGGTAATGAGTTATATAGCTGAGGTACCATATATATAACTAAGCTATATAATGCATATTGAAAAATTGGAAAAATTTCATATACACTCAAAGAAACCTAGCTGAGACGTGAAGCCTTACATACATTTTAGAATAAACTTCAAGGAAAATCTATATCTACCTGTAAAACTTCTTCTGTGTGGGAACCGTATTTTGGAGATTGTTCTCTGGGAAAAATACGAATGCTAGCACCAGTGACTCGTCGCAATTCAGCAATTAGGATACCCCCATTAGCAAAGAGACAACTCATGTGTCGTGCATGTACCAGAAGCCTTGATACAACTGCAGCTCCTGGTTCAAATCCAATCTCAGCAATTCTGCCCAGGACACGCATAACAGCTTCCTGAGCAGGGGAATGTCTTTGCTCCAGGTTCTGCAGGAATAACAAAGAAGCTGATCTCAATATAGCTTTGCAAGGATAGACTAGCGAGGCTAAAAGATCAACACCAGTTCTTTCTGACACCATAATCAACTGAATAAGTTTAAAAAATCTACAAATTGACTCTGCAGCAGATAATATGACAGCGAAGTGACACAAAAAAGAAGTGAACAAATCACTTTAACATACGAAATGCAAGTGGGTCTGTGAGAAAAGGCAGAAACAGTTGCTTAGTTAATGGTCAGCCTACGCACCTCTCTTGCAGATATCACAACAATTCTTTCATCTACATCAGATGCTGAATCAGCAACCTTGACAGATGCACCAGTTTCAGTCTGCATCACCCTAATAATTGAGCCACCTTTTCCTATCAAATTTCCAACCTTGTCAACCGGACATAACACCTTAAACACGACCTCTTCCTCCAAGACCATCCTGTGGTTGATTCCAGCACTCTCAACACCAGAACTCCTCGAGAACTGCTCGGGTGTGTGATAACCAGTTCCATGTTGTGACATCCCTGAAAATCTGGGGGTAGAGGGATTTACTAAATCTACCCTTGAGTTATCCTGAAGGCAGCTTGAAACAGACAACAGAGCTTTTCTCACAGTTGAAAAGCTTCCAGTTATCTGCACACAAAGATATGCCCTCAACAGTCAAAACATATACAGCGTAACGTAATCATACAAGCAAAACAGAGATGATGAAATAAACAAAAATCAATCTCATATAAAGCTAAGAAAGCAACACGGCATGTGCCTCTGCTATAATGACATTCAATATAATCCTCACAGACATACAGACGTATACTTGAAGCAGAATTACTCAGTATTAGGAAGACGTATTGGATTATTGGGAGCACACTTGGTCTCTGGTAGTTGTTTAAAAGGATCGACCATCGCATCTGTTTGTCATCTACTAGATCAGCCTGCTCTGGTGGTGCAATTAGAAAAAATAAAGATGTAGAAGGAATAGAGAAGCATGGACCTATCCCACTGTTCTAAAGGTTGTAACTTGCCCATGCTGTAAAACTTTCCCATAAACTCTTAGAAACTGCTGTCCATCACAACAGCTGCTGAAAATCGTCCTTGATGGAAGCATGATTATATATATGACATTTGGATCAAGGGTCGTAAGCAAATTACTTCTTTGAACTCCATACAATCTAAGAGTAAGATTCTGAGTGCTTAAAAGGTCTTTGGAGTAGAAAAGACTCACCGGAACACGGCTGGAAAATGCCGCCAACTCCGACTACTCCGTGACAATGGATGGAGGTATTATGATCATTTATTTCCGCTATGCTATTGCTCTGTGATGTATAACATTTGGTATCAGAGCAATACTTACTTTTAACCTCTGCCTTGTTTGATTTTTTGTAATTTGCAAAAACCACTCAAAATGGTCTTAATTTTAGATCTTGTTTTGGATTTGAAGTATTCTAAAGGTAGAAATCTTATGGAAATCAATTTTCTAGCAGTCTGAAATTTTATATGTTGTTTTTGGTGTCTTTAACAGGTGAACACGAACTGAGTTCAAGGTGAACATGAACTGAGTTCAAGAGGAAGTAGACAACATATATAGCGTATTGTGTTGCACTATGGTTGAAGTCTTGAAGTTTTGCCTTTATGCGTGTAATGCACCCACAGTCACTTATGACTTTTTGTCTTTTATTTATGTAACGTAAACTAATAAAGTAATAATAAAAGGCAAAGAGACTGCCGTTTTCGTTTCAGTGTGTCAGTGTGTCACGCAACTAGTTAGGTCTCTAATTTTGTTTTAATATACTTATGCGGTTACTTAATTTTGTTTGGCCTTGATAAAGATAAATGATCTATATGTTGGAGTTGCCTTTCCTGAATTGAGCAAACTTTTTTTGATGACAAGGGAAACCAACAGCTGATACCCTTTGGTTGCTCGCAGGGTAAAACCCCCCGCTCTTATGCAATAGCTCGCAAACCACACAAGAGGGGTAACCCGCACAAAGCAAGCCCGGTGCAACAAGCTTGACCTAGAAGGCAATAAACGTAAACTAATAAAGTAACAATAAAAGGCAAAGAGAGTGTCGTTTGCTTTCAGTCGGTGGTCACGCAACTAGTAAGGTCTCTAATTTTGTTTTATTATATTTACGCAGTTACTTAATTATGTTTGGGCTTAATAAAGATTAATGATTTATCTGTTGGAGTTGCCTTTCTTGAATTGAGCAAAAAAAAATTATGACGAGGGGAACACGCAACTGCTACCCATTGGTGCGCACAAGGTAAAACTCCTGCTCCTATGCTATAGCTCGCAAACCACATTAGAGGTAACCCACACTAGGCAAGCCCGTGCGACGAACTTGACCTAGAAGCCAAGCATGGTGTGACAAGCTTGACCTAGAAGGCAAACCCCATTCTTTTGTTGGCAAGGAGTTTCGATCATGTGCAATTCATCAGGTTTTGAACCAAGAAGCTAATTCGTTCGGAACTCAGTTGACTACTTCACACTCACGGTACTACTTCGCTATCATCAAGGTGGTCCTTGTTCATTCACTGTTATGTACTTAATAAATTATTATGTCTATTGTATGTAATATTTGTGTCTCTTTACATATTAAGATTTAAGCACGTGAAATTTAAGTTCATTGCATAATGTTCAGCAATAAATCTTGTATAAGATTTTGATTTAATGTCTAGTGGTTCTTATAATTTGTTTGATTAAGATTTAGCTACAATGATCTTGGTTATTAAATAATATTGGATCAAATAAGGGAATTATGAAGATTAGCCACAACATCTTTAATTGAATAAAATTTTAAAGTTAAAGGAACATAAATAAACTCTTAGACATTAGAATTGTGATAAATTATGCACGATATAATAACTCAAAACCTTTATTATTGGGTTGCATATATTTTTATTTTATTTTTATGATAAGGAAAACCCGCAGCCACTACCCTATGGGTAAGCACGAGGTAAAACCTCGCTCCTATGCAATGCTCGCAAAACACACAAGAGAGGTAACCCGCACTAGGCAAGCCCGGTGTGACGAGCTCGGCCCAGAAGGCAAACCTCTTGCTTCCGTTGGCAAGGAATTTTGAACTTGAGACCTCCAACATAGTAGTCCCAAGGCCAAGCCACTAATCCAACCCGAAGGGTTATTTGGGTACCGTATATAATTAGGATAAAATATTAAATATTCTCATAATTACACACATGAATTATGAAGGAGAGTTTAATGGTTTTATCATAAAGATAGAATATCATGCCAGTAAATTGATAATTTTAATAGTTAAGTGTGAAACTAATTGAATTAAAAATTTAGCCCACGAGCAATTTTTATATCCGTAGATTCAATTTTCTATTATTAGCCTTAAATTTATGTTATGTACATATATATTTGCAGTTATGCAACTTGCAAATTTCTCACATATTTGTGATATTCCTGAACCAAATGGTGAGAACTATGAGATCAAGAAGGAGAGAATTTTTTATTATGATACAAGGAAAGACAAGCCATTTATTAATGAAATCCACAATCAAGATGAGACTGGTCTTCATTGTTCATGAACAATGGGAGTGCTCCAACCGTTTAAGTGTTATGTTTATTGAGACCAAAATCTTAGTATTCATGAGTCTGTTAGTATAACAATGTCAAGCCATTACTAAGGCTATTGATGAACCATTTGAAACTTCAAATAAGGCACTTGTCAGCACCTTAATTATGAAATGCTCATCAATGAAGCTCATTGTGTGAGAGGTGTGCATGCGCACATCATAAAAATGCGAGACTAAGAGGCTCAACTAAAGACTCTTGAGGTCAAAATATCTTAAACTTTTCGTGTGCACTATACATTGAATACTCTGCTTGCACAATAAGATTTTTACACATAAGGATATATGGTCTACTAATGAACTTATTGCCAAGTGCACTCAAAGAGGAAGGTTGAGGAAGCAGGAGAAAATGCATCCATGGCTACTCAAGAAAAGAAAACCTATCAAGCCAATAAGAAATGGAAAGGATAGGCACCACTTGAAACTTAAATCAAGAAGAATCAAAGTGTCGCTTATGTAGAAAGAAAGGGCACATAAAGCAGGATTCTATCAAATATCAACAAGGGCTTGTGATGAAATTCACTTCAATCTCTCTTGTTTGCTATGAATATAATATGATTGATGTTAATCATATCACGTGGTGAATTTTCTCAAAGAAAAAGTAACATGCGGTGAATTGATTCTGCTTCTACAATCCATATTACGAATTCCTTGTAGGATTTAAGAAATTTAGTGGGAGTTGAAGCATCTATACAGGAAACATGATGAGCATCTATACAGGAAACATGATGCACTCACATGTGGAAACTATTGGGACATGTAATTTAGTTCTTAGTAGTGGTTTCATTTTAGAGTTAGAAAAGCCTTTTATGTTCCTAACTTTCTAGAAATTTAATTTTAGTATCAAGCTTGTACCTTTAGAATATTCCTTCTTTTAAAGACAAGTCCAATCTATTTTATAAATCTAAACTTATTACATATGGTACATTGTATGATGGTCTTTTCTCTCTTAATTTACAAAATGATTCCACTCATGATGTTATGCATGTCCAAGTTATATCTTGGGGGAGTGTCAAACAAACTTTGATTACTACTTCCACAATGGAGACTGAGTTCGTTTCTTATTTTGAGGCTACCTCACATGATATATGGTTGAAGAGTTCCATATCTCATCGACTCTTATCTCTAAGCTATCAAAGTTATATTGTAACAATTCATCTCTTTCTCTCTAGTGGACGCAAAGTAAGCATATCGATATCAAGTTTTTAGCCATAAGAGAACATGTTGAAGTTAAGAAAGCATCTCAAACTCATTGCTAAAAGATTCGCTCAAAAGGAAATAATTGATTACACTGAGATCTTTTCTCCTATGTCTAAAATTGATTTCTTGCGTATTATATTGGTATTAATAGCCCATTTTGATTCAAAATTGCAACAAATTATGTAAAAACCACATTTTTCAATGGTAATCTGGAGGAAGAGGTTCATATGAAACAATATGAAACAAACTGAAGGATTCTCCTCTAGTAATGGTGAGCACTTGTTGTATTCAAATGGTGAGCAAAGAAAGTCATTTATGGACTAAAACAAGCCTCACATCAATGGTATTTAAAATTTCATAATTGTATCTCTTCATTCGACTTTGTTGAGAACATTATGGACCAATAGATATACCGGAAGGTCAGTGGGAGTAAAATATGTTTCTTAGTTCTATATGTGAATGATATTTTACTTGCATCTAATGATTAGGAAATGATACACGAAGTGAAATAATTTCCCTCTAAAAACTTTGATATGAAAGACATGGGCGATGCGTCTTATGTTATTGATATTAAGATCATCTAGATAGACATCAAGGTACCTTAGGTCTATCTCAATATTCCTATGTCAATAAAATTTTAGAGAGGTTTTGAATAAAAGATTGTTCACAAAGTGTAGCTCATATTGTAAAAGGTGACAAGTTCAATTTGAACCAATGCCCGAAGAACAATCTTGAGAGGGAACAAATGAAGGAGATCCCATATGCTTTTATTGTTGGAAGCTTGATGTATGCTTAGGCTTGTACAACACCTGACATAGCATTTATTGTTGGAATGTTAGGAAGATATCAAAATAATACAAGTCTTGACCACCGAAGAGTTGCAACGGAAGTCTTAAAGATATCTCCAAGGGACAAAAGACTACATGCTCATGTACAAACAACCAGATGACTTGGAAGTCATTGGCTACCCTGATTCTGATGACGTTGGTTGTGTTGATTCACAGAAATAAACTTCAAGATACATTTTTACATTAGATGTTGAAGTTATATCTTAGAGGAATGCCAAACAAACTTTGATTACTATTTCCACTATGGAGGTTGAGTTTGTTTCTTATTTTGAGGCTACCTCACATGACGTATGGTAGAAGAGTGTCATATTTATGCTAAGAAGTGTCGATTTAGTTGTTGTCTTTATGACTAAGAATAACAGAAGTGGAAGTCAAATGCAAGCATATTGATATCAAGTTTTTTGTCATAAGAGAACATGTTAAAGATAAGAAAGTGGTCATTGAACTGATGTTACTGATCCTATAACTAAAGGCATGCCATTGAAGAAAGTTAAGGATCATGAAGTCACAATGAGACTTAGTTCCACTATGTAAAATTTCATTGTAACAACAAACATTGCTGAAACTCTATTTATATGAAATTTCTCGTATTTGTAATTGTGTGCACATTCACTTTATTTTGAGAAATATCGCTAAATTATAGACCTAGCATAAACATTGAGTTTATTCATTAAGAAATATGGGCTAAGGATTAGATGCATAATGCATAGTGATACTTGGACGATACTACTTATCTTTGGAGGAAATATGGCTATGATCGTTTATAATGTTTCATTCATGGGATTAGAGTATATAGGAACCAAGTGGGAGAATGTTAGCAATTTCTGAAATGGCTTGTATGACATGGACCTATCCCACAATTCTAAAGGTTGGTAACTTCTCCATGTTGCAGAACTTCCCATAACCTCTCAGAAATTGTTGTCCATCACAGCAACGACTGAAAACCGTTCTTGATGGAAGCACGGTTATACATATGACATTTGGTTCAAGGGTCACTAAGCAAATTACTTCTTCAACCCCCATACCATCGAAGAGTGAGGTTTTGAGTGCTTAGGTCTTTAGACTAGAAAAGCCTCACCGAAACATGGCTGACAAACGTCGCTGCTGTCGACTACACCGTGACAATGGCTGGAGGTATGTTGATTATTTATTTCCATTGTGTTATTGGTTTGTAATGTCTATCTTTGGTGGTCAAAACAACAGTTTTAACCTCTGCCTTGTAGAACGAATAGAAGGATTAGGAAATTGAGGAGTTGGTGATATTATTCTACTGTTCTTATCAACTTCTGAGGTGACGAGAGCCAAACTTAGAGGTAGAAGGATCAAATGATAGTAAGATCTCTGTTATTCTATCTATATGTACTTTGCAAGTAAGGTGGGTCTTCTCTCTCGTACATGCACCTCCTTGCCCTCCGAGTAAGAGTCCAAGGGTGCTCTTAGGATGTTGTCAAGTGCACTTTGGTTATGAAGATTAATAAAATCAGTCAGTACATTCCCCTCCAACTCAATCAAGTTCCGTACTTTCAATCCCTTCGCTCAGCTTTTCTTGATCTGCTTCCACTCTGGACAGTTCTAAATAACTTAGTTCCTCAATAGGCAGAAATTACAATCTTTGTATATTGAACTGGAGAGAAAACATACTGCTATGTTATATTTTCAATTAGATGTAACATCTTTACTGGCTCCTTTTTTTGTTTTCCAATTACTATTTCAACATATCTCTACAAACTCAAGTATATTAATCTATATTCCACCTCTTCCTCCAATCGCCATTTTGGATACACTGTGAAACTATTTTGGACAGGTGAGCAGACAAGACAACAGAGAAAATCTATCAGAAAGGAACTTCATTTATTCCGCTTTTTTGAGTATTTAGTTCATTACACATTGGGAGAATTCTCTGTTTCTTCAAATGTTCCTTTAGGTACATGGGAGTTATGAGCACGACCAAATTACCAATCAAGCATAAAACTCGACTTCAATACATGGAGAAGTGTTCAGAGACAGTAACATGAAATCTGCAAGTGAACAAATAAATAATTGAATTCAAAACAACTGGAAATTAGGAAGAAAGTGCATTGCCTGAATTAACTCGTCGCCCGGTAATGCACAAGCAGGCATCTGATCTTTAGGCAAAACCCTAACCTGAGCTCCACTCTCCTGTCTTATCTTCTCAATAATCTTTCCCCCTTTTCCCAGCACGCTTCCAACTTGATTACTCGGTGCTAAAAGCCTACAAATCACCACTCCCTGTGGACTCCTCACGTCGCTAAATTCATCCTTCCTCCCTTCTCCTTCCGATGGAACCGCATTCCCCTCCTCGTCCACTTTCAAAATCCTCTCAAGTACTCTAATCAACGCCCGCTGCGCCTGGGATGATGACTCATCATTGAAAGCCGAATGAGGTAATTCTTCACCATTGACACCACCAGCATCCGAGCTGGTTTGGTCTTTCTTCGTTGAGTCAGCTATAACAACGATAACACGCTCATCGCATCCGGCAAGTGAATCATCAATGCGAATCTTAGCACCAGTCTCCTCTCTGAGCTGTCGGATTATAGCTCCACCTTTTCCGATCACACCACCGGTTTTATCCGCCGGACAGAGGATTCGGAAGAATGCTTCACCGGGAGAGAGTTTCAGAAATGGCGGCGGTGGTGGTGGTGTACGAAAGGAATTGGACGGCGGAGTTGCCGAGGACGGCAGTAGTTGGTGGCGGCGCTTGGTGGTCGGAGTGGAAGTATCAAATGCGGTGGTGGTGTCCAAGTGTCGCTTGTGGGCGAAGGATGAGTCCATGAAAGAAGAAAGCGTCGAGAAAAGAGAAGCATGTATGTGGACTGGTGAGAGGGGTTTTTTTAATCCTATATTTTTGCTAATATATAATCATTAAAAAAATATGGATAGATTTGGTATAAATATTATGATTAATTATAAAAAAAATCAATTTTATGATTCTAAATTAATAAAAAAGAAAAAAAATATTCTAAATTAAAACTGTATCAAATATAATAAAATGATTGGCTTTAAACATCTCAAGTAAAAAATTTAAAATTAAAATGTTATAAAAAAAATTAAAATAGATTAAAAAACATGTCACTCTTTTTTAAAAGAAAATACATGTTATATAATTTTGGGAAAAGGGTCTGATATACCTCTCAACTTTGTCATTTAGAGCTGATATACCCCTTGTTATGAAAATGGCTCATATATACCTTTACTTGTAAACAAATTACTTACATATACCCTTTTTTCCTCTAACGGAAATAAAAAAAATAATTTTAATCTAGATTTTTATTATTTTTTTCTAAAAAATATAATCCCTTATAAGTAAATTTAATCCTTGTCAAACATATCTTTTTTTGACTTTTTTTTGTTTTAATGACTAATTTATAATTATTATTTTGATAATCAAATTTATTTATGTTTCACTAATATTCTTGTAAAACTTATTGTAGATGACCAAATTTTTTCTTCGAATACGAAATTAAATTACAATACACACAAAAAAAATAATTTAAATTTTTTTTCTTTAAACTAAGGAATGAAAGACAAAAACAAAATAAGAATAAGAAACTCAAATAATTATAATAAAAGAAGTCAAAAAATAATTTATGTATGAAAAAAATTAAAATATACCTTGAACTTTGATAGAAGAATCAAATATACCCCTAAATATTTTTTAAAAAAAAATTAGAAGTAACAAATATAAATTTAAAACTAATTTTTTAACTTCTATTAAATGAAGGGTATATGTGAGCCATTTTGTAACTGCAGGGGTATATGTGAGCCGTTTGTATAACGGTAAGGGCATATATGAGTCACTTTCATAACGAAATGTATATTAATTCCAAATGACAAAGTTGAGGAGTATATCAGACCCTTTTCCCTATAATTTTTTATAAGAATAAACAAGACAAAAAAGTTTTTATATCATTAATTTATTTTGCACCTCCCTAATTTATATTACGATTTCTTATTCATGATTGATTAAATTTGATGATTCTTTTTTTTGAAAGCTAAGAAGTTCTGATTGTTTTAAGGTGTAACATTGTAGTTGTTCACTCTCCTCTAATTCGAGTAACTTTTGTGCTTATTCTAATGAAGGAACAATTATATGAATATTCTGTGTTCTAAATTTTTTAGTAACTGTAATTTTCTTTAATTGATAATATTTTAATTGCAGATATTTTCTTTTTTAATGGCACACACCTGTAATTTTATTATTTGGTACTAAACAAACTATAAAATAATCTAATATTTTGTAACAAACAGATTTTTTTATAGTAAATACTACTTGGATAAATAGGTGAATGGAAGATATTTATGACTATTCATATGTTAAAGATTATTTCTTACCCTCTTCGACAAGTCACTTTGTTGACATGAAACTTCAGTGCACAAACTATTTTGTATATATTAGCAAGATCCGAGAAAGACATAACCTAAAGATTGTGATGTAAAAATCTACCCTAATATAAATATTAATATTAACTTGTGAACTAACTTAGCTGAAAATAGAGCTAAAATACAAGGCTAAACTAAGTGTGACTACTACATTATTCAATGTTGTTACCTCCTAAGCTTTGATAAACAATAATGACAAATTCAATGTAATTTCGTAGATGAGATTAAAGATAGAGAAGTTAAATTCGAAAAATTCTCAATTGAACAAACAATGAAAAAGAAGCAATAAAAAAAATTCTAACAGAACAGATAGTGATATAAGTCTGTAAGAAGGGAAATAAAGTGTAGTGCTAAAGAGAACCGAATACACCCAACTACTAACTAAAGTTCTATCCGACGAAGCCACATCATATTCACTGTAATACTTCTTAAGCCTACCTCTACTCCTTCTCAAGCCAACTACGGCCAAGCTCACACATCCTAACCGGCACATCTACACCCAATAATACTAAACTTTGATGAACGTTGGTTGGAGATCAACACCAAATAGAATTTGAAATTGTCGTAATTGTGCGCTTTCAATTGTCTAAGTTGAGATGTGGAAATAACTAACAGGGGACTGGAAAATGAAAATCAAATGGAGATGGCATATCATGAGAGGCGCACCCTCAAAACCTTATTATTAATTATTGCACATCGGTTCAATAAATTAAAGAACAAACAAACATTGTACCCAAGTAATATAGCTTAGGTATAAATTCACAATCGCAGCTTTATTCTTCAAATCTCATGATAAACTCAAAACTAAAGATAACATTACCTAAATGACCCGGTCATGCGCCATGCTATTGGATAAAAAAGAGATACAGCAACCATACAAAAGACTACTGAGGAAACACACAATTCTTTTTTTTTTTCCATTTTAATTTCATGGATCCAGACGACCATTGTGGAAAACTGCACACAACTGATTTGATGTGTTCTTACATTGTAGAAGACCACGGAATTATTTGCTTCTCGAGAATTTGGTCGATCCCTACAAAACTCTGCACATTTCAGCAAATCGCGATTATCGAGTCTCATCCTCAAGGTTGCGGAAACCAGCAACCAAATCATCATGAAGCTTCTGAAACTTGCCCACCAGGACATCCTCTCCTTCAGCTGGATCCTCAAACTTTTGGGACCTGTGAGAAATGGAGGTGTAAAAAGCAGGAAAAATGGGCAAGGGGTGCATTAAACTGGCAGCATATATATGGACATCTTTTTTAATTTTTTTTTTACTGGTTGCAGCATTAGGGACATATTTGCTAGACAAAGCAACATGATATCGTAGTACAAAGTCCATGTTTAGGCAGTAACTTACACCAAACGGTAGAACAAATCTCCTAGACGGTGCTTAATGAGAGTGTAAGTGATTTTTTGTCCATCCATACCAGCTCCTCGCTCAACGGCCTGTGCAAAAGATTATAACAGAAAATGTTACAAGGGAATCCCAAGATTCAATTTTCTCTACTTACTGGTCTCTAGTGACAATTGAATCAAAAGCTACATAGAATCTAACTAAATGTGATAAAAGGAGAGGTAAGAGCATTAAAATAACACTCATCATCAGTACATACCGCTATCTATAGGAATGAGAAGAATGCAGTCTGAAGGAAATACAGAAGGAAGATATTAATGTAGTGAAAGCTAAACTATCTTACCTGGTTGGCCAAGTTATAGAAGTGGATAATGTTGCGCAACATCCAAACAGATTTGTAGAAAGGGCAGAACTTATCATATCTGTCACAAGACCAAAAAAAAAGTGAGCCCATAACAATCCCAATTCGTTCCAGAAAAAGGCATCACTATTGATTTATATAACTTACGGCGTAAAAGCATTTTGTGCAAGGTAGTCCTCCCTTAAAAGTTTTGCAGTTTCCAAGGTAATCTTATCTGTTTCAGCCAGAGCATCCTTTCCGACAAGCTGCAGAAGACAAGATCCAATTTAGCGTATGTATTCCCTCTCGGTGAAGAGAAGTGAGAAGATGCAAACCATCTTTTTATGCATTGCAAGATTACTACAGAATTGTGGGACATGTTTTTAAATATTTTGGGTCTAAAGTTGACTATGCCAAGAGACACAGGGGAGCTTCTACAAGGTTGGTCAAAAAGGGGTCTAAGGGACGTTCACTCAAAGACTCTCAGATGCAATTCCAGAGGCTATTTGGTGGATATTATACAACATACCCAGTACAATCCCACAAGTGGGGTTTGGGGAAGGTAGTGTTTGCACAACTTTACCCCTACCTTGTGAAGGTAAAGAGGTTGTTTCCGATACACCCTTAGCTCAAGTAAAGCATTGTAAAATCAAGTAGGAAATGAAATATATTGAAGCAACAGCTGGGCATACATCACCAAAACAAATTGCCAACCCGGACAAAGAATTGTGGTAATTTAATTTCAGTACGGTATTCAGGAGTAAAATTTCTGAATACGGTATTCGGTACAATATACTGATACCATTCGATATTCACTAGGATTCTTTTGCCCACCATTTCTTCCTAGAACACTGAACAATCACAAAAGAATGGTCGGACAACCACCATCTAATCTGAGCCTGACTATCTCAAATCTCTAGTTTCAGATTCGATACTCTTTTATGATTTGTTTTCTTCCCTTTTAATCTTCTTGTATATTAGGGCAGCCTCAAGGTTGTTGCACGCTCTTCATCATGTTTATTTTAATATGAGCACATAATCTGATTAAGACCTACATCGTAGTAATTGTAACTCACAAATTTTCTGCTCAAGGATTTCCTCGTTCTTGATTTTTAATCGCAAGTTGCCTCAGGTACTTTCTGGTTTTTTGCTAAGCTTTAAAGTTTTTCTTGGTTTCTCTTTTGTTGGCAACAGTACTTTTCTCTTTCAAGATCTGAAATTTGAGTTCCAATGAGAAATCAAAAAAGTCATTGGTTGTGTGATAAATTTATAGTTTTATTCACGATGTGGAAGTTCTAATCTATTTTCCTATCTTGTAGCTTGTGGAGGTGATAAAGATGTACTCTGTTTCAGTGTGTTGATGTTACAAGCTGGTAGATCTCTTGCCATGACTATGCACGGCGTTGTTTAGTGTTTACTTCGAGCAAATCATCAGTTTCATGTCTGTTGTAAAATATACACAGCATAGAACTAATTTAGTTGTGGAAGAATCAAACCTTCTACCC
The DNA here is from genome assembly GCF_001406875.1 of Solanum pennellii. Classification (NCBI taxonomy): domain Eukaryota; kingdom Viridiplantae; phylum Streptophyta; class Magnoliopsida; order Solanales; family Solanaceae; genus Solanum; species Solanum pennellii. The sequence goes on from NC_028648.1 coordinate 61,401,581, forward strand.
TGATCCTCGACCTATATATTCCTATCTAGGGTCATATCCTCAGTAAGCTACAGCCTACAAGTGTCATCTCCTGTCTAATCACTTCCCCAATACTTCTTCGCATTTGGTGGATTATATAGAAAGGAGAAACTCAAAAAAGAAAAAGGAAAATGCATCTAGTGTTAAGTTTAATAATATTTCTTCGCTTTCTTTTTGGGGAAAGATGCAAATGTACATGAGATGAGAGTGATGAAGCAGAAAATATAGTTGATTTTATAAGCTCTCTTCACAAACTGCGATATGATGTACTCAGTTGTCCATACCAGCATATTCTTTATGTTGACTCTTCTATACAAGACTTTTACCTTATAAAAACAACTTCCACTTTCATCATGTTCTATTGTTTTGGTTCTATCTTAATACATAAAGCACATAGCGCTGCTCTGGGCTTCCTCGCTCTCAAATAAGCCCATCGAACCACAAATTTCACTCTAGGCTCACTCCTTAGCATGTTGAACCTACTCTCTCTTTCCATATCCAGGCCCACTCTTCAGCTTGTTGAGCCTGATCTTTCTCTCTACATAAATCTTTATCTTCTCAAAGAAAAAAAAAAGATGAAATATTTTGTCCATATGTAAACCTAAGAACCAGGTTACACATGGCTAAGTATTAGAGAAGTACACTTGCTTGTCATCATTTGTGTAAGGGTCTCCAAATAGGTTTATGATGTATTGGCACTCTACCCATTGCCTTAATATTTTGAATTGAATGCTCGGGTTCTTTCCCCAATAATTGCAAAGGTCAATAAACTAGGAATTTAGAGGAACTTTGACATAAACTCAGGGACCAATGTTCACCCAGCTATAACCAATTTCTTTTCTGCACAACACAATCCCTCTCAGTACCCTCCTTGCAACATGACTTCTAAGACTGGCCTTCAAGGAATATTAACAAGGAAGACCGAGAGCACAAAGGTTAGCAAATAGCCTTTGAACAAGGATGTTTCTATGTCCATATCAATATTCGTCAGACCAAATACAAGTGAAAAGGGCTCCTTAAACAAAATAAGCCTAAAGTTAGAGCTACATAACCCCAACCTCGATCCCCTTCTCCTAGGTGAATTAAATATGGTGACTTTATCACATAAAACTCCAGAAAAAGGTAAAATAGCACATACTTGAACAATTTCATTTAGGTCATCCTCCCTCTGCAGCACCTCACGGGCTTTTGTCCTTATGTTAATAAAATCAGGATCAAACTTCTCATAAAAGGACTCGAGTGCCTGAATACAAAAAAATGTCAAGTCAATGAAAAGCCTTTTTTGGCCAATGAGCAGAAACAGGAAAAGACGAAAAATATTCTTCAAATTTGCAAAATAAGCATATAACTGAGCATAAAATGCATACCCCTGAGTATTTTGAATAGGAAATAAGCCAATTTACAGAGGGAAAGTGTTTCCTCTGAGCCAATTTCTTATCCAGACCCCAGAAGACCTGCAAAAGAATAATTTTAGAGAAAGCTGGCAGTGCCTGGAACCACAAAAACCACTAATGAAGATTGTGTTTTACTTACCTGAACAATACCAAGGGTTGCAGATGTTACAGGATCTGAAAAATCTCCTCCTGGAGGAGAAACAGCACCAACAATTGTCACACTACCAGTTCTCTCTGGTCCACCAAGACACTTAACTTTACCAGCACGCTCATAGAAAGATGCCAAACGTGCTGCCAAATAAGCAGGATATCCACTGTCTGCAGGCATTTCTGCCTGAAAGGTGCATGGAAGTCAACATGTATTAAGAAACTATGGAAACAGCATATCTCCACAATTGAAAAGTAGTAATGTGAAACTATTCTATTCTATGAAGATTTTACACAAACGAAGAGACCACAAGTTGACACATTGGTTGAAATAGATTCTTATCAGGCAGCAGATCACATGTCAAAAGGCATATATGCTGAGATTTGAATTTTTCACAGATTTTAGTTTAAAATGTTTGTCTATGCAAGGGATGGACAGTATATTGAACCAGGTACTGACAATGCCCCAAAAATGATAAAAGAACCTTAAATTCTCAGTTGCCATAGAACAGGAGAATATTTTAGCTGTTGCAACTAAAAGAATGAAGAGGTTATTCAACTTGTTGCAATAGAAAGAATGATCTACTCACCAATCGACCTGAGATTTCACGTAAAGCTTCGGCCCAGCGAGAGGTAGAATCTGCCATCATACTGACATTGTATCCCATGTCTCTGAAGTATTCTGCTATAGTAATACCTGAAAACCATAATGACAAAAGCTGAAGAACTGCCTTAAGCCTATCAAGAAGCGCTGGCTATTTTTAGAGACGAAAAAGCATCATTGGAAAATAAGATGACATTTATTTCGGAAGCATAGGAAGAAGCACTCAGCAGAAAGCATCCATGTGAACATGAACATACAAAGAACAAAAAGCAAAACACCCTTTTACTTGGTAAAAATAAACAGGTGTTGGAGCAAAGAGGAAAGACTTATGTTAGCTAGATTTTTGAAGCTAAGCAATTATACTTATTCTAGGGGTCATTTTTCGTTCTTATTTTATCAAGAGAGGAAAGACATTTTACAGCACGCATCTATTGTCAATCACCCTCAACAAGCATCTACCATACTACAGGAAAATTACATGATTGAGAATTGAGATAAGATCAAATGACATAAACAAGGACATCTCCTAGGAATGTTGACATAGTAAGAATATTAGAGAGTGAAGAAAGTACCAACCTGTATAGATTGAGGCCTCACGAGCAGCCACAGGCATGTTTGAAGTATTAGCGACTAGTGTAGTACGTTTCATGACAGACTCTTCACGCCCATCAGGCAATGTCATTGTCAATTGAGGGAAATCCATAAGTACCTACAAAGAATTATCTTCTGCAATGAGACTCAACATAATAATTAAAAGTGCTCACAAATAGAGAGGAAAAACTGTGTACCTCTGCCATTTCATTCCCTCGTTCCCCACAACCAACATACACGACAGTATCCGAATTAGAGTACTGCATTCATTATTAACACGAAACAATAACCTTAATAAGCTTCCTGAGGATCATTTTTAATTTTGGGAAACTATAACTAATAAGGTAATCCAATGTTAATAAATATGAGACTTGCCTTGGAAAGAGCTTGACTAATCACAGTCTTACCACAGCCAAATGCACCAGGTATGGCACAAGTTCCACCAAGCACTGAGGGAAACAGGGCATCGAGAACACGCTGTCACGAAATAGAGCAAATTAAGCACATATGTCTAAAATTCTCACATGAAACCCCAAAAGAGGCCTAATATCTAAGCATGATTTACCTGTCCGGTAAGAAGAGGAGTATCAGCAGCTAACTTTGATGCTACAGGTCTAGGAGAACGTACAGGCCAAGTCTACAGAGATGTGAGCAAGTTAATGTCAGTATCCAATACTGAAACCGTGATAAGACAAAGCAAAAGAAATATATGGAACTCCATGTAAGTAGAAGTTATTGACCTGAAGCATAGTCACTTGCTTTTTGACTCCTTGAAACTCGAGCTCAAGAACAGTATCCTGCAAGCATAGAGGGAAGAGAAAAAAATGAAGTCTCCAGATATAATACTCATTGCATTGCTTGCTATATCTTATACAATCATTATTTGATCTCCTCTGATTTAGAAAAAGATGGGTCTATGGCAAGTTTTCTCTGATAAATAATGAAACTTCCTTTTCAACAAAGAAATAAACATCTTAAACTACATGTTTGTTAGAAGACACAAGTTTTAAACACTAAAAGATGTATAACATGAATAGTACATTGAGCAAATCGTACACTTGCGACCAAGTTTTAAAATGGGTCCAGATGAAATAAAAGGCATTACTACTGGAGCTACTAAAAGTGCAATCCAGGACGTAAGTTTGCTGTTCAGGAAATGGAGTAGATATCCTCCTCCTTTTTTGAGAATAATAAGTAGATATCCTTTCCCTTTCCACACAATAAATACAGACCAATTGGTGGCATAGTCTCACACACCCAGGGAGTTGCTTAATTGCCATCTAAATTATTCAAGTTGAAGCAGCTCAAAGACAGTCAAAACATAGTTTATAAAAAAGTACTTCAGATCACTGCGCACTACAAAAGGTAGAAATAATAGTGTGGATCTAAAGTACAAGCTTAATGAGACAGCAAGAATAGTAGCACCAAATGTGTATAGTTATTTAGAGCTTGTTGACATACATTCAAAGAGTATTGACCAGCTGGAGCAATGTAGGTGATCTTTCCCATGGCATCAGGAGGAAGAGCAACACGATGTTCCATCAAACTGTTTTCAAAGACGGTCTGCCAAAAGAAAATTCACGAATATACTCAGATATACAGCAAAACTGAAAACATGGATAAAGATACTGGAATATGACTAGGGAAAAGCTTCACAAATTTACTTAAAACAAATGAAGTTCATCCAAACTTACAGCATACAAGTCTCCACCTGTTAAGAGATCTCCCTCACCTGGCACCACGATATGATAATAAGAAAAAGAATTTCTTTTTCTTTTGAAAAGCAGAGTAATTATTTCAAAGTCCAAAATGTCATTTCAAAGGCTACAAAAATACCTATTTTCTTAGGCTGAAATTCCCATAGTATATCCTTGTCCAGGGCCGGAACAGACACACCACGAGGGATGTAGACATCGCCAGACCTTTTTGCAATTGTCTTCAGAGGCCTCTGCATTATTGAGGGAGAAAACATACAAATATCATGTTGATGCCATGGCTCTGATTTCACAATACTTGAATAAAGAATTCATTTTTAAAATGTAAAGGACATTGTCAAATCATTACCTGAATACCATCGAAGATGTTCCCCAAAATTCCAGGTCCCAGCTCTACTGACAGGGGCTATTATTTGAACAAAACATCAAATAGCAACATTAAAAATTTTAACTTACAGTTAAAAGAAAACAACCGAAGTTCAAAAGAAGAATTTCTTTTGACCTTGTGTGTACGTAACACGGGATCGTTCACCATCAGACCAGCTGTTTCTTCATAAACTGCAAGAAAGGTAATTTAACAAACAAATTTTGCATTTAGTATCAATCATGTGGCATATTCTCCTTCCGTAAAAAATTAAGAACAGGCAAAAGCATAAAAAAAGGAGGGGGGGG
>NC_028648.1:61407024-61458406 GCF_001406875.1 Solanum pennellii
AGGGGGGGGGGGGGGAAGATAAGATATTGTAGGGACAGTTGATATTAGCAGGGACAACGAAATTCACGAAGAATATACCCTGAATTGTAGCGGAATCTCCTTCCAGCCTAATAATTTCACCAATGAGGTTGTCATGTCCGACACGGACTAGTTCATACATGGCAGCTCCTCCCATTCCATCAGCAACAACCACTGGTCCAGACACCTATTAAAGAAGACGCAATGACAACCACATAAGATCTACTAATACGCATTTTCACAGCAGATGGAAGACTAAGTCATGATGCAACAAACAGATACTATATAATGAACAGAATAAAACCACCAAAAGACATCGGCAATCAAAGAATTTAATCAGTATAATCATCTACATTATATATAATAAAAATAAAAAAAACTTAATAATGAAAACTATAATTTAACACAAAAGTAGTAGCAAACAGTGAAGAAACCAAGAATCTGTATACAAACACAGGCAAAAGCAAAAGCAAATGTCCTAATTACTCATAAATGAGAACATCACTAATCAAAGTTGAAAAATGATCAACTGCTAGATGTTTAACCCCTGATCCACTCCTTAAGCTTCAACATAAAGAGCTCCGTACGAATTTTACAGAAAAACAGATGCGAGTATGCGACCAAACTAACACTCTCATACCAGAACACAATTAGAAAATTAAGGCTGAATGAATCATCCAGGTAAGTAAAGTAAAACCGATCCAAATATAATTCAATTCGATTCAATCAACGAGAATAAAGTAGATCTCAAAGTCAATAGCATACTAATCCAAAGTGCACTAATAAACAAAAGGATCTAAGCATACGACTTCATCGATCTAAAGGAGAACAGAGGTACAGATCTAAAGGAGAAACAATTTTACCTTTCTGACGTATCCATACTCGCTTTCCTTCTCGGAATCCTCAAAGGTAGTCATCGGACCTCCGACAATCGACGGCATTGTGGTAGAGTGATGTTAATAATCTGAATCCAAAGATCGAAAAAATCTCACAGAGAAGTGAGAAATGGCAGCAGGAAGAAGAAAGAGAGAGAGGAGAAATTAGCAATAATTGATTAAGTGAAGGCACCTTGTGTTTTTAGTGATAGAACGAGCAAGGCAGTAACTCTCACGTGTTTGACTTCAATTTCTATGGATCCAAATACATCTAGACACGTTTAGATCTACTGTGGTGACTGTGAATCTGATCCATACATGTGTAATATGGTTTTTGTTTTTATTTTCAAAGGACTAATCGATAGATGATTATTCCACGTAGCGCCGATATTTTTCATTTTACGATTGAGATATTTAGATAAATTTTAAGAATTACATAATTTTAATAAGAAATTACATTTTATTTCTTTTTAATTTGTAATTACATTCATTTCTTAAAAAGTAACATAAATCGAATACATTAAAAATTATTTCAGATACATTATAATATAAACCGAATACTTAATATTTATCTCAAATACATTAAAAATTAGATCGCACACATTATAAAATAAATCGGATGCATAATATGGAGCTTTGATAAATTAAATATTGGCTCAGTTATATTAATATCTAGCCCAAAATACATTAACGAAATAAAAGATTTTAGAAATTTTTATAAATAGTAGAGGATATTAGAAATAAAAGAAACATATAAAACGTATATTTCATTAATTTTTTCATATTTTTTTTGAGTTACATTAGAATAAATAAAATTGTGAGACCTTAAAAATTTGGATTTGAGCGAACGCTATTTACACTTGGGTTTGTATGGTTTACTAGGAATACTTTGTATCCCTTCTAGTATGACGATAGGCAAATTTTAGCGGAGTTGAATGTGCACAAATAGGTATTTTTAGGAATCCTAGTTAAAGAAACTTTATGATCAAATTTTAAATTTTTGAGTATGAAATTTAAATGGGCTATTAGAGCGGAATTGCATACACGATTGAATGTTGTTCAAGTTCAGATTATTGGGTTGAAGTTAAGTTACGACAAAATTCTAAATTTAGGATTGGACTTTACTGATGCCTAATTTCATAATTAAAAGTCTTAAATTTTGATTTGACAATTCAAACTTTAAGACTTCAATAATTTAAATCATCGAACCTTTTAAGAAAAAGAATGAGGAAGAGAGGTTTGAAGTGTTACAAATTTGGTTAAACTTTAAATAGTTTTAAATAACTAAGTTTAAAGTATAATTAGGATCACAAAGGCTAGTTGGTGTTATTTCTAATCCTTAGCAATGATGTTGAACCTGTAAGGGATGGTGAATTAATGTACTAGTCATGATTTTGCAACTCATGGATCGTTAATAACAAAACTTGAAAAGGGGTTCACTTTAAAACTTACGAAAATTTCACATCAAAATAAAGGAAAAATATTTGATTCGTATAAAGGTGAGTTCATTGATCAGTAGCAGAAACACTTTTATTTAACGGAAAAGGGCCTAAAATACCCTCAAAGTATTGAAAATGGTACAAAATTACCCTCCATCCACCTATTGGCTCCAAAATACCCTTTCCACCCACTTATTGGGTCCAAAATACCCTTGTCATCCACCTTTTGGTTCAAAATTGACCACTTATTTAACGGTTTTATGTTTAAACTTTTTAAAATTTTTTTAAAATACGCGGTGCTCAACTATTTGTTATAAATTTAACTTATTAGTATAATTTATATATCAATCCATTACCCACCCGTTACTAATTAAATTCCTCTTAATAAACCCGTCACATTATTAATGCAAGCTACTGCCAATTGAGTGTTTTTAAAAATTATAGAAGTAAATTATCATACATTCAGGTGGCTAAATAAAAATCACCGATAAACTTAAAAGTCTGACTATGTTCAACTTAATTATTCTTACGTCTCAATTATGTGATGTTACTTCATAGGTAAATTTTTTTCAAAATAATATATTAAAGGTTTTAAAACAAATCATAAATATTTATAAAATTATATTTAAAAAAAAGTGCATGAATTAATTCGGGATGTATTACTTATTTACCTTTAATCATAAATTTCTAATTCAATTTTGAAGAAAGTGTCCTCCTAAATAAGCGGCTCAACCTAAATTTAATTGGGGTTTCGATTCAGACTCGAATAATTTTGGATGTCATTTTCAAAAATCTATAATTTCTTCGTGTTTTAGTAGTGTTTATGACGATTTTGATATTATAATTGGATCATTAATTGAGTGAGGTTTAGTTAGTAATGAGTGGTAGTGGGTTGGTTTATAAATTATATTAATAAATTAAAATTATAATCAATAGTTGAACGCCAAGTATTTTAAAAAATATTTAAAGAGTATAATTTTAAAACAATTAAAAAAGTGGTCAATTTTGAACCCAAAGGTGGATGACAAGGGGATTTTGGAGCCAATAGGTGGATGGAGGGTAATTTTGTACCATTTTCAATACTTCAAGGGTATTTTAGGCCCTTTTCCGTTTATTTAATGAGTGTTAAGGGGGACAAACAAACGAGGCACTGGATTTTGAGGCCCAAACGTTAAATTGAATTGAACAATACTTCAACAATTACGCTTGGATAGTTACAAGTCCAATGCTTCTTCAATTTGCTTTTCAACACTTTTAAGTGAAATAAATCAACGAAGATGCATATAATACACGAAATAACAAACATCTTTTTTTTTTATTGAGCATAAGTTTATATTTTCGTATTATAATATCTCACAAGTCATATCGAACATTCAATTTCGAAAGTACTTTTAAAACATGTATTTTTGCTAGAATAACTTTCAAACTCAACACAACGATGATCAAGAACACATCAAAATTCACAAAATACTAACACGTTATTCAACTAAAAATAAAATAAAATATATATATGCCCTAAAAGTATTAAACTTCAGTATAACGCATTATTTAATTTCTAGGAAACTTATATTCAACGAAGTAAATGTTCAATCAAATAAGATAAAAAGACTATAAATGTTACACAATTTACACAACTTCAATTACCAAATACTACAACAAATTCTAAAAATACTGCATGATATATGTTGCATAACTTAATTCTACACAACTTATATCGAAATTAGCAAAAATTTTAACTTTCAAAGATAATTTTTTTCATAAAAATATTACAAAACTTTGATTGAGAAAGGCAAGATTTGAATAGGTAAAAGTAATTTGCTACATAAATCTTCATTAAGATAAACAAAGGCAGAAATTAAATACCGGAAATATAATGGACAAAAATTAAACACCAATCAATTTTAAAGGTAACTGGTGCAATAACTGCATGATTTTATCTTTGCTTCCATTTTAGTGGATTAAGATGAATTTAACTTCATTATATACACAAGACATACATAAACCTAATAAATATAATTAGTCACACATATTGTAACCTGATGAGACTTGTTTTACTATGATGCATTAAAGCATTGTTGATGTTTGCTTGTTTAGTGATAAAGTAATGCTACTATGTTATGTATATATACGATGTATATGATGTATAACACATAAAATTTTCATAGATATATATAAGTATACATGATACATATAACATTAGTAGAGGTGGTTCAATCCTAAAGCCATTGAAGCAATGGCTTTGGGCCCTTAAAAATAAGGCCTCAAAATTATTCAATGGCAACATCATATATTATATATTTATTATAGGGAAATTTTCACATATAGCCACTTAAAAATAATTAATTGCTCTCCATAGCTATAGTTTGATAATTACAATTTGTAGCTACACGTTATATGGAGGAGAGAGGCGAGCAATACTGGGAGAGAGAGGAGAGAGGCGGAAAAGAGTGGAAGAAAGGTTAATTGTATATGTATATTGGTTAGGTTATTGCATATTATACATATGTATTTGTATATATGGAAAGAGAGATTGGGAGAGGGAGAAAAGAGGCTAGCGATACTGGAAGAGGGAGGAGAGAGGCGAGCGAGATCGAGAGAGGGAGGAGAGAAGCGAGCGAGAGAGGGCAGAGAGTGGGAGAAAGGTGAACTGTATATGTATATAATTGTATATTATACATATGTGTTTGTATATATGGCAAGAGAGATTGGGAGAGGGAGGAGAAAGGCGAGTGAGATTGGGAGGAGAGAAGAGAGAGGCGAGCGAGAGAGGGGAGAGAGTGGGAGAGAGGTGAATTGTATATATATAGGTTAAATAATTGTATATTATACATAAGTATTTATATATTCTGGCGAATTATACATATACAAACGTGACTAATTATACAAACTCGAAGTCAGCCCACATAATTAATGTATAATGTTGTCGAGAATGGCAATTACAGCAAACTATAGCTATGATGTGTAATTCAATAGTATAAGTTTGCTTTGTTGCGTAATTTTTCATAGTCACTTAAAAATAATTAATTACTCTCCATAGCTATAGTTTGATAATTACAATTTGTAGCTACATGTTATTTGGAGGAGAGAGGCAAGCGAGATTGAGAGAGAGATGAGAGAGGAGAGAGGCGAGAGGGGGAAAAGAATGGAAGAAACGTGAATTGTATATGTATATTGGTTAGATAATTGTATATGATACATATGTAATTGTATATATGGCAAGAGAGATTGGGAGAGGGAGGAGAGAGGTGAGCGAGACTGGGAGAGGGAGGGGAGAGGCGAGCGAGATCGAGAGAGGCAGCGAGAGAGGGCAGAGAGTGGGAGAGAGGTGAATTATATATGTATATAATTGTATATAACTATATATTATACATATACATTTGTTATAAATGGCAAGCGAGATTGGGAGAGGGAGGAGAGAGGCGAGCGAGATTGAGAGAGGAAGGAGAGAGGCGAGCGAGAGAGGGCAGAGAGTGGCGAGAGCTGAATTATATATGTATATAGGCTAAAAAATTGTATATTATACATATTTATTTGTATATCCTGACGAATTATACATAGACAAACATGACTAATTATACAAACTCGAAGTCAGCCCATATAATTAATGTATAATGTTAGTCGCGAGTGGTAATCATAGCAAACTATAGCTATGATGAGTAATTAAATTGTATAAGTTTGCTTATCCACGTAACTGGGAAGCTCCAAAGATGAAAAGTTAGATTACTATTTTACTCCTAGATTAAATTAAACATCTAATTAATTAAATTATATTATTTTAATTATATTTTGAATTGTAAGTTATTCATTAGGAAGACAATGTAAAAAGAACAACAGTCAATTAGGATTTCTTATATTAAATAAAAATATTATGGGCTAGAAATCTACTTTTATAAATAAAATAGTAAAATGTCTGAGAAATTTGAAAAGACAGTTTTTCATTAAAAACATAATAATAATAATAATAATAATAATAATAATAATAATAATAATAATATCATATATATTATTAAAAGTGGAAAGAAATTTATGAAAAAGTTAAATTGTTGTTTTTCCCTATAATTAACTTAAAATGTTATGAAATATCTAATTTATTAAATATTTTATCATTAATTAGGAGTATCACATTAAGTTTTACAATAATATAATTAATATGTATTTGAGTATACAAATGGATTAATTTCCTTAGTATTGTCACATATTTCAATACTCTAGAATGACTTATCATTTTCCCATATCATTCAATGTTTTAAAGTTTTTTTCAACTTCTAATAGTAAGCTTTCAGAATTTTACATATAGCCAAATTAGTGAATACTAGATTCATTGATGTTCTCCCCCTCCTCTTCTTCTAAATTCATATTCAATGTGACTTGTAATTATGTTCCATTGATATTTCTCATATGTCGGTTCTTTTAACCATCTATTAACTTATTATTATTAGCTTGATTATGAATTATTCTTGGACCGCTAATAATTTATCACGACATACATAGTTTCTTCCTTTATAAATTGGACATAAAATGTTAGTCCACTAGACTTTCTTACGAAAAATTCAATTCATCGATTATTTTTTTTATTTAGATGAATATATTGCTTTGTTTAACCTTTTTTATTTTGTATGCATATGATGACATGTATATTTTATATAGAGAAAAGACATTAAGTCACCATTGATGTTGTCTTGGATTTGCAAAAAGACACCTTAACTTTGCAACTGTCCTATTACCCACTAAACAATTTTGAACATATATTATTATACCATTTTTCGATCAGCCCTAAATTTTAAGAAGCAGGTGTGTTCACGTACCAATCCTTATATGACACGTGTTAATTTAATTTAAAATGTACTTTTTTAATTTTAAGATTTTCCTTTATCTTTTTATTTTTACTTTATTTATCTCTCACTTACTTTTTGACTTTTGATTTTGATTTATCTTGAATTTCACTTCATATCTCACCTTCCACTTTCAAGTGATTCATTCCTCAATTATCTTTTTTTTTTCTTCACCTCATATACCTCATGTCAAATTGAGCCATACTCCCATTTTTTTGTTTTCTTTTTCTTCTTCGGGTCAAATTCTTTATAGAATTCATTATTTTTTTAGACTTTATTGAATTATTAATAGCAAAATTAATTATTTTTATAAGAAAATTTAAAATTTTGAAGGTATCATAGACTACTCATTTTCATATAAATTCCAAATTAGAAATAATAATTTTAAAAAAATCAATTAATTCCCCCAAAATTGAAAGAACTTAATTGAAATCGGATTTAAAAAAACTATATGATACTTCATAATCATCTTGAAATCTAATGGGTTTATCAAATTGTTCGAAATGTAAGAAAATATTTTGATAAAATTTTAAAATTAAAGAGAGAAAAACTAATAGTAATAAAAAAGGAAGGTGAAGTTGTAGTAAGAATGGTGACTTTGAAAGTAAGAAGTTTTAATAGATGGAGATGAGAATGAATTTTTGAAAAAGAAGGAAGAAAGAAAAGGAAAAAAAAAGAAATTTTTTTTTTAAAATAACAAGAAAAATAAAAAAAATATTTTATAATAGAATACTTATAAAAAATAAAATTATATTAGTTATTACAGGTTGTTCACTCTCTTTGAGAGAGTGCACAACATTCTTTATGTCATATGGACGAAAAACAATATAATTATATCTATTCAAAATTGTTTAGTGGGGTAATAGGACGATTGTAAGTTAAGGTGTCTTGTTGAAGATTCGGGACAACTTCAATATTGACTTTATGTCTTTTCTCTTTATATAATAATAAAGATCAAATGTGTAAGGCACATTCTAAGAACTAGTATCAAAATATAAGTATGAAAATTTTTCATAGTGTAAGGAGTAATCTACATCTTATCCCTACTCTTTTGATAATTACAATAATTCCTTAATTTTTACACAATTCGGATGCATAACTCACTTTCCGAATACATCAATGTTGATAAATCATGTATCAAGCTATTATAGTAAAAAATAGAGAAAAATAAAAAATCCAATTAAAATTTTATAAATTACGATTGCAAATAACATATTTATTGCGTGTGTGATACATAAAACAGTGATGATCAGTTGATATGCATATGATACATGTATAAAGTTTGAAACATATTGAATTTAATATATGTTATGTATCATATACAAATCAATTAATTTGTTACACGGTGATTTAGCTATAGAACATTAGGGTGTATCAAGTGTATTTATTAGGTGATGTGTACAAACACATAGCGTTATAGTTGAAAAAGTTTAGGTGTATGTATCTAGCAGTAAAAGATCGAAATTGATATGTATAATACATTATGATTTATGTATTAATATTGAAGATACATTATATAACTTGATACATGTAAATGATACATTATGTAGTGTTTATGTATCAAATACATTTATATTGAACATGATAAACACTAATTGAAGATCCAACAACATTACAATTTAGAGTTATATATCAATACCTTAAATATGAACATGATAGATTGCATAAAATGGATGCTATTGTAGCGGTGATGTATCACACCAGTGATAACACTAACAAAGACTAATTTAAGAATCAAAATAAATGAGATACATTGAAAAGTTGTATCTTCGATAGTGATGGTCGTGTAATGTCAGATCCAACTTTTCCCCCTTTTTGACGTTTTTCAACAATAGTTTTGAAACTTGAGCATGCATCCTTCATCGACTTCTCTGTTCTCAAATTCTTCATGATTAATGGATCATTTCGTTGTTTCTATCTATATTTCATAAAATAAAAAAGACATCCTTAGAATCAAATTGGGTAAGCCCAACACAAGATGAAGGATCAGAATCTATATATATCAGAAAATTGTAGATGAAAAAATTATTTTTTAATATAGAAATGATAATTTAAGAATTAGAAAGAAAAAATTGATGAAGATAAAATTTTACTTTTTTAGGAACTTGAAATCGATGAAATAGAGAGAGAATAGATTTGAAATTTAAAAATGGAGTGATATAGGTAACTGTTAATACATGAGAGTGATTTTAGGCGTGAAAATAACAACAAAAAGTATTGGGTTGGAAGGTTGCGAATGATGTATCTAGAAAAGGAGAGTAAAATAGAAAAAAAGGAATTTTTAAAATGGTAGAAAATTTTAGAAAATATAAAAATAAATAAATTATGTAGTTATGTAATTTTCCAAAATATAAATGTTTATGCATTTATTGTTAGTATTGATTGTTATTATCTTAATAGTATGTTGTCAGTCTTTTATCAGACACTATGCACATATTTTTAAAACTTTACTCAAATGTAGTTGATGTTGTTATAATCAAAAGTTGTGGGTAACTAAATTGCAGTTAGCTTTCTATTTTTTAATATGTCTTATTCACTTTAATTTCAATCAATCATATTTTGAAATTGGCTTTGTAAGTCCGTCTTCAATTCTTTAAGGTGTTTCTTAGACATATGAAGCTCAAGCTAATTAGATTATCAAATAATTAAATTTAAAAAGATAAGAAATTTAGTGTGAAATATATTCGAACTTTGATGGAAATTATTGTAACAATACCGAACTTTGGAAAAGACCATTTACTTCTGCACTATTTAATAGTGTATTTTAAAGGTATATATATGCCCACGTGGACATCATAAATATTACATAATTATAAATAGTAACGTGTGCACATACATACCTTTAAAATAAACTATTAAATAGTGCATGGGGTAAAAGGTCTTCCATAAAATTTGATACCCTAACAACAATTTCCGCCAAAATTAAAGTATTTCTCAACATTTTCCCCAAAAAAATATTGTCTTCACTTTGAATGTCTTTTAAATTGTAACAGTCATTATGACTTAGACCTATTTTTGTAATTAAATGTAATATGAAATATATACAAGTAAAATTGATATTCTAATTGGTTTGATTAGGTTTAGTCTAAGTTTTATATATAATATTTCTACTACTTTCAAGATATTTTGATAGTTTGCATAACAATTGATTCAAATGAAACTTTTTTCAAAATTGTAATGAATAAGAACTTATCTAAGATATAAACATTTGTGGTATAATGTAACGTATAATAATTTATATATGACTATTCGTATTAAAAGAAATATTATACTAACGATTGAAAATAATAATAAGTTGTTATGTATTTTAAAAATTTATGAGAATAATATATATATATACTAAATATTAAAGAAGTAGGAAAATTAAAGGGAAGAAAGAAATTCTAAGTAATTAAGAAGAATTTATGTCGCCCTAATTTTTTGCAAAATGGGGTTTGTACAATAACTTGACCACTTTTTTAGGTTTATTTTTTTAAAAAAAGTCATCACCTAATAAAACAAAGGCGCTCTAAGATAGTTTCAGAGAATCAGAAAATCACAAAGAAAAGATAATAACAAAATGGGAATGAATCGAGATGGAACTAAATAGATCCGTCCTCATGAGACCGAGACTTCAATACTGCAACTCGATCCAATCTTTGATCGGAACCTTCTTCGAAGCAACTATGTTGGTTGTTATTCGCTTCGCCGTTGCTGTTTCGCCAAAGTTCTTGCTATTAATGCACATTAAATTAAATATGTTGAATCTTTTAGTCTTACACTTAGAACTATAAAAGTCCTTATTTACATAAAGAGACCTTATTTACATAAGTTTATACTTTTATCAAACCCTAATATACTTGATATATAACGAATGATTTTTTGGTACATCTCATCGAATATTATTTTTTTTTTTTCTTTTCTCACGAAACAATTTCACACCCAATCATTTTCTACAATTCTTAATGTACCATAAACATCATTATCAAGTATTTCTGTCATTCTTCTCTCTATCTTATTCATTCTTCACATTGCCAGCCTCTTTTTCTTATCGAACCTCTTTTCGTACTATTTGGTCCAATTGTTATTAGTGTCAATGCGAAAAGCTATTAGTTTCTGGAGAATAAAAGAATTTATTAGTTTCAATTTTTTATTATAACTATATGAATGATATTGAATTCCGTTTTATCTTCTACAAGTGACTGCTCGATCCAAACAAGTTGCGTCAAATATGTGATTTTTTATTTTTTTTTTCATTTAAGCTCAACTTATGAAATATAATTTAATTCTATTTTTAATTGTTTTATTAATTAACTTCACTCTGACTAATTATAGATTACTCCTTTGGGACTTAATTTATACAAATGGCGACAAGCTACTTGTATGATATGTGAGAATATATGCTTTCTGAGATTATGAGTACTTAAAACAGCCAAATTATATTCTCTAACATTCTTTTTTTTTTTAAAACTCACATCAAAATTCTAATTTAATTTGAATCGCTCACTACTTCCTACTCAATACAGAAAAAATCTCACCTTACAAATACAAAAAAAAAAAGATTTAGAATTATGAAGTCTAATTTCTAAAAGTTTATTTTCTAAAACATACAAGTAATTAATAAGAAAAATATGAAAGAAAAGGTAAGAAGTTGAGGGGTACAACTTGCAATGATTTCACACTAACATGACTTTTTCAACATCAAACCGATATTATATGTATTTATATTAAGATATTAGTTTACATGGGAGTACCTACTTATAGAAATTTAAAAAAAAAAAAGAAAGAAAAAAGAAGAGAAAAGTGATCTATTAAGTTATTAAGCCTTCGGTCTAAATTTATAATGAATAATAATTTACTTACCCAATTTTATGGATTGTTTGAAGGCAAGTTTTAACATTGATTGAAGCTGTAAATCTTTATGAATCATAGCAAAAAAACTCATATTTCTAGGTTTGATATCTAAAAAATAATTCGGTAAATCACAAAGTTGAAGTAATTTAAAATTGAATTTGAAAAGACCAAAAGGAAAACAAAAGACAAGTGAAAAAAGTTCCATAAACACAAAATAGAAAACAAATCAAACAAAGTTGAAAGGGTCAATCCAGCCCCATCCGGCCCAAGCCTTGTGGGCTAAGAAATTTGATGGGCTAAGGCAGGTCGATCCTTCATTTGGAAGGGCTTGAAATACTTAATTTAACCCAATTCTAGAAGGGGTTGCGGGTTGGGATGGGTTAACCCTCTTTTTTTTCTTCTTTTCAAACTTGAAGTTCAATATCATCAAGAAAATGAAAGGGATTTTCAAATCAAATATGACAAATGATGATGTTGTTTCAATAACAGTAGCAAACAATCTAGTTGATTAACATGTATCTAGGATATTAGATATACGAGATATATGTATATGGTGTCATGTATACCAGATACGTGAGTGTGACAAGAGAGTGACGAGGGAAATTGGAGGAAGGCGAGTCCGTGAGATTTGTCTATATCTAGATACATGTGAATCCACCTGGATAGTATATCTAGAACAAATTAAATCGAATTTTGAGTCTATGTATGTGGATGCACCAAAATCTGATACATAATATTACAACATGGTGTGCATCTAAGTAATTACCTCATCCACTAGTAAGTTTCTATAAATTACCCTTAAATAAATAGTTTTGGCCCATGGCCCGACCACGATCAAGGACAATGACTTATATGAGTTAGGCTTATAAGCCCTAATTTTTCCTTGAAAAATATATCTCAATCCTTTCTCAATAACAGATTGAGTTAGGCCGGCCCCATAAGATAAGCCCATTTTAGTCGCTCTACTATGCTGGTATACAAAAGAATATACATGAGATACATAAAACGAAATATATATATACGAAGTCATCTTAAACCTTAAGTTTTTAATTGGAATTTTAGCTCAAATCTATTTCAAGTCATCTCCAAACATCTCCAAAGTCTACATAAAGTTCCTTAAAGACGTTTTAAATCAATATCATCCAATCGAGTCAAATCACAGATGCACAAATAAGCTTCAATATTTTTCAGATCTTTATCTTCAAAATATCAACAGAGAACCTCCCAAAATAAATCAATATTAAGATCTAATAACAAAATTCGACGTAGAACCCAAAAATAAAAAAAAAATTGATAATGCAACACAAAATCGATGTAGAACTAATGAAAATTTTTTAGCAGGAAAAGGAAGTAGTATAAAAAGATATATAGAAGATTTTACTGTTGGATGTCAAATTCGTAAATTAAAACTTTTTTTTATGTCATTTAGTAGGCCAACTTGTTAATGGTTTCTCATTTTTTTGGTTTTTTACCCGATGAAACTCTTTAAAAAAGACGAATACATATCCAAGAAAACTCGAATCCTGGATATGGAACTTGAACCCTAAATTTCTCAAGTAAAAATAAAAATATTTACCAAGTTATTACAATTCGTGTTGTTCTCAAATTCAAGAAAGAAAGAAACAGAAAAGAATTTATGAATAAAATGGCAAGGCAATCATTTATCATTATGCAAGACAACTTAACAAACTTATACTGCTATTTTCAGTATGCAATTAAAAATATATAATTTACACAAAATAAAATCAACGAAATCAAATACTTAAAGATGACACCAAAATTAAGCTTCACTTTCAATAAATCAAAATTGGACATTAATTCCCTCATAGTAGCTCAAATAATTTAACTAATATCTTTTACTGGTGTTCTTAATAGTCAATATATAACATATTCGTGGTGCACTGGTGGAAGTATTTCACTCTTGATTGAAGGTCTCGGGTTTAACCCTCGGATATGGAAAAATCTCGTTGGAAACGTCACCCCCGAATAAATCCTGGAATGCGCAATTTAAATTTAATCAAAGCTTTAATATGGACTCCAAACACCGAATGAAAAAAATAGACAATCCTATGAATATTAGCTAATTAACACGTGAGACTAGTGGAAAGTGAATTATAGATAGCCAAACATTACATATTTTGGTTTGTTCTAATTTTTTGACTTAATTCCAAGTACGAGAGTCAAAGTAAATTTAAACATAAGTTTTTTACTAGATTTTAAAATGAAATTTACAGTTGAAAAATATATTAGAAAGTTTTTTTTACATTTATCTACCATGAAATTATAATACATGTAGGCTACAAGGAATTTTTTTTTTTAAAAATATTTTGAGACAATGAATCAACAACCTACTAGTCCACATCAAACGTGCACATGTATGAATTATCCAGAAGTGATAAAACTACAAAATTAATTAATTATTTATTTTTAGACCACTTTTATTTCTTTTGAGTTGTTCGATAGGATATATAAAAGTAGTATTGAATAAGGTATATCAAAGATAAAAATTAAAAATGTTGAGATTGGTTATAGTGACACACAATTTTTTCATCGATAATTTGTTTTATTATTCTAAATAGATAGGGTGTATTAGAATTAAATAAAATATTGTGTTATAAATGCTATATTTTACGATATATAAAAATAATACTGAATAAAATATTTTAATTTTGAGAGAAAAGAAGATTTCAATATAGTGGTATATTTGCTACCACATATCACATATTAGTCTTGTTTGCCACTTCTTATTGTCTCTCAATTTTTGGTCATGATTTTGCTTATCCATCCACATTGCTTCTTAGTTTCTACCTTTTTTTTTCCAATGAAAACTAAATTATAGTATAAAAAAAGAAACAAATAGAATGTACGAGAAATAACTTTATTACAAAACATATATAAAATTAAAAAAATGGTACATGTTGGTGAATCCAAGAAGATCTTTCACCTTTGGTGTACGTCTAGTATAAATGCATTGTTTAATATTCTTATATCTCGTATTTTTTAAAAAGTGATATTTAATTAAGTTAAGTGAATTGCATTGATTTCTTATTTATTTTATATTAAATAAAAAATATTTTTGAAATAATTCTGTTTTGGCTCTTATTTATTTAAGGTAAAAGAATATTATCTTTCTAACTTTATTTCTTACACGTTTATTTTTGGTAATAAAATAATTTTTAATTTTTTTTTGATTTTAGCTCTTCTTTATTTAAGAAAAATATTATTACTCTCTCTTAAATTTATTCTTACTTGCTTAAGTTTGGTAAGATATATTTTTTAATAATCTGATTTGGCTTTCTTAAAAAAAAAGAATAAGTTTAATTGATCTATCTTTCCTTATTTGTAAATTTACTTATTTCTTACTTGTTTATATATGGCAGAATAATATTCTTTTGGCTCTTCTTTATTTATGGTAAAAGAATATTATGCTAATAAATTATTCTAATTTATTTCTTTTCCTATTTTTGTTCCCCCTCTTCTACTATATAAGATACCTCTTCTCATTCTTTCAAATCACTAACTCATTCACTCATTCACTTTCAACACAAGTTCTCTCAATAACAAGTTCTCTCATTACACTTTGCTCTCTCATTCCCTCTTTGCCTTTTCTTGAAATACTTTATATATTACTCTCCTATTCTTCAAAAAGTTAGAATTCTCGTAAATCTTTGAATCATCCTTTGAACTCTTTCTTGCTGTGTTGCTGTTGTTGGATCGAAATCTTACTTAATACTTCATTGCTGATAAAATTTTCTGCGTAATTGGTTAGCCTTCTTTACTATTCTAAAATCTCGTTTTTGCATAATTATCATTGTTGTTGTTGGAAACAAAAGGAAGCATCCAAGATATTTCTCTTATCCTTTCTCTCTATGTGTGGTAATATGTCTTCATCTATGCTTTGTCCCTTTTATTTCTTATGTGTGTTGTTTATATATGTAAATATGAAAGTAATTTGTTACTATGAGAATTTTATATTATAACTATTTCCTCATCGTATATGTGTTACATTACCTCTTCTACCAGGTTTTGAACTTAGAGTTCAAGATGTTGAAGAATTGCCTAGAAGAAATTGTGGACGAAGCCTCGTTCATTTTATTGTTATATATATGTTTATTCGTTCTTTATTTTTACTTGTAATGTTTGTACAACTCTTTAACTCTATATATATAAAATGAATTTGGGGGATCGCCTAAGGGGAGGGGGATTATATGCAAATTTGTAATATTTTTTTTTGTGTTAGAAAGCATGCTTATAGGTTTAAAATATTTTTGCTTCATCTATATGTGTTGTTTTAACTTTCCAATCGCATAAAATCATAGGAATCATAAGCTAATCTCTAGTATGCTAACTTACGTTAAAAGGAGCAAGAGCTTTAATTGTCAATTTGTCCCTTGTTTGTTAATATGAATTCTTATTAATAAGTTTCAATATGTTCACTTAGAAAACATGCATACTAGAATTTAATTAAATAAGATTGTGCATTAAAGTACTCCTTAATAATTTTCAGCATGTTTTACAACTAGATAATCCATCAATATTTTCAACTCTATGAAAAAGAGCAATTTTCTGCATACATTATTATTTTGTATTTCTTCCTAAAAAATTGTCATACTAATTTTCCTATAAAAATCTAAAAAAATAATAGTTAATATTTTTCTGCATCATAATTAACCTCTTTTGCATCTAAAATCTGCTATTACTTAATTTTTTTCATTGTAATTAATTTATGCCTAAAATATATATTTTTTACATTAATAACCAATCTGTAAATCCATCAATATTCTAAAAAATAATTTTCTGAATTAATAATAAATTTGTTATTTATCTAAAATTTGTTGTATTTAATAATAAATTTATTTGCTATTTTTAAAAAATAATTTTCTGCCTTAAATAAATAAAATCTGGTGTCCTTAAAATAATTTTCTGCCCTAAACAAATCAAGTCTTTTGTTATAAAATATTATTTTCTACCATAATAATTAATTCGACTACTATTTTTAATATATGTGCATGTGTAATCACATCCTTTGCTATACTTGGAAGTCAATCAAAAGTTATTATGTCATTAATCATTGCTCACTCTAAAATTAGTTAATACTAAAATTTACATCCATGTTATCATATTTGCCCTCTCATAATTAAATTGTCGTTATTATAATTTTCTGTTTGTATGCTCATACACCTAACATGAGACCTCTCACAATTATGTGTTGTTTGCAAGTATGTCTAATTAAAATTTAGAGGTCAAATTGAAATCTACTGTGCTACAATGACTGTTTTGTTTGTCTTGTTTGTTTGACTTGGTGTCTAGAAGGGTCTTATATTCTATTTTGTCTAAAACCAACCCTTTAAGAGTCCAATGCCTCTTGGACTATCAAGTTGGGACGATTAGGCACCTTTTAGATATGAAATGCATGTGGTGGTGGGTAGGGGTAGTTGGCCCTACGGAAATGATGACATCGACTTATGCTTGAAAGACAAACTTTGGTTTTGTCTATCCCTATACGGCAGCCTATCGGAAAATAAATGAAAAGTCGAGTATTGAATCCAAAAAGTCTCCTTTGAGTCTCCCTTCCCTTTTTATCCCTTTACTTGTTTGTTTTAAATTATATTAATTTGGGGTAGATTAAAATAAAAATAATAAAATTATTTGCTTATTTATTTGTCTCTTTTCTATCCTCTCGCTTATCTCTTTTTTAATTGTTTAGTATATCTATTTTATTGTTATTACTTAGTGTCGCATGTTTCAATATTAATAAGATAATAATGAGCTATTTGATTCAACTTGTTGCTATATCACCTAGTCTCACATGTTAGGTTTAATAAAATGATTTTAATTATTAATATTTGCTATCACCTAGCCTTTATTAATTAATTGGTCAAAAATAATAAAATGGTCTCATTTGTTTTATATTTCTTATCACCTAGAAAGCATGCTACTTAAATAATATTAATGAAGTGACCTTAATTGCTACTTGTAACCCTCACATAGATTGCATGAGATACGGTTGGTACCCATATTTGTGGACCTCGAGGGATGCCTAGCACCTTCCCCTCGAGGTAATTTGAACCCTTACCCTAATCTCTGGCTCGTTGAACTTAGCTAGACTAAGTTAGATTAGATGGGTGCGCTAACGCGCCTTAATTCGTTAGGTGGCGACTCCAAACTCATAATCCCAAAAGAGTTGTTAGGTCGTGCAAAAAACTCGTTTTTTACGAAAAAATGGGGCGCGACAGAATGACGACTCTGCTGGGGACCTCGTTGTCTTCGACTTCTTCTAAGTCATTAATGTTAAGTTGAGCAGTCTCATTGTATGCCATAGTCTCAAATTCAACATTTTTATAGTGGATTTTCTGGTGAGAAAGAAAATAGCACACAATTAAATATAAGGTAAAAATAGATGAATGGGGAAAAGAACTTTATTGATAAAAATTTGAAAGTTTCATAAGCTCTCATTTGAAAACAATACAGGAGATGGGAATTAAAAACGTTTATTGAAAACTCTTTTTATTTAAATTAATAACTTGATAAAAAACATCTTCCAGGGCTACCTAGATGTCCGACGAGGTCTGGATGGAGTTGAGGTCCAGTTGCTGACGCTGATCTTTGCCTTCCTGCTTTCACTAGGGCCCCCTTTCTCCTCCTCGTTGATCACGACGTTGCAAACTTTCCCCTCTTCTTTGGTCAACGACAACCCCTTCAAGTCGTCTGAGATCTCATCAATAATGCCTCCCATGAAACCTGCTGATCAAAATGATTGATGCAATGGCGGTATGGGTTTCTTCAATGATAGTAGTACCCATCTCTAGGTGGTTGCCAATCGAGGCATTCTTCGGTAGTGTACTTATTATATCCCAAGCCAAAAGTGGTGGAATGTCGAACAAGTTGTATAGGTTCGACTATCCCTTGCAATTCAGCCTCCAAACCTTTTCCTAGTTCGAAACCGAACCAGACCATCATATCTATGATTTTTTGGCTAAACCAAGGCTGTAATTCAATATCACCAATAAGCTCCACTATATGGTACATTTCACCATCCATATGCTTTCTTCTTTCAATCGTGTATACAGGATGCCCTTTTTCTCCATGGACAACAACCTCTTCGTATTCCCATTCAAACTTCAAGCATTGGTAAAGAGTAGATGGGACCGCTCCAGCCATATGAATCCCTGGACGACCCAACAATAAGTTATATGATGAGGGAATGTCCAAGATTTGGAAATCTATTGGTAAAGTGACAGGACCAATGAGCATGTCCAAGGTTATCTCCCTAATAGTGCCTCTCTGAGAGCCGTAAAATGCCCTCACATTCATCTTCCATGTCTGAATTTTTGCACTATACACGCCCAGCCTTGTCAGTGTGCTCAGAGGGCAAATGTTTAAACCTGAGCCTGCATCAACTAATGCTTTGGTTATCACCTTATCCTGTTACTAAACCAAAATATACATAGCTTTATTGTGGGACGTTCCTTCGAGTGGCAGCTCATCTTTGTGAAAAGATATTTTGTAAGCCTCAAAGACATGCCCTACCATTTGGGCTACCTCTCCACGAGTGATGTTAGATGGGACATAAGCTTCACCAAGGATCTTCAAAAGGGCATTCCGATGAGTTTCAAAAGATTGCAGTAACGCCAGGATTGATATTTGGGATGGGGTTTTACTCAGCTGCTCAATGACAGAGTTTTCTTTATATTGAACCTTTTTTCCAGATACACTGATCTTCAAGCTCTACGACTAGTGCTTTGGATTTGCTAGAGCTTCCTTGAACCAAATTTTGAGAAGTGTAAATTTTTTGTAGATATGGTGACCCCTATTACAACATCTGTCTCTTCCACTTTCGTTTCTCTTTTGTTGTAATCTCAAGGTACAGCTTGAGTATCACATTGTATCGGGGAAGATGCCCTATAGACAGTGAACGGTGGTCTGGGTGCGGCAACTTCGACTTCGAATGGGGCGAGTCCTTGCACTATTATTGGTGCTTGGGCGGTGGTATTCATGACTTCTTCTGTCTCGAGAGTCCAGATAGATTCTTCCCAATCCCAGACATCACCAACTTCCACCATGTTGACCTGGTGGTTAGGAAGAGGATTGTTTGCAACATTCGGTGTAGAATCCTTGAGTTGGATGGTTTTTGTATCAATCAACATTTGAACCTTATCCCTGAGGGCTCTGCAAACTTCGGCAGTGTGACCCTTCATCCCAAAATGGTAGGCGTAGACCTTGTTAGGGTCGTACCACTTTGCGCGAACATCCACAAGTAATGCAGGAATTGGGGAGACGTACCCAGCCTGTTTCAGTCTTTCATAAAGTTGTGTTATGGGTTCGGCCAAAGGGGTATTATTTTTTGTAGGTATTCTTTCATAGGAGGTCTGTTTCGGTAGTTTGGTGTCTGAGTGGGTGGTGGAGTTTGGAAGTGTTTGGTTGGATATTATAGACAGGATATGAGGCATGTGAATATTGAGGGGGAGTGTTTTCGCAATATATTGGCATGGGTTGGGGAGATATAGGTGGTGGAGCTGAGGGATGTTGAGGGTATGGAGTGTGAGGGTATGGGGATGGTGGTGGGTTCGTTGCCTGGTGCCTCAAAGGGGCCTTGGTTCCATGAGCCATCATTACAGAACCTATTTTCTTTCGATTTTCTATCATTCCACCAGATTGCAGAGCCTTGTTGGTTGCTTGCAAAGCCTCCAAGTTGATGATAGTCCCATTATTTATGCCTTCTTCAATTCTTTCACCTAGTTTGATGATTTTAGTGAAACTCTTTTCAGCTACCAGCATCATTTGGTCATAGTATTGTGGTTCTTGGGCACGGATGAAGTAGTCTTTCATCTGAGATTACTCCATAGGGGGTCTGGCCCTAGCCGCTTCAGACCTCTATCTTATGGCGTAGTCTCTGAAGGATTCACTAGGTTTTTTTTTCAAATTTTGAATGTAAAATCAATCAGGTGCATTTTCTATATTAAAACCAAACCTGTTCGTGAAATTCGTTGCCATATCTACCCACTCTACCCATTTTCGCGAGTCTTGCTCAATATACTATGCTAGGGCCTCTCAGTATGACTCCTCATAAACAGCTTCATGAGTATCCTCTCGTCTCTTCCCACCCCTACAAGTTTGTCACAGTACATTCGTAAGTGGGCTTTGCGATCCCCAATGCCATTGAACATCTTGAATTTTGGAAGCTTGTATCCTTCGGGCAGTTCTACATCAGGGTGCATACACAGATCCTCGTAGCTCAGTCCTCCTAACCTCTTATTTCCTTCAACATGTTGCACCCTGTTGGTCAATCTATCTAATCTCTCAATGAGGTTTTTTTATCAGAATATCCTTTTGGTGGGACTCTGATTCATGGAGGTCATGGGTCAGAGGAGCGGTTTCCAAATATATTGGATTGAGGTTGTTGTTTCCGAGAGTATATGGGGGATTTGCATTTGGGGTTGTTTTTGGGAGGGTTGGCTTGGTTTGTTGGTAATAATGGTGGAACGGAACTTGTGTATTTTGGGCATGGGGTGGTGGAAAGGTATTTGGACGAGTGGGTTCAGGTCGGGATATATTGATTGGAGGATTATTTGGCATGATTGTTTGGTTAGTGTGAGGAAGATTGTCTATGTTTTCTCCAAATTTGGCCAAGCTGTCTATCTCTCTTGGAACCCAATTTGAAGAAAACATAGACAATCTTCCTCACACTAACCAAACAACCATGCCAAATGATCCTCCAATCAATATATCCCGACCTGAACCCACTCATCCAAATACTTTTCCACCACCCCATGCCCAAAATACCCAAGTTCCGTTTCACCATTATTACCAACAAACCAAGCAAACCCTCCCAGAAACAACCCCAAATGCAAATCCCCCATATACTCTGGAAACAACAACCTCAATCCAATATATGTGGAAACCGCTCCTCTGACCCATGTTCTCTATGAATCAGAGTCCCACCAAAAAGACATTCTGATAAAAAAACCTCATTGAGAGATTAGATAGATTGACCAACAGGGTGCAGCATGTTGAAGGAAATAAGAGGTTAGGAGGACTGAGCTACGAGGATCTGTGCATGCACCCTGATGTAGAACTGCCCGAAGGATACAAGCTTCCAAAATTTTAGATGTTCAATGGCATTGGGGATCCCAAAGCCCACCTACGAATGTACTGTGACAGACTTGTAGGGGTGGGAAGAGACGAGAGCATACTCATGAAGCTGTTTATGAGGAGTCTTAATGGGGAGGTCTTAGCATGGTATATTGAGCAAGACTCGCGAAAATGGGTAGAGTGGGTAGATATGGCAACCTATTTCATGAATGGGTTTGGTTTTAATATAGAAAATGCACCTGATTGGTTTTACATTCAAAATTTGAAGAAGAAACCTAGTGAATCCTTCAGAGACTGAAGAGGCTAGGGCCAGATCCCCTATGGAGGAATCTCATATGAAAGACTACTTCATTCGTGCCCAAGAACTACAATACTATGACCGAATGATGCTGGTGGCTGAAAAGAGTTCCGCTGAAATCATCAAACTAGGCGAAAAAATTGAAGAAGGCATAAAGAATGGGACTATCATCAACTTGGAGGCTTTGCAAGCAACCAACAAAGCTCTGCAATCTGGTGGAATGACAGAAAATCAAAAGAAAACAGGTTCTGTAATAATGGCTCATGGAACCAAAGCCCCTTTGAGGCACCAGACAACGAATCCACCACCATCCCCATACCCTCACACTCCATACCCTCAACATCCCTCAGCTCCACCCCCTATATCTCCCCAACCCATGCCAATATATTACCAAAACACTCCCCCTCAATATTCGCATGCCTCATATCCTGTTTATAATGTCCAACCAACACACTTCCAAACTCCACCACCTACTCGACACCAAATTACCGAAACAGACCTCCATATGAAAGAAGACCTACAAAAAATAATACCCCTTTGGTCGAACCCATAACACAACTTTATGAAAGACTGAAACAGGCTAGGTATGTTTCCCCAATTCCTGCATTACTTGTGGATGTTCGCGCAAAGTGGTACGACCCTAACAAGGTCTACACCTACCATTCTGGGATGAAGGGTCACACTACCGAAGTTTGGAGAGCCCTCAGGGATAAGGTTCAAATGTTGATTGATACAAAAACCATCCGACTCAAGGATCCTACACCGAATGTTGCAAAGAATCCTCTTCCTAACTCACCAGGTCAACATGGTGGAAGTTGGTGATGTCTGGGATTGGGAAGAATCTATCTGGACCCTCGAGACAGAAGAATCCATGACTACCACCGCCCAAGCACTGATAATAGTGCAAGGACTCGCCCTATTCGAAGTAGAAGTTGCCGCACCCAAACCACCGTTCACTGTCTATCGGGCATCTTCCTCGATACAATGTGATACACATGCTGTACCTTGGTATTACAACAAAAGAGAAACGAAAATGGAAGAGACAAATGTTGCAACAGGGGTCACCAGATCTGGAAGAATTTACACTTCTGAAAATTTGGTTCAAGGAAGCTCTACCAAATCCAAAGCACCAGTCGTAGAGCTTGAAGATCAGTGTATCTGGAAAAAGGTTCAAGCTAAAGAATACTCTGTCATTGAGCAGCTTAGTAAAACCCCATCCCAAATATCAATCCTGGCGACTCCAAACTCAAAATCATAAAAGAGTTGTTAGGTCGTGCACAAAACCCGTTTTTACGAAAAATGGGGTGCGACAAAAGCATGTTGAAGGAAATAAGAGGTTAGGAGGACTGAGCTACGAGGATCTGTGCATGCACCCTGATGTAGAACTTCCCGAAGGATACAAGCTTCCAAAATTTTAGATGTTCAATGGCATTGGGGATCCCAAAGCCCACCTACGAATGTACTGTGACAAACTTGTAGGGGTGAAAAGAGACGAGAGGATACTCATGAAGCTGTTTATGAGGAGTCTTAATGGGGAGGTCTTAGCATGGTATATTGAGCAAGACTCGCGAAAATGGGTAGAGTGGGTAGATATGGCAACAGATTTCTTGAACAGGTTTGGTTTTAATATAGAAAATGCACCTGCTTGATTTTACATTCAAAATTTAAAGAAGAAACCTAGTGAATCCTTCAGAGACTACGCCATAATATGGAGGGCTGAAGCGGCTAAGGCCAGATCCCCTATAGAGGAATCTCAGATGAAAGACTACTTCATCCGTGCCCAAGAACCACAATACTATGACTGAATGATGCTAGTGGCTGAAAAGAGTTCCTCTGAAATCATCAAACTAGGCGAAAGAATTGAAGAAGGCATAAAGAATGGGACTATCATCGACTTGGAGGCTTTGCAAGCAACCAACAAAGCTCTGCAATCTGGTAGAATGACAGAAAATCGAAAGAAAACAGGTTCTGTAATGTTGGCTCATGGAACCATGGCCCCTTTGAGGTACCAGGCAACGAACCCACCACCATCCCCATACCCTCACACTCCATACCCTAAACATCCCTTAGCACCACCTCCTATATCTCCCCAACCCATGCCAATATATTACCAATCACTCCCCCTCAATATTCGCATGCCTCATATCCTATATTCAAGCTGTTAAAAAAGGATGCTGCGGTGAAATGGATAAACGAATGTCAACAAGCATTTGACAAGATCAAAGACTATCTATCCAATCCTCCAGTGTTGGTTCCACCAGAGTCTAGTAGACCATTACTATTGTACATTTCAGTATTGGATAATGCTTTCAGTTGCATCCTGGGACAACACAATGAAACAGGGAGGAAGGAACAAGCAATATATTACATGAGCAAGAAGTTCACATCATGCGAAGCCCAATACTCTCTATTGGAGCGCACCTGTTGTACTCTAACATGGGTTGCCCAAAAGTTACGACATTACCTCTAATCGCACACCACTTATCTGATTTCAAGGATGGATCCTTTGAAGTATATCTTTCAAAAGCCCATGCCCACAGGTAAACTGGCAAAATGGCAGATACTGTTGAGCGAGTTTGACATAGTGTATGTCAAACAAAAAGCAATGAAATCACAAGCATTAGCAGACCACATGGCGGAGAATCCAGTGGAAGATGATTATAGGCCGTTAAAGACCTACTTCCCAGATGAAGAAGTGGCCTTTGTGGGGGAGGACATTTCTGAAGAATATGATAAATGGAGAATGTTCTTTGATGGAGCTAAAAATCTGAACGGATTCGGCATCGGGGCTGTTTTGATCTCACCCACCGGGCAACATTATCCGGTATCAGCAACACATAGATTCCTTTGTTCAAATAATATGGCCGAATACGAAGCTTGCATAATAAGGCTCCGACGGGCGATTGACTTGGATGTCCAGGAAATGCTAATAATAGGGGATTCAGACCTATTGATCCATCACGTTCGAGGTGATTGGGCAACGACAAAATCAAAAGTTGTTACCATATTTAGAGTGCGTGCATAGGCTATGTAAAAGGTTTGTCAAAACAGAATTCAGACATGTATTAAGGGTCCAAAATGAATTCGCAGACGCCTTAGCCACTCTGTCTTCCATGATTCGACACCCTGATCACAATTACATTGATCCTATTCACATTTACATACATGAACACCCAGCCTATTGTTTCCATGTTGAGGAAGAGCCTGATGGAAAGCCCTGGTACAATGACATTAGAGGATATTTGAAGAGTGGCGAATACACAGAAGATATGATTCGAGTACCCCCCAACGAACTCCATGTCACTAGTTCACCTTGGCCATTCGCGGCATGGGGCATGGATGTCATTGGTCCAATCGAGCCAACAGCATCCAACGGACACAAATTCATTCTTGTCGCAATTGACTATTTCACCAAGTGGGTTGAAGCCACCTCCCACAAATCAGTGAAAAAGAAAGTTGTGGATGACTTCGTCAAAAATAAATAGTGATATGATGAGATCAATGTGTGAGAAGTTCAAGATCAGTCATCAAAACTCTACAACATACAGGCCAAAAATGAACGGGGCTTTTGAGGCAGCAAACAAAAACATCAAAAGGATATTGCGCAAGATGATTGACAACCACAAACACTGGCATGAAAAGCTACCTTTCGCATTGCTGGGGTATCGTACCACAATCAGAACTTCCACTGGGGCCACACCTTACTTCTTAGTATACTACAGTGAAGCTATGATACCCGCCGAAGTAGATATACCATCCCTAAGGATCATTCAAGAAGCAAAGCTGAGTGACACTGATTGGACACAAGGGGCAGAGAATCTGGCATTAATAGATGGAAGAAGAATTAACTCCATTTGTCATGGTCAGCTCTATCAGAATAGAATGGCCAGAGCTTTCAACAGGAAGGTTAGACCCAGACATTTCTCACCTGGGCAACTAGTTTTGAAGCAGATTTTCCCAAATCAAGACAAAGAAAAGGGTAAATTCTCATCAAACTGGCAAGGCCCGCATACTTGCAGAAATGGATGGAGAAGTCTGGCCAAAACCTATCAACTCAGATTCTATGAAAAAATATTACATCTAAAGATTGTTTCATGCTCTTTGTAATTTGGAACTACGTCAGACCTGATTTCCGCTTAAGAGGGGATACGTAGACGCTCCTATAGGAGTTCGGTCTTATCATAATAAAAACCTTCATTTTTCCCCTTATTTGGCAACTGGGGCAAATTTTTTGAGAGGGTCTCAAAAATTCCATCAAATTTTTTTCCTCGCAAATCTAGATACTAGGGCAGAATTTTTGAGACAAACTCAAAAATTCCATCGAAAGCATTTCTCCTCGATATTGGGACAGAATTTTGAGGGAACCTCACAATTGCTACAAATCAAGGATGGGACAGAACCTTTCAAAAGAATTTAAAAAGTTCACAAGCAGTCAGCTTACAACGAATCAGAATGATAGATCTACTTTTAAGTCACATGTTGTAAAGTCTCAACCTACACCATGGTCAAGGATTCGACATCAGCTTCTTTTACTAAATGATAATTTCAAATTCTTTCAAAGTTCCTCTCCTTTTTATGAAAAACAGATGCCCAAAGAGGTGTGAATGGCGGGTCAAAGGAGAACACACCAGACGAAGCAGATCAACCTTCCCCCCATTTCTTAAACTCATGAATTTTCTTTGAATGTAGAAAGTACAGGCACCTACAAAAAAACAGCTCCAATATCGCTCTGAGTACAACAAATCGCAACTTAAAGGCACATTTTCCTTTCAAGAAGACCAAATATCAAACTATTGGTAATTCCCGACCTTTACAACAAGAGGAAGGCCCAAGCTACTGTACGCCCTCAAGCAACGGCTGTGCTGACAAATTACATTCTGCCAGATATTGCATTATTTGCACCTACACCCGATATCGCATTATGCTCGAAGAACTGCATCATTATATTATGCCCGAGATCGCAGAAACACATCATTGCATGTGCTCGATATTGCATGTGCCCGATATTGCATGAGCCCAAAGAAATGCATCAGTGCATGTGCTCGATAATGCATGTGCCCGAAGAAACGCATCATTGCATGTGCTCGATAATGCACGTGCTCGAAGAAATGCATCATTGCGTTGTGCTCGAGACTGCATTGTGTCCGAAGTTTGCATAAGCCCAAGCTTGCATCGTGCTCATGTGCCCGAATCAAATCAAGTCACAAGTATCAATAGATGCCAAAAAAAAAAAGAACGCTCTCTTTACTCATTACTTATATTCCAAAGGCGTCATCCTCCAAAGGCATCATCTTTCATGGTCTGCGGACTTTATGTCAAGGCCTGAGGACTTGTTTTATGCTTATCATGTTCCTAAGGCATCATAGTTAAAGGCATCATTCTCATGGTCTGCAGACATCATATCATGGCCTAAGGGTTTAATTTCTGTCTATCATAATCCGAAGGTGTCATAGTCTAAAGGCGTCATTTTCAGGCCTGCAGACAACATTTTCATGACCTGAGGATACATTTTGCGTATCATGGCCCTAGACATCATAGCCTAAGACGTCATTTTTCATGGTCTTAATGCAAACATTAATGGTCAACATGGGAATTGCATCATGTTTACATTTACCGCTTATTTTGATATATTTGCTCTAATCACTCTATTTAACTTATAGTCTAAATTACAGATGTGCAGATTACAGATAAAATTAACCGCCTTTTGAACAACCACCTTCATGCTTACAAACAAAGACTGTCAAATTCTCGGCTACTCACATTGTCATTCGGCTACTCAGCTACCGTTCAGACTACCATGGAAACATTGTCAGACTCAACTCGCTACTGTGACCTACCTTTTCTTCAGTTGGGCTCGTCTGCCTCAAAATGACATTTAGGCTCATCCGCCTTACAACGCGACATTTAGGCTCGTCCGCCTTACAATGCGACATCTAGGCTCGTCCGCTTTATAACGCGACATTTAGGCTCGTCTGCCTTACAATATGACATCTAGGCTCGTCCGCCTTACAACTCGACATTTAGGCTCGTCCGCCTTACAACTCGACATTTAGGCTCATCCGCCTTACAATGCGACATCTAGGCTCGTCCGTCTTACAACGCGACATTTAGGCTCGTCCGACTTGTATAACTCTAAAGCTCTCATATATAAATTTATTTGGGGGATCGTCTAAGGGGAGGAGGATTATATGCAAATTTGTAATATTTTTGTGTTCGAAAGCATGCTCATAGGATTTAAATAATTTTTGATTCATCTATATGTGTTGTTTTAACTTTCCAATCGCCTAAAATCATAGGAATCATAAGCTAATCTCTAGTATGCTAACTTACGTTAAAAGGATTAAGAGTTTTAATTGTCAATTTGTCCCTTGTTTGTTAATATGAATTCTTATTAATAAGTTTCAATATGTTCACTTAGAAACCATGCATATAGAATTTAATTAAATAAGATTGTGCATTAAAGTCACTCTCTAAGAATTTTCAGCATGTTTTACAACTAGACAATCCATCAATATTTTCAACTCTATGAAAAAGAGCAATTTTCTGCATACATTATTATTTTGTGTTTCTTCCTAAAAATTGTCATACTAATTTCGCTATAAAAAAAATAATAGTTAATATTTTTCTGCATCATAATTAACCTCTTTTGCATCTAAAATCTGCTATTAATTAATTTTTTTTCATTGTAATTAATTTCTGCCTAAAAATATATATTTTTTACATTAATAACCAATCTGTAAATCTATCAATATTCTAAAAACAATTTTCTGCATTAATAATAAATTTGTCACTTAAAAAATATTTTTTTTTTGTGTTACTAATAAATCTATTGGTGTCCTTAAAATAATTTTCTGCCCTAAACAAATTAAGCGTTTTGTTATAAAATTTCCTGCCTTAATAATTAATTCGACTACTATTTTTAAAATATATGTGCATGTGTAATCACATCCTTTGCTATACTTGGAAATCAAACAAAAGCTATTATTTCATTAATCATTTCTCACCCTAAAATTAGTTCAATACTAAAATTTGCATCCATGTTATCATATTTGCCCCGTCATAATTAAATTGTTGTCTGTTTGTATGTTCACACACTTAGCATGAAATTTTCACAGTTGTGTTGTTTGCAAGCACGTCTAATTGATTTTTAGAGGCCAAATTGAGACTTGTATTGCTAAAATGACCGTCTTGTTTTCCTTGTTTGTTTGACTTGGTGTCTAGGAGGGCCTTATATTCTATTTTGTCTAAACCCACCCTTTAAGAGTCCAATGCCTCTTTGACATTAAATTGGGACGACTAGGCACCTTTTAGGTACGAAATGCATGCGGTGGTTCGGTAGGGATAGTTGGCCCTACGAAGATGATGACATCGACTCAGGCTTGAAAGACAAACTTTGGTTTTGTCTGTCCCTATACGGCAGCCTATCGGAAAATAAAAAGAAAAGTCGAGTGCTGATCCAAAAAGTCTCTTAGAGTCTCCCTTCCCTTTTATCCCTTTACTTGTTTGTTTTAAATTATATTTATTTGGGGTAGATTAAAATAAAAATAATAAAATTATTTGCTTATTTATTTGTCTCTTTTCTATCCTCTCGCTTATCTCTTTTTTAATTGTTTAGTATATCTATTTTATTGTTATCACTTAGTCTCGCATGTTTAAATATTAATTAAGATAATAATGAGCTATTTGATTCAACTTGTTACTATATCACCTAGTCTCACATGTTAGATTTAATAAAATGATTTTAATTGTTAATATTTGCTATCACCTAGTCTTTATTAATTAATTGGTCAAAAATAATAAAATGGTCTCATTTGTTTTATATTTCTTATCACATAGCAAGCATGCTACTTAAATAATATTAATAAATGAAGTGACCTTAATTGCTACTTGTAACTCCCACATAGATTGCATGAGATACAGTCGGGACCCACATTTGTGGACCTCGAGGGATGCCTAATACCTTCCCCTCGAGGTAATTTGAACCCTTACCCTAATATCTGGCTCGTTGACCTTAGCTAGACTAAGTTAGGTTAGATAGGTGCCTTAATGCGCCTTAATTCGTTAGGTGGCGACTCCAAACTCAAAATCCCAAAAGAGTTGTTAGGTCGTGCACAAAACCCGTTTTTAACGAAAAAATGGGGCGGGACAATGGCGACTCCAAACTCAAAATCCCAAAAGAGTTGTTAGGTCGTGAACAAAATCCGTTTTTATGAAAAATGTGGCGCGGCAATTCAGTATAAGTGTATCTCTGAAATTTAGGGCATAGATTGAGGGGTACTTGTACATTATCCCTAAAACATATAATAAAACTAAAATATTGTTATAGACCCATTATTTACATGTTGTTTTATTTGTCCTCCATACATGTATACCGTGTACGGTTATGATTATGGATATAATGAGTTTGTCGATAGGAAAAAAAATATTCATTTTTTTAATGAAATCAAGGAAACAAGTTCAACAAGTGACGATATATATTTTATATTAATGGTATCATTTTCATTCTTCGACACGTCACCTCTATCCTACTTTCAGTCTTTCACCTTTCATATATAATATTTATCTAGATTATATATAGTTAAAATTATATTTTATTCTGATATATATATATAGAGAGAGAGAAAAAAATTAAAATAAATAATAAATTCAATTATATTCTTAAAAAAACACTTTCGGTCGTGCCAAACACATGCATTTACGTACAACCAACCAACATGTGGAATAATATTTTTCACAACCAAATTCTTTAAATGAATGGTAAAGTCTCTCAAAAGTAGAATATATAAACGGGGCGATTCAATCTAATTTGAGATCTAAAGAAAATTTTAATTAGATGTCTTAAAATTTATATAAACTTCATATGCAGTTGTTTATTTTCTTTAACTTCTTAAATGTAAATTATTGTTTAATATATTTTTGTTACAAAAATGATTTCTTCGGATATCGTTTTTTAATTATTAACTAAAAGTAAGATTTTATCGATTCAACATTAAAAAATATTCTTTTACTGACACAATTATTATATAAATTATTTACATAATTTTTAAGTAATTATAAGTTGACAAACTTTACATGAAAATAAGAATTAGAATTATAGAATTTGATACAAGAAACTGATAACTGGTTGACGAATTAACTTTACATAAAGATATATTTCTATGTTATACTTGAAAATTTGAGAAGTAACAAAAATAGAATTGTGTGTCATTTTGTTCAATATTTTTTTACTATTAATTTATGTTTTTAATTAATAGTGTATCACTCTAACTTACCCAAGATTTTTTTAGAAAGTGCAAAAGAATTTTGAATAGATAAATAATACAAGTGTTAGCGAAGAAAATATAAACATACAAAACAATATTTTCTTAATTTCTTTTATTTGAATGACGTTAAAAATAATGAAATAGTGTTTTTTTTCCAAAAAGATCATACTTTTTAGACAAAAATAATTAAGTTTTATTTAAAAAGTCAACACATAATTTTTTGTTGGTGAAATTTGAGGCCCCATGGGGGCCTAACGTAAATACCTTAAATTTATTAAGCAAGAGTCGACCCTGATCATAGTACGACAAATAGTAGAGCATAAACTTAGACTAATATATAACAAGTCATTAAATTCATATAGTTGTTTATTTCTGATGCGCGTTAGTTAAAACATGTCACTAAATGCAAATTCTTATAATAATTTTATTAAAGAAAAAATATATAGAATGAGCATGCGATAATAATTCCATATTGATTCGAACTAATCCATCCATTCCCATTTTGAATAGGATTCCGATTAAAAGTATACAAATATTGTAGTATGCTTCTTCATGAGTATCTAGTAACTATTTGTGTAGTGGATAATGAGCGATTTGTCAACAAAAGTAATAAGAAATTTATATAACACATGATATGACTCAGATTCATTAGATACTATCTAACATTTACTCACGTTGGATTTCACTTACTCAATGAAAATATTATAAATTATTTTCATATTTCTTATACTTTGTGTTTAGTCAGATAAATTGAAACAAAAGAGGTAAATATTGGATTTCACTTACTCAATAAACATGTTATAAATTATTTTTATATTTCTTATACTTTGTGTTAAGTCAGATAAATTGAAACGAAAAAATTAATATTAAAGGTAATGCACCTTACCATGAAGAGAAGAAATGATAGATGGAAAGTGAAGAAGGTGATTCTAGTTTTCCATTATGAGATGGAAGAAGAAGAAAAAAAGGGGTAATATTTAGAAGAAAAAGTTCACTAAAGTCCAAGTCTATAATATTAGGTCCCATCTTTGATCTATTCAGAACCAACTCACACTTACCCATCCAAAACACCTTTTCTGTTTTATTTTTTCAGACTCATCCACCACCCTCTATTCCCCTCTTCTGTCTGTCACTTAAGGGTCCCATTAATTTGTATTATCCTTCTTTTTAATTTAAACCTTATTTCTTTTTTATTTAGTAGGTGTTTCGTCATGTGATATTATATCACGATATAGTATCATGAGATGGAATCAGCGTTTGAATATGTGATTTTATGCTGCTTTTATCTCATGATTCCAAATCACGAGATATGATTTCATATTCTCTAAAACCATGATATGGAATCATATGGGAATACCATAAGGCTGGGCAACTGAACGGGGATATATCGGTACCGTTTCGGTTCGTCCCGGTTCGGTTTCCTACGGGACGGAACGAGACATCC
Source organism: Solanum pennellii (assembly GCF_001406875.1). NCBI lineage: Eukaryota > Viridiplantae > Streptophyta > Magnoliopsida > Solanales > Solanaceae > Solanum > Solanum pennellii. Next base: position 61,440,119 of record NC_028648.1, read on the forward strand.
GAATCGGGACACGGAACGGAACCGTGGTTTGATACCGGTGTACAGGTACCGGTTTATTCTGGTTCCGGTTCGGTTTTCGATTAATTAATATTTATTAATTATTTTATATAATATATTTATTAAATAATTTATATTATATATTTATAAATTATAACTTATATTTTATATTAAATAATAAATACTACCCAAGTAACCCAACTACCCCCATTAGTATTACATTTGAGACTTAGTTGAAACAGAACACTTCCTAGTAGGTGGTTGCGTAAACTATGCACTCTATTAGTAGTTGTAAATTGAAATTGTAATTTATAATACAAATTTAAATAAATTAAATTGATATTTTTTAATTTGTGTAATTGTTTTATTCTTATTTTTATTTAATTTTTTAAAATTATAAATTTAATTTATTTAAATTACAAGTTATAAATATTACTTATAAATTATAACATATTAATAAATAATAAGTAATAACTTATAAACTTCAAAAGATTTAAATCTTGAAAACATAATTAGACTTAACTTGCAAACTTAATGAGTAAAATGTTTATGAAAAATATCTTTAAAATAACTTAAGTAAAAAGTTACATTATAAATTTAAAAATTATTAATTTAAACTTAGAAAATAAAAAAAAATTATTCATATTTTCGTAATTCAAAAAAATCATTTTTTGAAATAATTAGATGTGTCATCCCGTTTATCCCATCCCGTTCCGTTTTGGTCCATTCCGGTTCCATCCCGGTATATAGTGGGACGAAACGGAATCGAGTATCCGTCCTGGTAATTCCGGTCTGATTCATCCCGATACCGGTTAGCGAACCGGTCAACTCGTCCCGTTTCGATCCGGTACCGGTCCGTTGCCCAGTCTTAGAATACAAAATCATGATTTGAAATATTCTAATACAAAAATTGATCCACGAGTTTATATTTTGTTAAAACAACCCAGTTTTATATCTACTAACCATTTATTTCACATGTAAATAAAAATTTATAATCACATCATTACTTTTTAAAATTTATTATTGTCACCGACATAAAAGTTATTATTCTCGCAAACATTTAGTCACTTTAACTCACACTTCACGATTGTCGATTAATAAAATCTTGAAGAGTCCGTGAAAGGTGTTATATTTTTACTCAAATATATTGATGAAATAATTACTTAAGTGGAGAACAAATAACTTCGTAATAATTTATTATGCGATTTTATAAGTTTTTGTTTATTTGATGAGATTGGGGCTATTATATAATAGTTTTGGAACTTATGTAATTTTAATATTTACGAGAAAATATACAACACCAAAATTTCACATCGCATGTCCAAACAAAACTTCAATTTCATATCATAATTTTATATCGCATGTCCAAACAAAACTTCGATTTAATCTCATAATTTCATATCATGATAGCATATCGCATGACCAAACGGACCTTTAGTATCAAGAAAAAATTGTAGGAGTACAACTTTTTTTTAATTTTATTTAGTTTATGTTGGAATTAACTTTTTGCTTATGACTTATAAGTCAAAAGCCATAAGTTAGGATTTCTAATTTATGATTTTTGACTTATTTTTGTTATCTTGGCTTTACTTGAAATACTTTTTAGTTTTATCCAAACACTTCAAAATAACTTAAAAGCTATTTTGACTTTAAAATAGCTAAAATAAGTTAATCCAAACGGGCACTTAGTTAAGTAAGTTTTCAATTGTACTTTTCATGTTTTTATTTTGTATTATATATTTTATTTGATATAAAATTAAAATGTTTTTTAATAAAATTAATAATTTAAAATAAATTATTATTTTATAAAAAATAAAAAGGAGTATTTTAGAATAAAATTATTATGTAAGGATGTAAAACTCTGTCTTCATATTTATTTTATATAGACTATAAAAAATAAATATAATCATATTCTTCCCCCCTAAGTAGGACGTGAAATTTAAAGATACACTCCCTTTGTTTTCTTTTAGTGGAGAACAAATAATTTCGTAATAATTTATTATGCGATTTTATAAGTTTTTATTTATTTGATGAGATTGGGGCTATTATATAATAGTTTTGGAACTTATGTAATTTTTATATTTACGAGAAAATCTACAACACCAAAATTTCATATTGTATGCCCAAACAAAACTTCGATTTCATCTCATAATTTCATATCGTACGTCCAAACAAAACTTTAATTTCATCTCATAATTTCATATCATGATACCATATCGCATGACCAAACGGACCCTTAGTATCAAGAAAAAATTGCAGGAGTACAACTTTTTTTTTAATATTATTTAGGGCATGTTTGAATTAACTTTTTGCTTATGACTTATAAGTCAAAAGCCATAAGTTAGGATTTCTAATTTATGATTTTTGACTTATTTTTGATATCTTGGCTTTACTTAAAGCATTTTTTAATTTTATTCAAACACTTCAAAACAACTTAAAAACTATTTTGACTTTAAAACAACTAAAATAAGTTAATCCAAACGGACACTTAATTAAGTAAGTTTTTCAATTGTACTTTTCATGTTTTAATTTTGAACGATATATTTTATATGAATTAAAATTAAAATGTTTTTAAATAAAATTAATGATTTAAAATAAATTATGATTTTATAAAGAATAAAAAGGAGTGTTTTAGAATAAAATTATTATGTAAGGATGTAAAACTATGTCTTCATATATATTTTATATAGACTATAAAAAATAAATATAATCATATTCTTCCCCCTAAATAGGACGTGAAATTTAAAGATTTCTGTTAGTATTTTTCTAGAGTTAGTTTTATCTAATTTTAAAAATTAAATTAGATAGTATTAATTCAATAAATAAATTCAAAAGTTATTTAAAAAGTATCTTTATAAATTTTAATATCAATATAACGAATTAAATATATTTTTAAATATTAATCAAAGTTCGTTCTAAAAAAATTATGACAACTAAATTTGAATAGAAGGAATATTTACCTTATTTTCATTTTTACTTTAAATCGTAAAATTTAGACACATATTTACCTTTTTTCTATTTTTAAATTTTAGTTAAAGTTAGTCACACTTCATATTATTTAACTTAGAAATTCAAAATTTTGACAATAAGTGAACTAAGTATTAGTACTTTTTTTCTAGTTTTACTCTAAATAGTAAAATTGTGAGACATATTTACCTTTATTCCATTTCTAAATTTAAATTAGTCTCGATTAAAAACTATAACAATTCAAATTGAACTAGCCATACTTACTTTTTTCCTTTTTTACTCTAAATAGTAAAATTCAGAGACATATTTACATTTTTTCCGTTTTGAATTTATTATTCAATTAAAGTAAGAAAAAAATAAAAAAAATTGGATTGAAAAAAAAGTATCTGATTTATTCATAGACAGTATGTCTTTTTTTTTCCTGATAGTCTCTTATTAGTCATTGCCAGCCAACTCTCTCTCCAATTCCCATTTCAAAACAAAAAAACCTTACACCTTTTCAGTACCCTTTTGCCTCTTTTTTTAATTCTCTGAATCAAAAAAAAAAAATCTTTAACCTTCTTCTTTCTATAACTATAGTGAAGTAGTTTGTCTCTTCAGTATTAAAAAAAAAAACTGAACATATTCTCTATTAGCAAAAACATTATGAAGGAGTTATGGACAACATTGGCATCGATGATGGGTGTATGGGCATTCAGTCAAAGTCTGATTCAGGTAGTATTTCCACCGGAGATTCGTTTCGCCATTCTCAAAATCATACACCGAATCTGTAACTGGTTCTCAGCTTATTGCTACTACGATATCACGGAGATCGACGGAGTAAACACCAACGAGCTTTACAACGCTGTTCAGCTTTACCTGAGTAGCTACGCTTGTGTTACCGGTAATCGTTTGAGTTTAACGAGAGGACTCAATTCGAGCAGTATAACTTTTGGGTTATCGAATAATGATTCTTTAATAGATGCATTTAACGGCGTTAAAGTTCATTGGGAACATGTGGTTACTCCGAGAAACTCACAGACATTTTCATGGCGGCCATTACCGGAGGAAAAAAGAGGGTTTCTCCTTCGAGCTAAGAAAAAAGATAAATCTGTTGTATTAGGTGATTATTTAGATTTCGTTATGGAAAAAGCTAATGAAATTAGAAGAAAAAATCAGGATCGATTGTTGTATACAAATTCACGTGGTGGTTCACTTGATTCGAGAGGTCATCCTTGGGAATCGGTACCGTTTAAACATCCCAGTACTTTCGAGACGCTAGCTATGGATCCTGAGAAAAAAGCTGAGATTATGGCAGATCTTTTGGATTTTGCTAATGGGGAATCTTTTTACCAGAGAACAGGTAGAGCTTGGAAAAGAGGTTATCTTCTTTATGGACCACCAGGTACTGGAAAGTCTAGTATGATTGCTGCAATGGCTAATTTTCTTGGTTATGATATTTATGATCTTGAATTAACAGAAGTTCATACTAATTCCGAGTTGAGGAAGTTGCTGATGAAAACTAGTTCAAAGTCTATTATTGTTATTGAAGATATTGATTGTTCTATCAATTTAACTAATCGAAAAAACAACAGTACTAGTAGTAATAGTAGTAGTAATTACAATGTTTCACCTCCTGGGAGCGGTGGTGGTGGTGGTGGTAGTAGTGAAGATGGTGGTGGGAATACTATAACTCTATCTGGTTTGTTGAATTTTACTGATGGCTTATGGTCTTGTTGTGGTAGTGAGAGGATATTTGTTTTCACAACGAATCACATTGAGAAGCTTGATCCAGCGTTATTGAGGTCTGGAAGAATGGATATGCATATTCACATGAGCTATTCGTCTTTCGCTGCACTCAAGATTCTCTTGAAGAATTACTTGGGATACAACGAAGACGATGTAGAGAAGGAGTTGTTAGAGCAATTGGAGCAAGTGATGGAGCGAGCTGAAATGACACCAGCGGATATAAGTGAAGTGTTGATCAAGAACAGGAGGAACAAAGACAAGGCGGTATGGGAGTTACTCGAAGCATTGAAAACAAGAGCGGAGATGAATGACAACAAGAGTAGTAATAACAATGCAGGTAAAAACAACACAATTGAAGACGAGGAACAAGAGAAAAGGGCATTATTAGTTGAGAGTTCTAATGAAATTGGTGGTGATGAATTGCAAGAAAAATGTAACAAAGGTGATGATGTCAATGATGATGAAAAGGTACTTTAGTATTATAAAAACTATATGGTTAAAAAATTTTGATTCTTTAAATCTTTTATGGAGAGGGGATGACAAGGGAAGTTTGGTGTATGAAGAGTACATAATTTTACTATTCATGACATGGAAATTTTAAGGTGTAGGGGGGAAGTTGGGGAAAAGTAGTACTATTGTTCTATGTTACTATTGCTTTTGATATTTTGGAACTTGCAAAAATAATGGAAAACCAAAACAAAGTATGATTTGTTGATTAACATGTGGGGTGTTTGGTTATGTTAGTTCAACTTTGTCCCTCTGGAAATGGTTAATATTAGCATTATGAGTTTTTATATTTTTGTCCACATGCAATTGTTTTTCTTGAATAAAACTAAGTAGTAATAATGTGATGATGATCTTTGTATGTGGATGGCATAATTTTTTTTTAAAAAAAATTGTTAGCTGGCTAGGATGTGAACCTCTTGAAGCACATGGGGATCATGTACTTTCTGATTGGGGAATTTGGGAGCTTAAGTTGCCAAACCTTTTACTATATAAGTTTTCATGTCAATCATTTTGAAAATGATATGTTTCTTTTGGAGTTTGGCAATGAAAGTTACTATCTCCATCCAAAACAGTGATTTTAAGTAGGGTGTAATGGAGTTATATATATATGTATATATATATATATATATATATATATATATTTATGTGATAGTTGAAGCCGTGTTTGAATATATAATTTATTTGAGAAAAGCTTGAAGTGGAGAAAAAATTTCACTTGAGAAACTCGTCTTAAAAAAGTAACTTAAAATTCATTCTAATATGTAACCAATCATCGTTCTGAGAAGGAAAAAAAAAAGATTTATGTTCGAAATCGTTGATACTTTTCAGTCGTTAAAAAAATTATTTGGATTTTTTATATTTAATAAACACCAAGTGGTAAAGATAAGAGGGTGTGGGTGTGGGTTATGATCAGAGTAAGTGGGTTGATAGGAGGGCAAATATGGTTTCTTAATTCACTAGGAAAGTAATAGATTTATATTATCAATCAAATATGAGAAAAATAGAAAATATTGTGCAAATTGTTTTCGTACAAGCCAAAACACACTCTTATAGAATGTCAAATTTACTTCATATGGATTTTTTGGTTTATTTATGTGTTTGGTAACACAAAAAATGCTTTTGCTTACACGTAGTGTAGACGTGATATGGTATGGTACAACATTTTAAAGATCAACTTTTACATATAATAAACATTAAAAAAAAAGCGGATAAATAACAGAAATTTCAATTTTAAATTCTCTTATTATCATTATCTCCTATTAGTTTTACAAATTTCTAAAATCTATTATTTTCATGCATCAGATTAATGTATCTCGCGCATCAGATTAATGTGTTTAGTGCATCAGATTAGTATATCATGTATAACATATAATGTATCTTACTTAACGATTAATGTATCTTGTGCATCAGATTCATGTATCAACACTTATATTATTATATTAATTTGAGGGATTTCCTGTAATTATAAACTTATAAGGGACAAATGATAATTTTGCCTTAAAAGTATGTGATCTCTGTCATTTGGCCATTTCCTGAATTGCACTCCATAGCAAACATAAATATGTATATTTCACTATACATATACAAAAGAAAGCACTTGTTTATCTGTTTCTGTTTCGGTATACATATACAAAAAGTCAATTTGTATAATATGTGTTTGTATAAAGCGAGAAAGAGAGAAAGATAAAAGAAAATTGGGTAGGGAAAAATTGTATTTGTATAATCATAAGTTTATAGGATGAATATATATGCATTTGTACTTGTATATACAATTTTATCTCGCTTAAATGCAATGTAGACATTTATGTTTGTATAAAGTGAGAGTGGCGAGCGAGATGTGGGAGGGGAAAGAAAATATATGTATATATACAATTTTCTCTCGCTTTATACAAACACAAACACATTTTATACATTTGTGTTTATATAAAAGCAAGAGAGGCTGCCAACAAGAACGAGAGTAGCGAGCGAGATTCACCGGGAGAGAGGCGAAATAACAAGAGTTTGCTATGGGGTACAATTAAATCCAACCATGTTTATAGCATTTAATTTTAATTTAATAGTTTGCTATTATTTACAATTTTCCTTATTTTAAACTTCGCTATCGTATTTCGATATTCGGGTTTTAAAACTGTTATTATTATTACCATACAATTTAATTAGTACAATTGATATTTTGAAGTTCGATTTTGATATAATTTGTTCAACTTCGATTAATATATACTCATATAATAGAGTATTATGACTTCGACAATTTAAAAAAATTCTCATTTATATTATACTAACACATACACATGTAGAAATATATATTCGAAAGAAAGTGGAAACAACTCATTTTGTTAATCAATTACCTTTAAAATATATTTCAATCAAAATAGAATTGTCACAGATAAGTNATATATATATATATATATATTTTGATATGTTATTTTTAAATATCAAATATCATGTCAAATAAAAAAAAATTAAAATATATACCATATACTATATCAAAATTATGATATCAAAAAATTCAATATAGTATAATAATTCATTATATACAAGTCAGTAACCTTTGATCAAATATTTTATAACTTTAAGTAGAAAACTCTAACTTCATAATGAAAAAATGAATTGTGGTACATAAGTTGGGGATCAATTTATTTATTTTTGTTCCAAACAAGATATGAATTCAAATTTACCTGAAAAAAGTCGTGATTTTGTAAGCACTAATTTATTTCTAACCATTGTTTTCACTTAAATAAAACCTTTAAGCAGCACTTTAATCAGTTCAGCAAGACATTAATTTATAATAGTGGTATCTTAATTTATTTTAAATTGAATGAATGCCCAAATCTTTTTATTTAGGCAAAAGATAATGTCAACTTTAGAACTAGAAAAATAATTTAATATATTGAAATCAAAATTTGATTTCCTTTCTTATTCTATTACTTTCTCGTAATTTATGAGATATTTTTCGTTCTTTTAAAAAAATTTCTTCAAATTATATAGTTTTGATAAATACTTTAAGATATATTTTATTATTGTACTGATATGAAAATATTTGTAATTTATAGTTTTTTTGAAAAAAATAATTTTAAAAATATTAAGTTAATTACATTTAATTAATCATAAAATTAATTAAATCAACTTTCCAAAAAAGAAAAAAAAATATATGATGAATTAAAACACACAAAGTATCGAATAACATGAAACTTGAATGTTAATCATATAATTTCTTTATGCTTTATTAAATTAGTTTAGTTTAGTGTAAGTGTTTTGTAGGTATATCTAGTGATAAATAATAAAATTATTAAGTAGTAATTGGTATTAAAATAATTATTATATTTATTAAAATGATTTGCTGAATTTATATTCTTTTTCGTCATTTTGACTATTTTATCTGGAAAAAAAAATCACTAGCTTTAGTATAGTTTCGCAGTGGAATTTGTTTATTACCAAATATATTTAAATCAATAAATAATTCTTCTAAATTATGATTGTACCCAATTTTGATAAATAAAAATATTAAAAAATCAATCGATAATGACTTATATAAATATATTTATATATTGATCGAAAAACGTCTAATAACTTTAGAACGACAAAAAGTAAATTGATGAGTGAAAAGTAAAAGAAAAAGACGGTAATATTTTTGGAACATTTGTATCTAAAGAAAATAGCTTTTCTTTTCACTTTTGATACATAGATAGGAAATTAAAAATAAAAAGAGATACTTTTAACAACTCAGAGTAGAAAAAGAGTTCTAACCATCTAAGTAAAAAGAAAAAAGATATTTTCACAATCATATATATTGGTTTATACTTTTAAAATATTATGTATATTATTATTAATTAAGTATTTTTTAAGTATTTTATATTTAGATATATGTGTTTTTGCTATCAGATATAAAAAAATTAAGGAGAAAGTCGAGTGAAATTGGAAAAGGAGACGAGCGAAATTCGTATGTATCTGTTAAATCACACTGGTACATGTTGTAGATATTGAAATTTTGTGGGGAATCTACAAGACGTGTCTAATTGTAGTTGGTACTATACAGTATGTGTTTAATTTTATTAGGATTCTTGGAGGCTAAACCCTAAACCCTAGTTCATGACTATATAAAGGGTACTAAATTCCCTTAAAAGACATGAAATATCCCATAAATTCTTGGGTATTTTTAAAGATCAAGATCTCGATATATTCCATAAAAGTCAAGGAATATTCATATAGAGGTCAAATATAAATCATCATAATTCGATAAATACGCCACTAACGACCCTCGGATCATGAATAAATCTTATGAGATGAGAATCAAGGAAGGAACAGAATTGTATACCCCCATTGATTATGAATAAAATATTCATGTTTCTTCAAAATTTATTGGTTGCTTTATTTTCCGTACATTTAAAAGTTGTTGCAAAAACATGTATATGGAGTGATTCACATGTATTTGGAATACTAGATACATGGTAAATGACGAGAAGAGATAGGATGGAGCGAGCGAGTTTTGCCATGTATCTCAGATTCGTGCGAATCCACTTGCATACAAAGTATCTACAACAAATTACCTAAATTTGACCTTATGTATTCAAGAAACATGTATATATGGTAAGATACTCTAATATTGCAAATTAAAGTGTATCTAATTAATTAGCTCCTAAATTAGTGAAATTTATTTAAGTTCTCCAAAAAAGACTGAAACTTAGCTCATAAACTAAAATTTAGAACGGATTTTTTTTTATTTACTCTTGAACTTAGAGAAATAACTAATCTCAACATAACTAAAATCTGCGCAAAATAATACACAAGTTTCTTCATAGTTAATAATATATAATGAATGTATATCATCTTTTATTTTTAATTTCTAGGCAAAGTGCATTAATAGTCTAATACATGGGTCATTTGCGCCTTTACACCTACTATGATTTTTAATTTTTGTCTATAGTAATAAATACTTTTTTTCTACTGAGCATAAACTTATATTTTGAATTATAAATATATTACAAATTATGTCAGGATATTAATTCAAATTCTAAAAAACTTAATTCTTACTAAATATGAGTTCGATGGTTAAAGGACTAAAACTTTAAAACCTAACTCATTTAAAGAGTATAATTAAAAATCAGCTCAATTTTTAAAGTTATGAATACTACATGTTACTTCAATAATGTATTTCAATATTTTCGATATTTAATTGCAAGTAATAGACAAAATTTTCAACAAGAAAAATCGTTCTCTATTATATATATATAATATAATATATTATTTAAAATTATATATAATATATAATTTCTGGATTTCGACTCCTTCATTCTCTCTAGCTCCGCCCATATTTGATAAAAGTAATATCATAGGATTCTAACTCATAATTTTGCAAAATATTTTACTGTAAATTTAAATATTATTTTTTTTCAAAAATTTAAATGTGATTAATTTTTGGTATGTTCTTTTATGAGAAAAGGGTCTGATATACCCCTCAACTTTGTCATTTGGAGCTGATATACCCCTCGTTATAAAAGTGGCTCAAGTATATTTTAATTTTTTCATACATAAATTATTTTTTGACTTCTTTTATTATAATTATTTGAATTTCTTATTCTTATTTTGTTTTTTTTTCTTTCATTCCTTAGTTTAAAAAAAATTAAACTATTTTTTTTGTGTGTATGGCAATTTAATTTCGTATTCGAAGAAAAAATTTGGTCATCTACAATAAGTTTTACAAGAATATTAGTGAAACATAAATAAATTTGATTATCAAAATAATAATTATAAATTAGTCATTGAAACAAAAAAAAGTCAAAAAAAAATATGTTTGACGAGGATTAAATTTACTCATATGGGATTATATTTTTTAGAAAAAAATAATAAAAATTTAGATTAAAATTATTATTTTTTTCATTTCCGTTAGAGGAAAAGGATATATGTGAGCCATTTGTTTACAAGTAGGGGTATATATGAGCCACTTTCATAATAAGGGGTATATCAGCTCTAAATGACAAAATTGAGGGGTATATCAGACCATTTTCCCTTCTTTTATTATAATTTCTTTGTTGTACCTAATAACTCCATGTATATATATTTGTTAGTCCTCCTTGGTGAAAAAGGACAGAATTTCAGGTCAAATTAATGCGGTCTGATTTGGAATATTATTAAAGAAATAAAACATAGAGAAGAATAATTGGATGATGACAGTAGGATTTAAAAATTATAGGGGCCTAATGGATGCCCACTTTAGTTTAATTATTTTATATCAAATGTTTTTTTGTATTTGAATTTTTGTGCCACATGTTTAAGTCATGTTTGGATTTTTCCTATAATAAGTTAAAGTTATGTAGGCTAATATAATTTCGTTTTCATGCATATCTTTAAAAAAAAATAATAATGACTTCAATTATGACTAAAAATGTATCCATGTTGTTGTCTATTTGTGCCAATTAGGGATAAGTTCAATCATCTTTTGGTTTACAAATTGCATTGTCAAGTCGAAGTCACCTAACAATAACTAATATATATGTATACTTTTTATAATGTAACTAGTGAATGTTAGCAAGGTGCCCAATCACTACATAGTTTTTTAAAATTATTAATGTCATTTTATTTGTAAAGTTTATTGACCTAGAAAAAGTTTATAATAAACTTTAGAAGGTTTTATAAAGTGGTGTAGCCACCCTTATGTCAAGGTGTCTAATTGGACACTTTTCGTCGAAAAATTATATTGTATATACAAGTAAAATGATAAACAAAGTGTCTCATAACCATATTTTAGATACCCTTGACACAACAATATGATGTAGCCTAGTATTTGTATGTTAAATCTCACTAGTAACAATTTTTTTTTACTTTTTAATAAGAGCAAGTTCACTTTAGCACTTGAACACCCTTCGTGAAATTTCTGACTCCGCCACTGATTTTATAGAGATGTTTGAAGGTAAAGTTGTATCTATAACTTATTCCGTTTTATTTGCCCTAATGATGAATGAATTGAGGTGACATATCAAAGAGAAATATTGTGGTGTATATTGTTTGCTGAGATATATATATATATATATATATATATATATATACATACCCTAGATCAAGTTGAGCAGTACAAAGACAGAGTACTTGCAGTGTAACCCACGAGGTAAATGTGTAAGTGATGACTGATAAATTCATCTTCAAGAGAGAAAGTTTCATGTATCTTAGATCTACAATTCAAGAAAATGAGGAGATCAATAATGGTGTTACACACTATACTGAAGCGGGTTGGATGAATGGAGTCTCTATCTGGTGTTTTGCGTGATAAAAATACGCCACCACGACTTAAAAGTACTTTCTCTATTCCAATTTATGTAACATAGTTTGTCTTTCGAGAGTCAAACAATTTTAGTTAGATCATGAATTTGGACATGAAATCTTCAATTTTTTAAAAAATTTATACATTTAAAAACTACGTAAAAAAATGTTAAAAGTCACAATAATTAACAATTGAAAATATTTAAAAGACATATATGAAAAAATTTTGGTCAAAGATAGACTTGAGACAGAAGGCACTATGTTTTATAAAGTGATTTTCATACAAGCTATGTTGTATGGGTCGAAGTGTTGGCCGGTCATAGTGATGGACAAAATGATGGCGGTGAGACTGAGATCGATGTTCTGACCATATAAAATGGAGTACACTGTGCCACATTGAGGAAGTGCATGAGTTTGACAATGACGGACATGGGGAGAGGTAGAGAAAATCCAAAAAGGTATTTGAGAGAGATGATTAGACCAGAAATGACATCATAGCAGTTTATCAAGTACGACAACTTTCGATAGTATAATATAAGTTCGAGGATTAGAGTAGAAGATTGGTAGGTAGGCGAGTATTGTCTCGTTTCCCTTATCATTTTTTGTTATTAATGCTTGTATACCATCTTGTCCTTCAATTCTTGTTATTTTCCTTGCTCCGATCATCATATTACTCCCTTTATTAAAACAGAACGACTACTTTCTTTTATAATTTGTTTGAAAAAGAATAATCTCTTTACTTTTTTTGGCAACATTTTAATTTTAATTTTCCACGTGGCATGTTAAGGCTACAAGATTAAAAGATATTTTGATATGTTTAAAACAATATTAATTTAGGACCACAAGATTAAAAATTTTATATTCTTAATTTCTGTGTCAACTCAAATTAAATCATTTTTTTAAAAAAAAATTGGAGGGAGTATGTGTAAGTGCAATTGTTCACTATGTTTCAGCATGAATTATCATTACTCTATCTTTTTTCCATATTTATGTTTTTATTTTTTAAGATAAAAATGAGATTATGTACACATCACCCTCCTCGAACCCAAGCATGGAATAATACTAAATATATTTGTTTGTAAAATTCATTATATAGAACATTTTTTCGTTTTTGTAATAGCACCAATGTTAGAATATTTTTGGATTTTCATCATTTGTGTGGGACTACTTCTTTAGACCAAGTATTATATACCAATCATAAAAAAACATTATAAATTTTGATGAAGTTAGTAGAACTCCATACTATAGGTTCGAGTATTATATTATTAGAGCTATTTATGCGTGTTAGTGTGGTATTTTGGTTTCTTCATTTTGCACAAAGTGAATTTTCATTAGGCATGGAATTAAATGGCGATATCTACCCTTCGGGCTGATCCAGTGATTTGAGCGTGGGACTTCTATTTGGAGGTCTCAAGTTCGGAATCCCTTGCGAATGAAAGCTAGGGGTTTGCCTTCTGGGACGAGCTCGTTGCACCAGGCTTGCTTGGTGCGGGTTACCTCTCCTACGTGGTTTGCAAGTTATTGCATAGGCGAGGAAGTTTTACCATGTGCCAATGATTGCCCTTGTCATTAAAAAAAAAAGTGGCAATATCTACTTGTTTATTATTTTGACCAATTAATACACATATGCAACACTCAACAATTACATTAAAAAAAAAAAGTCGTAATGCATATCTTAATATTTAAATGTGTATTTAGATACAAACGTCTTAATTTATTAGTTAAAACAAATGAAACCCAAGTCTTTTTCAAACGTTTAACTGTTTCTATGAACGAAATAAAAAAGTATGATAACTATATTCCTTCATTTCACTATAAGTGATGTAACAACATATTCAATATAGTTCTACCCGTGAAAGTTGAAAAAAATAGTGTACAGAAATCTTACCCTACCTTTGTCGAGTAGAGAGTGTTTAAGACAAATTTTTTGGCTCAAGAAAATTGTTTGGAATGCATGAACCCAACATCTACAATCATGACTTTGGAATGCATTATAGCAATATATAAAGAGACAAAAAGATGATAGGCACAACCAGCAAAGTCAACAACAATATATCCAGTGTAATCTAATAAGCACGATCAAAGTACCAAAAAGATGAGCATGTACATGCTCTCTAGTATATCATTCCCTTATACCATGGACCTTAAAAAAATACTTTTTGAAATATGATAAAGAGTATATAATTGCAAAAAATTACCCTACGCTGATGCGCGAAAGGGAATAGGCTTCTTTATAGCTGTATTATAACAGACACATGAATGTTCATATGAGATTTTGCAATGTTTAATTAAATCAGTTCAAGAGAACATACTCTTCCTCCCGAGTCCCGCCTTTACTTGAGGCTGTTTGCTACATCAATTACAAAGCGATATTTGACGTCCTTCTTTATTAACCTTTCGAGTGCCTCATTGACATACTGAATGGGGACTATCTCAATTTCTGGATAGATTTTGTGGGAAGCACAGAAATCCAGCATTTCTTGTGTCTGCTTCGTTCCACCCGTTACACTCCCAACTATGCTCTTCATACCTGCCAGAACCGACTCATTTTTAGCCGAGTACAACATATAGAACACAAACTTGCTTCATATTGTGAGCAGATATAGAAAATAATACCGAGGATTAGGTTTCCAGGAATAAATTTCACTTCACTTGGGAAGCCAACAAGAACAAGAACGCCAGCAGTCTTTAACAACGACAAGTATGTATCAAATGGAATATCTCCAGAAGCGGTGTTAATAATGAAGTCCAACGACTTACTCAGTGCCTGTAACAACGTAAGAAATCAGTCAAAGCAACAGCAGGTTATAGCATTTCCGTGATATCTATATATATATAAAGAAGTACAAACTGCAAGTTTATGACTGACATCGTACCATCATCTGCTGTTCATCTGATGAGATTACAAACTTGTCTGCTCCAAGACGATTTACCGCCTCTTCTCTCTTAGATATACTTGTACTGAACACCGTTACGTTCATTCCAAAAGCCTTTCCAAACTTCACTGCTAAGTGACCTAGACCACCTAATCCAACGACACCTAGAGATTTTCCAGGTTGGTTCATGTTATGTTTTATCATCGGAGTATAAACAGTAATTCCAGCACATAGTAAAGGTGCTGCAGACGCAAGAGGGTAATTTTCAGGTATTCTAAAGCAGTACCTGTACATATAAACAACATATATCAGTATACTATATACCTATTTTATACGACCATTTGGTCCACATAGGGTGTATAGATCAGGGGACGTTGGGACAAGTGGGGTGAGAACAACACATAATTTGTCGGAGAGTTGGATATATTAACCTTTCATTGACTACAATATAACTGGAGTATCCCCCTTTAGTAACTGTACCATCGACGTCTATACCATCAAAAGTGTATATTGCTCCTTTTGAGCAATGAACCTCTAATGCATCGCAACAATATTCACATTCCCTGCATGAATTAATATATGTTCCAACTCCAACATGGTCGCCAACTTTGAAGTGCTTAACATCCGTACCAACCTCTCTCACGATTCCCGTGATTTCATGACTGACAGTCATGAAAAGATTTCACAATATAAGTAAATGAGGTAAAATGTATCAAATAATTTGTGAAATCAAGCTTCGCACCCTGGCACAAGAGGATATTTTGAAGTTCCAAGTATATTCTTTGTCCAGATAACATCAGCGAAACACATTCCACAAAATGCAATGTCTAGTCGAACATCATCACTGCTGACTACCCTGTGGTAAGTAAAATAAAATTTTAGCTGCAACTATATTAACTCGATAAGTAGAATCAAATCAATAGTTCAACCATTTAAAGTTAGTCGATGATCCTGTAATCCAAAGTGGCGAAATAGAACAGCCCTTGGCAGTTGGCAGAGGACGAAAATTCAACCAAACGAAAAGAAAATGAAGCATCAGAAAAGGCCATTCAATCATTGCACGCTGTAAATTTACCTCCGGTTGAATTCATAAGGCGAAAGAACTCCAGACGGATCTCTCGCTGCCCAACCAAGGCAATTCTCGTTTGCACTTGCAGAAGTCATTACAATTATTCTGCAATACGAATGCAATATAGAAGTTAGAATAATGTATTAGCAGAGAAGCCCAGCAGTGTGTATTTGTTAAGATTGCTAATCCTTTACCACGAGTAGTTTAATTTTACAGCTTTGTTGATAAACTTGAGTTTCATTATAGCTTTTCTAGGACTAATCTGAGTATGCTTGGAAGAAGTGGAATCATATATTCGTTCGTCCATCAAGAACTCTCACATTCAGAAGATGAAAATATTTGCGGAGATGAGAATTGTTGAGATGGACACACATGGGCATGTTATTGTTGATATCCAAGACAAAGTGAGAGTGGCTTCGTTGGAGGACCAAATGTGGGAAGCAAGCCTAAGATGGTTCGGGCATGTGATAAGGAGATGCACATATGCTCCAGTGCGGAGGTATGAGAGGTTAACTGTGGATGGCCTTAGGAAAGTTAGAGGTAAACCGAAGAAGTATTGAAAATAGGTGATTAGACATGACATGACGCAATGTCAGTTTACCTAGGACATGACCTTAAATAGGAGATCGTGGAGGTCACGAATTAGAGTAGAAGATTAATAGGTAGAAATGCATTGTCTTGCTACTCATCCATACTAGTAGTCGTAATATTACGCTATCTTCAATATTTGTTACTATCTATTGTTTCTTGAACTATGACTATCATATTATTTTGTTGTAGTACTAACTACTAATCAATTACTATTTGTTATTCCATTACCTCTATTTCTAATTGCTTTGATCGTTAAGGGTTTCTCAGAAACAATTTCTCTGTCTGATATAGAAATAAGATCTACTTACGCTCTACTCTACTCTACTCTACCCTCCCATTTGTTCAGACCCCACTTCGCGGAACTACACCGGATATATTGCTTCTTGGGATTTGTGCCACTATTGGGGTAAAATGGCTCACTAACAAAACTTTCAGAGCTAAAACTCAGATTTATACTAATTTATATTTTCCGAAAAATAAACAATTTACATTCTATACACAAAAACCCTATAAGAATTGTTCTAATCGACCATAAAACGTCTTAAAAATTAAAAAAAATAAATTAAATACAACAATTGCATCAATAGGGATATTAAAAATTTGAAACATACAACAGATCGTTGATTTATTATTCAAATTGCTACTACAATTATAGATAAAATTGATTCAAAATATCAGATTTAAAAAAATGAAAAAAATTCATAAGAAGAGAATAAACCTGGAAGGAAGAAGGAACAGGGAAGAGATAGAACTAACAAACAGCTCCCAATAAAAGTGACCGCAAATGGAAAATCAAAAAGTTACTTGAGTCTTGAGATGGATTTACTCTGTTTTGTTTTGTTTTTTCAAGAAAATTATTATTTTTGATATTTAAATTTTTCAAATTCATTGAAGTTATATTTATTAAACTTTTTAACTTATTTATAACAAGTAATTTTTTTTAAAATATTGATATTTTAAAGGCAAATTGATTTTAAAGGGTTTTTTTAAAAACAAATTATAGAAATACACATCTTTTGCTTCACTTGTTTTCATTATCTCCTATTATTTGATAAAATCTCCAAAATCATTTATTTTTTTGTCACGACCCAAAACCGAGCCGCGACTGGCACCCACATTTACCCTCCTATGTGAGCGAACCAACCAATCTAAACCTTAACATTTCAATTTAATATCAACATAAAGCAATGCGGAAGACTTAAACTCATTAATAAAAGACAATTCAATAACTTCTAAAATTCAACATCTATTATTTCCCCAAAATCTGGAAGTCATCACCACAAGAACATCTATGATCAA
>NC_028648.1:61466153-61527669 GCF_001406875.1 Solanum pennellii
GAGACCCCCTCGACGGCCCGTCGTGTCCATGACGGTCCGTCGTGGGTTCCGTCGACTCACACAGTTTTTCCAGAAATAAAATCTGCTGCTCAAAACGACTAAACAGGTCGTTACATTTTTTAATGTATTCGAACTGCATATTAATGAATCTGAGTAAGTATTTAATGTATCCAAACTACATATTATGTGTCCGAGTTAGTTTTTAATGTATCTGAGCCACAAATTAAAATATCGAGCCAGTATTTAACGTATATGATCTATATATTATGTATCGAGCTAATTTTTAATGTATCCAAGCTATATAGCTAATAATTCGTATTGATTTGTAGCTGGCAAGTGTTTTGGTTTTCTACGTACGATATAGAATTGAATAAATAAATGGTGAAAGGCATGTGAAATAATTTCCTTTTTTTCAGTCTAGAATTTGTTATCCTATAAATTATAATCAATAAAATATCACTTGCTTAGAAATTTTAGGGATATCAATTTTTAGTGAATTTTTGTTGATAAGTTTTTATCAAGATTGAAGCCTAAAATCAAAATATACGATAGTTGGCTTAATTTGCTATCAAACTAGTGTTTTTATTTAACTTGAAAACTAAGCTTTAAATGTTAGCGAGAAGACTTTCAACTATTAAAAAAATTATTGTTGTCTTGTTAGGTTTTTTACTGATAAATTTAGTTAAATGATTTTATGGATAAAAAAAATTATATTTAAGTATTTTATTGATACAAAATAAAATAGTAATTTTACTAGATAAATTTTTAAAGTTAAAATTGAGATATTAACTCGAATTTAAATGATCTTTTTGTCCTTCTAAGTTCCAAACTCATTATGGAAGAGCACTAGCCTATGATAGGGGCATTCTGATTTTTCGATTGTGAAAAGGTGTGCATAGAATACCTAATCAAACTAATTCGATTTGATTTTTTTAACATCGATTCAGTATTTTTAAAATGATTTTTTTTATGCGAATGAAAAAGAAAATAAGAACAATATAAAAGTATCAAACACTTACAAAATTTAAATTAAAGTTGTCGTGAAGTGATAAGTATTCTTTCATCCTTAATCAAGAGGTCTCAGATTCGAGCCTCCTTGAATACAAATTATCTTTGTTAGGAAGCGCTCTACCCTCTAAATGTGGGTACCGGACACCAGGAACTTATCGTGCTTGAAATATCATATTTGTCTTTGTCATGTGCCTCCATAGTGCTCGAGAAAAACAAGGACGTAGATGGATTCCTCTACTACGGTACGTCGATAAATTTCAATTTTCTTTTAATATTTTTCCCGGTATTTATGCTCACCCTTAGTCTTTGAATATCTATTTTTGTTTTACAATGTATATAATTAACACATGCAACATATTAACATGCATTTGGTTAATTAAGTCTTGTATAACATACAAAAAAAAAAAAACTTGGATTATTATACATAGAAACCCTAGACTTTCATTATTTTTATTGAAATTGACAACATAATATAATACCAAGATTATAATTTAATGAACATACATTTTTTTTTATATATTACATGATAGAACAAGAATATACATTATCATCATTAAACAAATTGCTAACTTTGTCATCTCCTCTTTGAGTTATAGGCAAAGTACCATACTTATCAGTAGCATTGTAACCATGTCTCCAATAATTATAACTTTCTTTGTACTCTATTGTTGTATCTTTGAAATAATTATTTGATGATGTGAAATATAGTGGTGGATTTGGGTATGGCCAAAATTCTGCCCTTTTGCCTGATCTTCTCACTGCTTTTAGCACTTTTTTTCTATCGACGTATCCTATTACCGTCACCTTTTCCATCTCTACATCGATCTCTGCTGAATCTACCCCTGGTATTTATACATTATATGTCGAACAAAATTATTGATTTATCGCGAAATATTCGATGTAATATATGTTGTGGCGAAATTAATTTATTGTTGTGAACAAAATTTGTGATGGACATGTCATAATTTTGTTAGGGGTAATGTGATTATGTGAATCATAATACTTTAGTTCAATTGTAGTTAAGGAAATTGTAGAATACTTATGATAGAATTTGATACGAAGGAGTTGCTCGGATAGTAAGCATCTTTCACTTTCAATTTTTAAGATTCTGAATTCGAGTCAATTGAAAAAACAAAAAGAAAAATGAGGGTTTCTCTTTTTTTGGTTTTCCACACATTAGAGCCCTGATTAAATCCGAATCATGCTCTGCAGCGCTCCCAACAGGATTTTCTCCGTGCCCAAGGCTCGAACCGATACCCTAAATATGGAGAAAATCCTATTGGGAGCTCCTTGACGTACTACTATAATGGAACTCTTTACTATAAGAGCGGGGAGAACTATAGTTTCACTTGTGAATTTGATAAAATTCAATAACTTTAATTAAAATCTTAAGATGATTTTAAAATTTTAGTAAGATGTCTTGATATATGTTATATGAAAAGTTAGAACTAAAAAGTTATTAAAAAAATATATTCTTTTCAATGAAAAAAAAAAGATAAATAAATTAAAACGAAAATCGTATAATCTTTGCATACCTCTAAGTTTGAGGACAGCGTCTTTGACAACTCTCTCACAACCAGGGCAACACATCCTTACTTTGAGTTCCACAGTCTGTAAAATAAATCACGATTTAATAATTCTCACAATTATCCTTTGTTTTCTAAATTTTTCATACTCTATTTCATCTCAAATTATTTGTTCTTATTTCACATTTAAGGTTTTAAAATTATGGTTTCAAATTTACTTTTGCTTCAATTAATCTAAGTAAATTATACTCCATCCACTATAACAAATAAAAAGGATAAATATTTTATTTTTATTATAGGAACGTTATAAATACTAAGTTCAGATGAACCGATGCTATAAAACAACATCCGCCTAACATGGTCTTAAGGATAGTCATGTGATCAACATATTCATTTTAGCGTTAATTAAAGTCTAAAAACATAAGTGTAAATAATTTTTCGTAGTATCAATTCACTTAAATAATATTTATAGGTAAGCGTAATCTTTAAAATAAGACAAGTTATATCAGAAGAAATTACTTGATTCGATCAGTCATTATGAAGATTTTTCGATTTGCATCAAAAGGATAATAAAAGTAGTAGTGAGATTTTGCTATCCGAATAACCACTGATCTTCATCTATCATTTATAGTTTTTTTATTTTTTTTTGAAGACTTTGAGATATATTTCAGAGCTAGATATTTATGCTATCAGGTTTTGAGAACTTTTATTTGTTGCTCTTATCGGTTTTGACCTAAACTTCTCTTTGGAAGTCTCATATATGTAATTTCTTTCGGCTTACACATTATTTTGTGATTCTCGGTGTGTCTGTCTTCATGACCTCGACTTTTGAATCGTGACAGAACAGGTAAAGATATACATATAACTTTAAAACTTTTTCCATTATTCTAAAGATGCATCTTTACAATAATAAAGTTGGCTAGTAAATTCAGATGAAATCATTTCCAGGTTGAACTGATGATGAAAAGGTGGAGAAAAGATTAAAGGAAGAAGAAAGTGAAACCTGCAAAGAAAGTGGTCGACCCCTAGGCATGTTGTTGTTGTTGATGATGATGGCTTTATTAGGGTTGTCTTAATTGATGATGATATTTGTAAAGCAAAGAGATCTAAATAGACTTTACATTTGTAATAAGGTTGCTTGACTATATATATATAGATTCACAATGACATATGTAACTCATTAAAAAGGGAGGAGACTTATTATAGAAGACTTCAATGTGAATATCAAAACATCGGACGAGAAACTCTAAGAAAAAAGATATGTAGTTTATAAGGTATGTTTTCTCATGATTAAGTCCTAAAAATGAAGAAAATTTTATTGGAAGTGTAGTTTCTAAAATTGCCCCTACAACGTAAAATACAAATTTAATTAGGTTCTAATATAGATATCGGACGTCAGATGAGGCACTAATAAAAATGACAGAAATATTAAAGTAATTTTTACTAAGTATGTTTTCTCACTTCATTAAAAATTGTGTTTTGTTGTAATAATTAACGGCAATAGGTTAATTAATGTCGAATATGTTTTTTTAGGCAATTACTACTGGCAATTATATTCTAGCACTTTTGTAAAATGTTCCTGAAATCTATTTTAAAGTGCATAATTTTTTGTCGCTAAAAAGCTATTTTTATTGTAGTACTTATCTAATGAAATAAACAGATAATCACTTATTTAACATGATATTTACAACAGTCAGGCATAATATGTTGTTTAAGAAATATATTCGAACTTTGATCGAAATTACTGTAACAATACCAAACTTTGGAAATTACCTTTTACCCCCTTGCACTATTTAATAATGTATTCTAAAGGTATATATATGCCTATGTCTATGTGGACATCATAAATATTGCATCATTATAAATAGTGATGAGTCAACGCGAGACCACATATACCTTTAAATTACATTAGTAAATAGTGCAAGGGGATAAAACATTCTCTATAAAGTTTGATATCATAACAACAATTTCGATCAAAGTTGAAGTATTTTTTAGACCCTTTTATTTTTTTAAAAAAAATCATATTAAAGAAAAATCAGTTTCACACGTAATAACGTGTTGAAGAAATAAATTAATTAAATTAAGAGTATACTTTTGCTACCCAAAGAATTAAGGCATCTCTCCCCTATGTTCCAATCCTCTTGATTAGCACATCAATTAAGCAAGCAAAAAATGTGCACTTATCAAAAAATATAGGCAATCTTTTTCACTTTTACTAATTTTCCAATTGATTATTGGCATGTGGGTCTTTTTATTTAATATTCTACTTTGTTGTATGAAAAAAAACACTTTTATTTCATGGAATGGCATCTAAAAACTTGAAGCATGGGGTCAAGCCAAATGGCTGCTGACACTGAAAAGTAAAAAGGAATATCAAAGACATAGGAAAATGAGATAGGCTAAAGAAAGTACAAATTAAAGGCCCTTTTAAATTGTATTTGATGTCTAATAAGTTGTGGACAATGCACCTATTTTTATTGGTATAAAATTAAATAAGTAGGTATGCATATCTTATATGGCATAATATATATGCGATGTCACGTAGAACACGAGTTAAAATTGTCATGTAGAATGAATATGTTTATTCTTTCAATTTTATACAAATTTAGATGTTTAACTTGTGCATATACAAAGTTCAAGATCATAATTGTCAGTTAAAACCAAGTTAAGGCTATTATGTCTCTAATATATGAATTAGAGCCCTAATTCATTTGAATTAGCATCGTGTAGGACTTATTTTAAAAAACAATTTATTACAAAAAAAATAGTATGATATGTAACTATGTCTTTAATTTGATATCTACTAGTACCTACGCTCACCAATTTTGAATATAGATAAGTCTACACTTATACGCATATATAAGATTAAACGAGTAGACGCACACATTCTACGTGATATTCTACTTCACAATTCATGTAAGACGTTATGTAAAATACATATATTTACTTATTCAATTTTCTGTAAATCTAAAAGTGTTTTTTTATACACAGCTAAAGTTAAAGCATATAAATGTTAATTGAAGCAGATTAGATAACATATTTATTCGTTATATCAAAATAATAATTATATCTAAAGTATAAATTTAAAATTTTAATTAAAAATGAAAGGAATCATATTCATTTAAGTACAATAGTTTTTTAATGCAAAGGAAACAAAATATTCCAAATATCTCCTTTTCATTTTGATCTGATCATCATCTCACTTAAGCTTATTTATTTTTTAATTTTATTATATGATACGAAGAATGCATCATTATCAAAGGTTTTATTCCCTACCTCTCAATTTTCTCCCTCCTTTTCATCTCATGACACACACTATTTTGTCTTTGATTCCTTTTAAAAAAGAAAATGAATTTTCGCAAATATTTATTATAATAAATTTAATTATGCTTTATATATTTATAGTATATATATTTATGGATTGTAGTTAAAGTTTAAGATGTCTTGTTTGTATAATTTTTAAGTATGTCTGTATAATTAAGTTATTTTTGTATAAATTAGAAATAACGAATTTATACCAACACAAACATCTGAACTTTAAACAGTTATTACACAAAAGTTATACAAATTATATTACACAAATTTTAATTATACAAATTGGTGAACTATATAAACTCGATACACCAGTCCGCGTAATTATCACTGAATATTGGTCGTGAATAATAATTAACTAAAACTATAACTATGATAACTAAATACATTATATTATATTATAAATATCTATTTAAGAATTCCAAACTTCCTAAAAATGAATAAACTCTTTAATTATTTAAAAATTGAAAAATGTTATAAATACATTATATTATATTATAAATATCTATTTAAGAATTCCAAACTTCTTGAATAAGAGTCCATTTGGATTGACTTAAAAGAGTAGTTTTTAAGTCAAAAATAAAAAGTCAGACTGAAATGATTTTAAAGCCAAAAATTAAAAAAATAGGGAAAACTTACTTTCGATTTCTGATTTTAAGTAATTTTTAACCTTGTCAAACACTTCGTAACTTATTAAGTCCTTTTTGACTTATTTTAAATTATTTATATATTCATCAAACACATCCTTAAGTCAAAAACTGACTTAAAAGTAGGTTTGACCGACTTTTAAACAAATCCAAACGTGCTCTAAGTTACTATCAAGTAAGTAGTTTATAGGGAAAATTACGCAACAAAGCTAACTTACACTATTTAACTACTCATCACAGCTATCGTTTGCTATAATTACCACTCGCCACTAACATTATATATTAATTATGTGGGTTGACTTCGAGTTTGTATAATTAGTCACGTTTGTATATGTATAATTTGTCAGAATATACAAATATATATGTATAATATACAATTATTTAACCTATATATGTATACAATTCACCTCTCTCCCACTCTCTACCCTCTCTCGCTCGCCTCTCTCCTCCCCCTAATCTCTCTCGCCTCCCTCCTCACTCTCCTAGTCTCGCTCGCCCTATATACAAATGTATATGTATAATATGCAATGATATACATATACAATTCACCTCTCTCCAACTCTCTGCCTCTCTCGCTTGCCTCTCTCCTCCCTCTCCCAATCTCGCTTGCCACATATCAAATACATATATATAATATACAATTATCTAACCGATATACATATACATTTCACCTTTCTCCAACTCTTTTACCCCTCTCTCGCCTCTCTCCTCCATATAACATGTAACTACGGATTATAATTATCAAATTATAGCAATAGAGAGTAATTAGACTATTTTTAAGTAGCTATATGTGAAAGTTTCCCTAGTTTATATTGACTAACTTATAAGCAACTTTTTGAAACACATTGCAATGCTTTGTGAGGCTTGCAATCTAATGAGGTTTTCAATAATAATAGATGTATTTTCAAGATGATCTCATGTGTATAGATTATCATTCGCAACTTGAATTTTGTAAAATTATTGACACAAATAACAAGATTAAATGTTCAAAATTTCAGATTAAAAAGTATATTTTCGAAGCTTTTGATCACTAGTAGTATATATATATTGATCGAAAATACAGAAAATAACAAATACCAATAGTGAATTAATGTCAACATACTTAAAACAGTACAACTTGAGAGCAGCAATGGATAAACCCTTGCTAAATCATAACATCATACATCACAAAAATTCAACAAAGAGATAATAAGAGTACAAAAAACACAATATGATGGCAAATCATTAAGATAACTTGTCACAGTCTTCATTTCAAATTGTACCTATAGATATTCTGTTTATATGTCATGTCCCATTGTACCTTACTTCCTCAAGCTGTGTAATATGTATTCAGCATACAGATCCCTGCACAAACATAACGACCATGCAACCGATAAGTTACTATTATAATACATGAGAATGTGCGTGGACAATTAGTTATATCATACATGGAGTACTGAATGGCATCGACAGCAGTACTTGGAGGCAGAAAATCGTCAACAGCAACGTCTTTGTTTTCATTCTTCTTGTCTGAAGACGAGTTAAGAATTTCCTTTTTTCTACAGATTCATTATCTAAGGGAGTTGTTATAATTAATAGATAAATTTAGAAGGATACAGTCTTCAAAAAAGCGGCGAATTTCAGCAAGGCGGTGAGGGGGGAGCTGCTTTATATCAGTGTAGTGGCGATATTCTGGATCGTCAGCACACACTGCTATGATCTTGTCATCTTTCTCTCCCTGAATTGAGGAAGAAAACATTGTAATTAAACGTCTCGTTTACAAAGAGCTGGAAGTAACTGTTTGGATAAAAAATAGGAACCTGATCAATCATAGGCATCAGGCCTATCGCCCTAGCTCGAAGGAAACAACCTGGAAGGACAGGTTCCTGTTGAAAAAGTTAAAAGCCGATTACTGTTACAATCAGTCCTATTGAGGTAGTCAACAATCGCAGTTACGCCTGTATTGTACATTCATTTACCTACCTGCATGAGGACTAGTACATCCATTGGGTCATTATCTTCACAGAGTGTTCGGGGAATGAAACCATAGTTCTGAGGGTAAACCACTGAAGAATATAGGATGCGATCAACCTGGTCATACATGGAAAAGGCTTAGAGTGAAGGGTGATTCACAGTGCTGCTATCGGGAAACAATTATTTGACCAAAGTCAAGGTTACACTACACCAAAAATGATCTTTAGCAGCAACTAATACGGCAATAGCTTAATTGCCGCAAAGTATGTTTCTTTAGGGGCCTAAAGCCGGTGAAAGCTTTAACATTCTTTGTTAAATGTACATATTTATTGCCGCTAAAAGTTGTTTTTGTTGTAGTGTTAGCAAGTAATAGTAACCTCACTCTATAGATTAAGCATAGCGCGAGATACTCATAGCTTAAAGTTGTCTTAATTTAGATCATTGCATCATACCTTAATAAGACCGGTTTTCTTGTCCAGCTCATATTTGACTTTGCTTCCTTTTGAAATCTCAATGACCTGCATGAACGCATTGTGGCGATCACAATAACACCAACTTAGTGTTTCCACACAAACAGATAATATAGTAATAAACCCTTTCTCATTTTTGTAGATCTATTTACATGAATGACTTTACGGTCGCAATAAACCAAAATCCTCCACAATCAAGATAAATGAAGAAAAGGACTGAAGAAGCTCTCAACTGTCATTTTTCTCGGGATATATGGAAACATATATGCAGCTTATGTGCAGGAGATAGTAGGATAATTGCATACAATGATCTTTTAGTTCTTCACAGTTTTTCCTCTAATACCGATAGTATGTCCCATTGGAATAGTAATAGCTAGTGTCTCAACTATAGAAGATCATTTTTTTATAGAGAAATTTCAAGACTGGCTCTC
This sequence comes from Solanum pennellii, assembly GCF_001406875.1. Taxonomy (NCBI): domain Eukaryota; kingdom Viridiplantae; phylum Streptophyta; class Magnoliopsida; order Solanales; family Solanaceae; genus Solanum; species Solanum pennellii. The sequence goes on from NC_028648.1 coordinate 61,475,504, forward strand.
CATTCGACATCTGGAAAAGATGACTTTAATAAGTAATAACTGATGAAACAGATTAATTGATCTGGATGAAAACAGTACGTTAGACTTCGTCAATTCACTACAAGAATCAACTTCAGTAAAGATTATAGCGCCCCTCTTTTTGTTTTTGTTCAAGGGATTTTCAGACTTATTTTCGTGCTTTGCTGTTTATTTTAATAATGTACTTAGTTACCAGTTCATAAATAAATTAAGTAGGAGTTTGGAACATTTAATGATACATCAGAGGTGCACATATATTTAGCTGAATTGGAAGGAAAATTGCGGTAATTCCAGTTTTCTTTTTCTATATTGATAGTTTTTGCATTATGCATAAAAGATATTAATCCTTTCATCATTTCATCAAATGAGTGATACGAAACTTTCCTATTAGAGACAGATATCGAAGATTACACTCTGCAAGTCATGATTCTAGTTAATTTCCCAACTTAAAAGAAGAATTAAAGTGGCCAAGCTGGGGATATTCCAATTAGCTGCATATTAGTTGAACTTAAGGATTTAGTATACTTACAACATTGAAAACGCTTGGAGCTTCAGGTCCTACAAAATAAAAGAAGCAAAACCGGAAATGATCAGACACAACTGCGAAATTTGCGTATTTCAGAATGATGAAAAATGTAGTGCGTGCCAGCTCGATACCTATCTCAAGGTCGTGCCAAGGATGAGCAGCAACAGACCTCCTGGATATAGATGATAGGATCCTCTCATTCAAACGAGGGGCACGTCTTTGTGGAGACAGATCATCACCGCCATCTTCGTTGCTCATCTTTACAATTTCTGGTAAACCTGAAAGAAAGAAAACGGACAACAGATCTTTAGAAAATGTATGCATATGTAAGATGTAACTATAACAAGATCATACTCATTCAGAACCCACACGCTTTAGATTCTGAATTTTCAGATGGTCACTCAACTAAAAGTCAAAGTTGAGCGACTCTCTATGCAAAAAACTCGTACTTGAATGATCATCTGAGATATTATCTCATTAGACGCATTGATATAATGTGAAGCCGAATGTATATTCTATTCGAAATAGTACTATCAAGCGCTACTTATCGCAATAACAAATCCCCAAAATGTAAAGTAAATGAACTTATGTTTGATTGAGTTTACATATTGCAAAGCAGTTGAAACTAGAAAACTCCTATTAGCTGCAACATGTAGAAAAAATTGGGAATTAGGGCCATATGGAGGAAAACATTTTCTCATGTTCGATTGGTCAAAATATTCCTAATTTTCCGTGAAAAACATTTTCCTTCCTACTGATCACACCATAGATCAAAACAAATTTTCCAAAGCACAGCAGGTAAGAAAAAAATGTGCAGAGATGATAAATGCAAAACTGGAAAAATAAAAAATGGTGAAATCTACAGTTTTTTCCTACTATTGGACTACAGTATTACAAATCAGATCGGATTAACCAATTGACTCCATTATTCTTAGGTTAAACTATATCAGATTTATTTTAAAAAAAAAAAAAAAACTTATACAGATCATTAGTACTGATAATCACGATTTTCTAACTAAATCGAAGCATAAATCAAGTGTAGACAATGAATCTGATCAATATTTTCAATCAAATGGAGCTGAGCTAAGCGTACCTTTGGTTTGAACGGAAGAAGACTGAGAGAGAGAAAAAAAAAATGGTGAAATGAAAAGGTTATTTCATTAGAAAAAGTGTGTGTATATATATAAGTAAAGTTAGAGAGATGGTGGTAGAAAACATGTTGATGTCCGATTCTTTTTCCTTGAACCTTTCAACATTTCATTCAATGCTTCTTTTTTCCCACTATCTCTCATCGTTGCTTTTTCCATTAGTTTGTGTGAGTATATTGACAAAATATTTTTATTTTTAAATTTTTTATTCGGGATTTGATTATCAAGTTGAAATTAGATTAATTCGAATTCACGTCAAACATGACCTATTTGAAGGTAATGCTTGTATTTTCTAGTTGATTTGTCTATAATTACTTCTGCAATTTGTTTTCCTTTTGGATTTTTAGGTAACTTACAATCTCTAGCTAAATGTCCTATCTTTCCGCAGTTATAACAAGTACATTCTGATAGTTTCCTCCTTGGTCTATATGGTCTTTTTATTTTATAATTTTTTACATAATATTTTTGTTTTGGTTTTTTATATTTATATCTAGTTTTGGTTTGAATGGAAAAACTTAAGAGTAAATTCCTTAGTTTTGATTTGAGGTTTCTTAGTTTGAATAGTAGACTAGTAGTAATTGTGTTTGATCAAGTTATTTATGAAAATATTTAATTAATGTTAAAGAAAGTAATTTATGTTTGGTCATTCAACTATTGAATTACGAATCAGAGATATTTATATTTTATGAGATAAATGTATTGTAACATTTAAGAATTAGATGAATTCATTTTATCTTTTACTGAGTATAAGATATCAATGGCTTAAAAGAGTTCAAAATATTATTAAACATAAAATAAAATATTGTGATAGTCATTTCATTAGGAGAAAAAAAACTTTTTATTCTATCTAATATATTTTGAGAACAAAAAGGGTATGACATCTGAGCCTAATACAAGTTCATATACTGCGTGTTCAGACCTCAACTGGAGTGTGAACACTTCTAAATGAGAACTCAATTATCGGTGAACAACAAAAACTGAAGCGTGAACACTTCTAATGGGGACCTAATTATTGGTGAACAACAAATTGGATTGGGTCTGACTCTGATATAATGTAATAATAAGACCATGGGTCTAACTCAACCCCAAAAGCTAGCTCATGAGGGGAGGTTTGTCCAAATCCATATAAAAAGACCAAATTTACATCCCTCTACCGATGTGAGACATCTTAACATTTACTCGTAATCATATTAATTTCTTAAAAAAATAATCAAAACTTTACAAATTTAATTACGACAAAGTTCTAAGGAGTAAAAAAAAAGACATAATTGCTTGGTTGGTTTTTCTATAAAACTCCATGCATATAATCTCTCATATGACTTTAAAAATAATAGATTTTACCACTTGCTTGGTTGGTTCTTAAAAAAAAAAAAAAAACTCCATGCAGACAATCTTTGACATTATATAAAAAAAAATAGTTGTAATTGCGCACCACCCAAATAATTAAACAAATGAATAATGACTTTATCTTATATTCACACAATATTCATTCACGTCCTAATTGCCACTTATATTTATTTGTTATTGTTAGTTGTTACACCCTCCCCGTACGTCCCTTGCATGTGATGGTATTTGATTGGTCATGATCAATTTTTTAAAAAAATGCACAAGTACCTCCTTAACTTATGTTCGAAATGTCAGAAATATATTTATATTATACTAAAGTCCTGTTATCCCTGAATTTGTTTTATAAGTAATTTTCTACCTCTTTTCGACCTACGTGGCACTGGCTTGAAAAAAAAGTCAACCAGCATTGGGCTCACAAGATAGTACCACTTAGGCCGAAAAAGGGTAGACAATTAGTAATAAAATAAGTTCAGAGGAGTAATAAGACCTTAGTATAGTATAAGTATGTCTCTGAGATTTCGGGCATGCTGAGGGGTACTTGTGCATTATCCCATTTTTTTAAAAAAAAATAATATTATATATTTAAAATTTATAATTAAAATAAATCACGAATATTTGTATAGATATAAGATTATGTTATTGAATATAAAAAATGATTGTAAATTTAAATTAATTTTATATATATAATACTTCATTTTTTAACAAGCTAATGTTTTTTTTTAGTATAACTATTGAGCTCGTCTAAAAATTAGCTCGTGAGATACGAGGTTTTAACATATGTTATCATTTTTTAAAACACAATATAATCAATCAAATTCACTATTTATATTTATTATTTCTAGTCGTATATGTCTAATCTAGAGTTTCACAAGTATAATATGGATACTTGTTTTCTCTGCTTTCATTACACTAAGTACTATATTCATTTTTATAAGTTTATTTTTCTAATAATTATATTTCTCAAAAATAATTATTCAAAAGAGAGATTTAAACTAATTAGTAAATTTAAAATATTATTATTATAAACCAAAATCCAAATTGACTAATCCTTTTTTTTTTTTTGGAAACTTTAATGGAGACAAGGTGGGGAAGTGGAGAGAGACGGATATACGTATATTATGCTCCATTTTACCTAACTTCTCATGTATAAGTTGACTTGAGATGTTTATATCACTTTTTTTTTTCTTGAAATAATAATAATAATAATAATAATAATAATAAAGAAAAAAAAAGAATATGAATAAAATTCTCTTAATTTGTTGAAACAAGAGTCAAATAAAATAAAACGAATATATACAAGGTAAGCATAATAGATAGACATTGTTTATAATTGAATGGCTGAATGCATTTACTTTTTCGAATATCTTTTATCGAATTCCCCTAAAATTCGTTACTTTCTTTAGTCCAATATAAATAAATGTACGTCAAGACTTTCTCTAATCTTCTATTTTGATCTCATGTATCAAAGACTTCGTAGATTAGAGAGTAGGTAAGTTATGTGAATTGAAATCAACTTTTGTTGTCCCTAAAGATAGTTTTGACACCTATACATAAAATATGTCATCTTTGCTTTAGTTTCAATTAGAAAATGCATGAAGTTTTACAGTTTGTTGAGGTGAATATATATAATTAAAGGAAATTATATATTGTATGAGATTAACTCAATTACTCGCAAAACAGAATCACAATTTGTACATAGAGCGATTTACTAACAGTTTGAAGTATTCAATTAAAATAAGAATTTATTTAAATGCCGAAATGAAATATCTCGATAAATTTAAGAGTAATTAGGGATTATGGATCAAGCCAAAATTAAAGTGATGTCTTAGGAAAACAAATATCTCACTCATGGGCTCAACTGATAATGGTGAGGTCCACTAACTCTGCATTAAAAATAGGGCCCAATGATGACTACGTGATGGCCCAACATTACTATTTGATGCTTAATACATGTTGCACCAAATTGATATAATACATAAACGTGATATTTAAATTGGTTTTGATTGATATTTATATTTTTCTATTTTTATATAAAAATAAATATTTGATTTTGTATAAATTTAGACAATATGATACACATGTTTTATATGGCATAATAAAAATTATTTGTAGTATATTTTACGTGAATCGTCATGTTGGATGTATATACCTAATGTTAAATTAATATAAATTTAAGTGTCTGATTATGTATATTCAAAATTAAAAAAATGTATTATCAATTAAAATCAAATTAAATAATACGTTTATCTATTATGTCCCGCAAATTTGAGCACCCATCCACTAGGTTGCATGGTGATGGTGATTTATTTGGCGCATCATTTCTATTTTCATGTTCATGTCAACCATATTTAGAACATTAGATAAGTGTATAAATAGGAGCATATAAAAATAATTTCACATTCAAATGTGTGCAGTATTATAATAAATATTTTTTTCTCCCTCAATTCTATGACTTGTTTTATTTTTTAATTTATTTTAAAAAGAATGGTATATCTCAATATTTAGTAATAATTGAATATTAAATACCTATTTTATCTTAACAAAATTATTTATAATCACTCAAATATCTATTACTTATTTTAATTGTCATGTCAAGTCAAAGAATATTACATAAATTGAGGCAAAAAAATATATACTCTATTAATTACACTCTGTCTCATACTAGTTGATCACTTTTCAATTTATATGATGCTTAAGAAATCATAAATAAGAGATCACTTTTACTAATTCGCCCTTAAAATTTTTTTGAAAATTTACAAAAAAAATGTGATTACTTAAAAAAGACAAGAGTAATATAGAAAAGAATTAATTAATGTGATCTTTTAATAATGTGGACAACATTGAGACATCTATTTACAATATAATAGTCAATTAATGTGGAACATAAAAAGTAGTATTATTTTGTAGGCAATAATACAACATAGGTTATGGTTGCGTCCTTAACAAAGGTCTCATATTAAGGCTATGAATATGAAAACAAATCTATTGAAAATAACACCCCTTAATGATCTATATACTGCGCGATTTAAATTTAGATAATTAATATAACGATTGTTATGAATTTAGTTGCTAATAGGGATGGCAATGGGGGTATAGGGCGGATTCAATGCAGAGTTGAGTTTAATCGGTAAAAATTTAATTAGCGTTGCTCTGCATAACAATTATTTTTATTTTCAACTTGTCCTACTTTGCCCTGCATAGACCTGCCTCACATGAATCCGCCTCAGATAATTTTTTAATTATTTTTTTTTTCGAGTTATGTTAAATACCAAAAACAAAACTCAAAAAAATAATTTTATTTTTTCATTAAATTGTATATAATTTAATAGGATAGTGACATAAAATTTTATTGTTTAAAAATCAATTGAAAAATACGTAAGAAATTATATTATTTTTTATTGAAACATTTTCATTAATCATCTTGAATATTTTAATAGTTTTAAATGAAATTATCTTAATAAATAATATTCTATCACTCTTATAATATATAAAAAAATTAAACTTATATTTAAACGCACACAAAATCACATACAACCGCAATCACCTTCTCCGCCTTATATTTTTAAAAATCCACTCCAACATACCTTATATCTGACTCGCACCACATAACATTAAATCCGCCCCGTTCCATATACTCTTAAACCCGCCTCGCTCCGCATCCGCCCCAATTGCAATGCTAGATAACTGATGTGATAGAAATGACCCTTAACGGTCTAAAACAGCTCTGCAAGTAAATGGTAGGCAGAAATAATAAGTGTGAACTGACAGGGATTTAATATATAAACATGTTGTCCTATACTTGGTTCAGAATATTATGATTAAATTATTTTATTGAATTGAGAATCTCTACACTAGAGATGATAATATTTTTTTTTTCTGTGGAAGTATTTAATTAAATATAAATAATTTGAAGAAAAAATTAGGTTTGTAATTGAAGATAATTATAATTTTTATAAATTATTTTATTAAGAGATAATTAAAAAAAATTGATGTTGAATTAAAAAAATGTCATTTTTTTGAATTAATAAAAGAGAAATATTAAAAACAATCATAAACTTGACACATATGATTAGTTTCGTCACGAATTATTGACAATTTTAAAAAATACTATTCTACTTAATTAATTAAATTTAAATACACCTTAATTTAATCTGTAAAATGACATGACAAGTGATCTCAAACTCTTGTAAGAGTGTGTGTCTCTTAATGGAAAAAATTGAGAGAAGTGTTGAAATAACCGTAAACTCAGCGAGAATCTAAGGATGTATTTTATTCATATCGTAAGATCTGTGGTGTATTTAAGTTCAGTTAGTCAAGTAATGTTAATAATTTGAAGATAAAACTAATAATTAGCGTTGTATTTAAGGATATTTTCAACACCACTCTTCTCCACTAACAATTAAAAAAAAAAGTCACGTAAATTGAGACATGAAAAATTACTAAAAGAAATGCATAATTTAAAATTAATTGTAGCGTAAAAATTTGAGTATCTTCGCAACAATATAATATTTGAATCGATGAAGAATTTTGTCAAACTTTTAATAAAATGGTACCAAATAATCTTCCCTCGAAAGCGATCCAAAAGCTTCAAAATATTTAATATTTATATTAAGGTTCTTTGAAGCTCTTATTAAGCTTCACAATAAGTTCAAAAAAGAATATTCATATCTTGCTTATGAACAATATTATTTTAAGAATATATTACGTCATCGTATTACAATTAACTATTATAGAATATTTGGATGAATTTTCTAATGATAAATAAATATTTCTATTTTTTTATTAGGAAAAAAGCTCAAATATATCATTAAACTTTCAGAAAACGCTTATTTATGTCATCATCAGTCAAAAGTATGACTCATTTATGTCATTACCATTTAAATAAGTCTCATTCATGCTATTAATTTTTATTAACGGTGGTTTTGCAAAACTATTTTTGACACGTCGCCAATTATAATTCTGCCACGTCATCAATTTTTTTAATAGAAAAATAAAAAAAAAATTCTATTTTTATTCATAATGTTGATCTTTATATTTAAAAAATTGATGACGTGACCGAATTATAATTGGCTAGGTCATCAATTTATTTAATAAAAAAATCAAAAAAGAATTAATTCAATTTTTTTTTCAGATTTATGATTTTTTTTACTAAAAAAATTGATGACATGACCGAATTATAATTGGTCACGTGTCAAAAATGATTTTGCAAAACTACTGTTAAAAAATAATGACATGAATGAGTTTTTTCTTTAATGGTAATGACATAAATGAGTCAAACTTTTAACTGATGGCATAAATGAGCCTTTTTTGAAAGTCCAATGACATATTTGAGTCTTTTCACTTTTTTATATATACTCCTTCCGTTTAAAAAAGAATGACCTAGTTTGTCTTGAGAGTTTAAGATAAGAAAGAACACTTTTTAATCTTGTGATTCTAAATTAAAGTTATGTCAAATGTACCAAAACGCCCTTTAATCTTGTGGTCTTAAACATGCCACGTGAAAAGTTAAAGTTAAAAACTTAAAGTGTTATCAAAAAAGGAAAAGGGACATTCTTTTTTAAATAAATTAAAAAGGAAATAAGAACATTCTTTTTGAAACGGAGGGAATAATATATTATCGTAAACTATCTTAAGACATTTTATTTTTATAATGCCAAAGTTACAGCTAGTGCTTTAAAGATGAAACATAAATGACTAAAAACAGCACCGAAAAATTTCTTTCAAATATTTGACTTTGACGTAATATTCGTCAATTTAAGCATTAAATCAATACTAAGAGATTAAAATCTACGAAATAGGCCACAATTATAAATTTCTTTTATTAATATAATCATTTCGAGAACATCAACCCAATACAAAAGATGAAATGAAACTTACAAAAAAAGTTCACAAATTTCATTCATCAATACAATTATTAGGAAAACATCAATTCAACGCGATAAATAAAATGAAACACCCAAGAAAATCTCTTGCAAGAATAGGAACCAACAAAATTGGTAGGCCAAGGTGAAATTGTAAGGACAATAATACCATAGATGTCCAAATTAAATAAGATAATAATCGTTCAAATTCAATTCTATAATCGTCTTCTTTATTTCAAAAATGTGTCGTCAAAATAAATGCTAGTCTGCTATTATTATTGCTTTAAAAAATGTAAAATCAAATTAACATTCGACTAGTTTGAATTTGTGTTACATAGGGTCCTATTCCTTGGAAGAAGTTTTTAGAAAGAAATTTTCTTATATTCAAAACTCGAATTCAAAACTTTAGTTAAAGCGAAAAATAACATCATCCACTACATCATATTCTTTCCACTTTGTTTGGATCATTATTACCAATTGTTTCATAATGTATTGTATTGTATTGTATTCTATTGTACTGTATTGTGTGGTAGATACATTGTTTGGCTAAATTGTATTGTTTGTTGTTAATTAGTAACATTCTAAGTGTTTGGTTTAATTGTATCGTACTGTATTGTAATTTATAAATTTACTTAAATATTCTTAATTATTCTAGGATAGAAGGTTTGAATAGGTTTAAATAATTCAGGTAAATGGTAAAATAGTATTTTGAAATATTTTGTAAAAATATAGTTGGAAAAAAAAATTAACAATAGGAACACACCAAATTGATTGTTTCATAAATTAGGGGTTTCCATTGTTACGGAACAACGAAATTTAACAATATAGTACAATACACTTTAAGTAACAATCAAAACAAACATTATATGTATAGTAACGATACAATACAATACAATGGATAACAATGATCCAAACATAGTATTAGTGACAGATGTTTTTTTTATGTAGTCACTTATTGGAGGTCCAATTTGATGTTTGAAAAGGACCTACAAGCCGAAGTAATATACTGTGCTAAATTGGAAGTATCATCACAAAAGAAATTAAAAATGGAGACACGAGATGACAGACAACAAACTTATCATATTTTCTCATAATAATAATGTTTGGACCAGATTATAAATTTTAAAGTTAAAAAGTTTGAAAATTTGAGTCGTTTAAGTTTTTATTTTAAGAATTTAAAGGCGTGATTGAACATGGATTTCATTTTATTTTTCTTAAAAAAATTTATAAGTAAAAGTGAAAATTCATTCGAAAACTAATCTAAGCAAGTTTTGGATAAAAATATTTTGAGGACAAAATTTTGACATCTAAATCTAATATATGTAATCAAATGCTTGCTATATTACTTCAAATGCTCATCAAAATTTGAATGGATAGGAAGAGATGCACATTCTTGGTGCAATTTATGATATTTTATTATGTAGTGTTTGAACTTAGGATAATTCGTTGTCGCGGTAATTTTTGACATATCCTTTACCTTTCAAATGAGCTCTCTATAGTCAGTAACATCACGTGCATCGGATTTCACCCCTATTGCATAATAACCAGTAAATCAGGGACGGAGCTGTGACATGGCAAGGTTGGTCGGATGAATAATTTTCGTTGGAATTTTTTTTCGAATACATACTAAATATCGATTTTTTCTAGATACATACTAACTGTTGAACAACCTTTACACAATAAAGGTAACAATCCAACATTTAAGGTTGTGCGAAAATACCTTTGTGTTTTGGCTTCGAGCCCAAGTTTGGCGATTTCTTTAATTTTTTCTTTATTCTATTTTGTCCTAAGTATAAACACCCTTGACAAAAATTCTGGCTCCGCCGCTGTTGTAAATCAGACAAAATATGTGATGACACTAGATAAATCATATGCAACATACTTAACTTAAAAACACTAGATAAGCCATATGCAATATACTCAACTTAAAAACGATCAAAATATCTCTGTATGAATGACGATCTTTCAAATCAATCGAGTCATCCGAAGGACATGTAATGGCTTTTGATTGGCGTTTTGTGTAGGCACGAGATGAAAAAACTATTTTAGTGAAAAGAATTGAAGGAAGAAAATGGCCAACAATAGAAGTGCAACTCATCATTTCCCCACTCCTTTTGTCCTAACATAAGAAGCAAACTAGAATCAATTCCCTCGTGGGCTCCAAATGTGAAATATCAAAATCCAATCCACACCAAGTTTTCAACTACACCACAATCAAAGCATCTCTTTATCTTTGTTTTTTTATTGTTTAACTCTTCCAATCAAAGCATCTCAATCTTTTTACTAATCTACACTCCATTTTTTTTTTTTGACTTTGGATAAACCTTTTTCAAAAGTATTTGTTTCATTATTTTGAAAATAGTTTTTTTATTTTGTTATTTTAAGATAGAATTTATTTTATTCTATTATGCTTAAAGAGTAATTACTTATTCTCCAAATTATTTAAAATTTAAGGCTATATATAAATTAATATAAATATTATGATATGATATTTATATTAAAATTATTTCTTAAAGGATATGTAATGTTTAAAATAGATATAGAAAAGTGAACAAAAGGAGTAATTTATAAAATTATAAGTTTATAATATTTTTAAAAAAGGGTTGACTAAAGAATAGTATTTAACATAAAATTAATAGGTGTAAAATAATGAATTGTCTGTTAATTTTTAAGATTAAACAAGTAAACCGAATAATTATTTTAGTATAGTAAATAAGTAAAAATAAACGAGTTAATACTTTCTTTTTCACATATTAGTTTATTATTTTATATTTTACATGATACTAAGAAATTATAAATACGATAATCAATTTTACTAATTTACTATTTAAAAATATTGATGAATGTAAAGATAATATGCTTATTAGCATAGAACATATGAATAATTATTATTGTAATAGATACACTGTAATTAATACTTCTTGTTTCATATATTAGATAGACATGCTTCTTATTAGAAATATTTGTTTTATATTACTTGATCACTTATTAAATTAAAATATAATTAATTATTTTTGTTCTTTGTACTCGTACAATTAATATAACCTTTGGGAATTTATACAACTTTTGAAAAAATAAGAAATAAGAATTTCTTTTATCTAATGGTTAATTAATATGAACAAAGGGCAATAGTCAAGTTAATCAATCTAGTACTACCTCTGTTCATATAGATGCCCACTTCTATTATCTCTAAAGCTCTTTCGGTTGGGAACACAATTTGTCAATACAAGGACCTACTAAGTCATCCACTATTGCATCTATTTGATGCATCATCACATAATCGTCGTGTAACTTCTAGAGAATCATGTCACTCGCCTGTCACGTATTTCCACTAGAGTCATAAATACTCGAAGTAGGCTTGTGGCTCGCCCCTATCTCTAAAAGGGCTTACGAACGAGCGCAGTGCTTACAATCGTGGTAGCTGTGCCTCCTAGGTTTTGTTCTCTCGTCTTTTTCCCTCCTCCTTCCTCTTGTAATAATTTACCCTTTCTTTTTGATACGTCTATTAATCCGTCAGATTGATCCAGTCGAGTGAGCAATAGCGGCTCCTGTTTACTAATAGATCTGTCGCCACTAGTATAATAAAAAAACACATAAGATTCAGAATATTCAAATAGACTGATTAGGCTCAGAACCTTTGGGTAGAGGAAGAATTCTTAAATTAGTTTGATTCTTTATCGGATCACAAAAATTCACTTTTGAAGATCTTTTCCTTCTTTTCGGGATCAAACTTTACACACTATCCTTATTCAATAATATTTAATATTATGTCTTAAATCTTTTTTGAAGAATAATATTAATGGTAATGGTAAAACACAAAAAAAAATGTCTTTTTCTTTAATTTGTCAAAATTAAAAATGTATGTAAATAATAAATGACAAATAATAACGAATAAAAAGAAAGAATAATTTCTTAATCATCCTGAAAATTGAAAGTGCATCTAATATGGGACCCAAGAATAAATTCTTGAAAAAAGAAAATATCTAATTTCTAAATTTACTTAGACTTTCAAAGTGTATTATTTATAGAGGTAAAATGAGAAAAAGTTAATCATTCATGCATGTATTTCTAGTAAGATGAATAATGAAGGGAGTAATATATTTTATCGGTTACATAATTTTTTATATATATATTAGAGTCCAATTAAATTTAGATTTGTATCATAAGTCTCATGTTCGAAGAGTAAAACGCTCATAATTAATAATGACTCCGTACTCAAGATCTCATAGACCTCTTAACTTAAAATGAATAAATATTTATCACTCTATCGTAATCTTCGTTATTTAATTACTTATTAAACCTTCAAAATCTCTTGGGCAATGGGCATGTAGATAGGGTAGGTAAGATAACTGTTGGATACGGAGTGACGTTAAATGTGACCACCTAAATCTGTTCATATGCATTAACGCCGTTACTTGTATAACACTTTGCTCCACTCACTTCATTTCACTACTCTATTATCCACACTTTGTATAGCTTCTTCTTCTTCTTCTCATCAATGTCTACTATGGATTCCATCATCAATATTCTCTACGCCTCATTAATTTTAGCGTTTTTGTTCAGTACGGTAATGGCGACTTCTATCGGCATTAACTACGGTCAGATTGCCGATAATCTCCCACCGCCGGAGAAAGTAGTTCCATTAGTAAAGTCCATGGGAGCAAACAGAGTAAAACTCTACGACGCCGATCCACATGTCCTCAAAGCATTTGCAAATTCCGGCGTTGAATTTATCGTCAGTCTCGGTAATGAGTATCTCTCCGATATGAAGGATCCTGCTAAAGCTCAGGCGTGGGTTAAAACTAACGTCCAAGCTTATATACCGGCGACGAAAATCACTTGTATCGCCGTTGGAAATGAAGTGTTAACTTTTAACAATACTGCACTTTCCGATAATCTATTACCGGCGATGGAAAATGTTTACGCCGCTCTTGTTAGTATGAACTTAGATAAACAAGTGAGTGTAACTACTGCACATTCAGTTGCCATTCTCGAGACTTCGTACCCGCCGTCTGCCGGAGCTTTCCGTCGAGATCTTGTTAGTTGTGTTACTCAGGTGGTGGATTTCCATTGTAAAACTGGTTCGCCGTTTCTAATCAATGCTTATCCTTATTTTGCGTACAAGGCAGATCCAAAGCAGGTGCAGCTGGATTTCGTGTTGTTTCAGCCTAATCAAGGGATTGTTGATCCAGTAACTAATCTTCATTACGATAACATGCTTTTCGCTCAAATCGATGCGGTTCATTCTGCTTTAGCTTCAATTGGCTACAAAAATGTCTGCGTACAGATCTCGGAGACAGGTTGGCCGTCGAAAGGAGACGCTGATGAGCTCGGAGCTACGCCGGATAATGCGAGGAAATATAATTGCAATCTTATTAAACTTGTGAGTCAAAAGAAAGGAACTCCGTTGAAGCCTAACAGCAATTTGAATATATACGTCTTTGCTTTGTTTAACGAGAACTTGAAACCTGGCCCTATGTCGGAGCGTAACTACGGCCTGTTCAAGCCGGACGGTACACCGTCTTATCCTTTAGGATTCTCCGGAATCAACTCCGGCGGCAGCACCAATAGCAGCTCCGGTAATAGACCTGCAACTGGCGGTGGTTCTTCAACACCGACATCGTGGTCACCACAGGACGGAAGTTCCTCTTCCGGCTATATGTCCATTACTTCTAACTCGGTAAGCATACATTTAGTTAGTTTTAGTTTTTTTTTAAAACAATATTTCAAATCAGTCTACACCGCCGTACGACGCCGACGCCGGCGCCGGCGCTAACATGTAGTATTTCTAAAAAATTTCAGGGGAGAGTTCTATTTTGCTGGAAATCCTGGATTCTGCAACTTTACATCACAGTCGGTTCAATTTCAGTGCTATTTTCTCAACTGTAAACTCCATTGGAGTAGCTGTGAAGTTTCGCCATTGTTGAGTACTGTTGTAATAGGTAATTTGGGCGTTTCCGGCATAGCTAGCCGTTTTATTCTTTGATTATAGTGTTATTCTTTTGTTAAACGAATAATCGGCGGCTTGATTTGCTCTGCTGATGAGATTCGTCGGTACGCCGGAAAGTCCAAAAGCTGACAGCTGCTCTCCACTTTCTTCGCTGGCTTGATGTCCTTATTTTCTGCATGATAATATTAGATCAAGTTGCAATTTGGTAACAATAATTTTGTATATTTATCTATTGCTACATTAATTTGTACAATTGTACTCCATCTATTATTGAAGCTTCATCTCATCAATGTCATCTTTTCTCTTTTCATTAAAAATTAGATGTTTTATTAATACAATTTTAATTTACTAAGAATATTTAAAATAAATTAATTCGACTCTGA
The DNA here is from genome assembly GCF_001406875.1 of Solanum pennellii. Lineage (NCBI taxonomy): Eukaryota > Viridiplantae > Streptophyta > Magnoliopsida > Solanales > Solanaceae > Solanum > Solanum pennellii. Next base: position 61,490,737 of record NC_028648.1, read on the forward strand.
ATCTCCATTACGCAGTATAACTTCATTTGACGTGTGATTCTTTTGGTATTGTTTGTTCATAATAAGAAGATTGGGTACGCTTTTTGTCATGCAATATCAGATCACGATATGGTATTGTGAGATGGAATCACGATATGGTATCAGATACAAGTTTATATTTTATCAAAACAACTCCACATTTATATATACTAATCATTTATTTTATATGTAAAATAAAATTTATAATCACATCATTACTTTTTAAAAATTAATTATTTTCATCGACGTAAAATTTATTATTTTTATCAACATATAGTCACTTTAACTCACATAAACTTATTGTTAAAGTGATGAAATATTTATGGTTTATAAACATGAAAATATAGTTGCACATGATATTGACCAACAAATGGCTCAAGTAACAATGTTGGTTCGTCTTCTCGGTCACATTATTTAGAAAGACAAGTTCAACTTGAGGAAATTGTTTGTACAATGTGGGAGGACTATATTAAAAACGGAAAAGGGTCAAAAATACTCTTAAACTATCTGAAAATAGCTCATATATACCCTTAAATTATATTTTGGCTCAAAACTACCCTTCTCGTCAAACTATTGGGTCAAAAGCGCCCTTTGAATTAACAGAAATTGTTAAATGCCATGTGGATGTCACATGAATGCCACATGGCACCCCAATAGATTTCCGCTGCCACATAGACTAAAAGTAAAAGGGTCAAAAGTACGTTTAAACTATTCAAAATAGCTCAAAACTACCCTTCTTATCAAACTATTGGGTCAAAAGTGACCTTCTTATTGACGGAAGTTGTTAAATTCCACATGTGCCACGTTGACTAAATCCCTAAATCTTAATTACTCATTTTCCCCTCATTTCATTATTTTCCAGAAACGATTTCACCCCTTCTCCCTCATTTCGCGGCTAAGGTTTCACAGTTTTCTTCGTCGCTGGATTTCAAAGTAGATATTCGTAATTATAGGTTAGTAAACTTTTTTATTTTATTTTATTGTGTTTACAATCACGAAAATCCACTTTGAAACTCAGCTCCGAAGAAAGTTATGAAACTTTGGCCGCAAAGTGACGGAAAAGTTGTGAAATTTTAACTATCATACTTTGAAATCGTAAACGTAATAAAATAAGAATAAATATTTACTAACCTACAACCATGAATATCCACTTTGAAACTCAGCCCCGAAGAAAGCTACGAAGCCTTAGCTGCAAAATTAGGGAAAGTATCATGCTTTGAAATCGTAAACATAATAAAATAAGAAAAAATATTAAATTACTAGCCTACAAGCATGAATATCCACTTTGAGACCTAGCCACGAAGAAAAGTAAGAAACCCTAGTCGCGAAATGAGGGAGAACGGGGTGAATATATCATTTCTGAAATAATGAAATGAGGAGGGAAGTAATTAGGATTTAGGGATTTAGTCTATGTGGCAGTGGAATCTTATTGGTATGCAATGTGGCATTCACATGGCATTTAACAACTTCTGTTGATAAGAAGTGTACTTTTGATTCAATAGTTTGACCGAAAGAGTAGTTTTGAGCCGAAATATAGTTTAAGGGTAAATATGAGCTATTTCGAATTGTTTAAGGATATTTTTGATCATTTTTATTTCGTCTACGTGGTAGTGGAATCCTATTGACATGCAATGTGGCATCCATATGGCATCTACATGGCATTTAACAACTCGTTAATAAGGTTGGTATTTTTGATCTAATAGTATGACGGGAAGGGTATTTTTGAGCCAAAATAAAGTTTAAGGGTATATATAAGCTATTTCGAATAGTTTAGGGGTATTTTTGAGCCTTTTCCGTATTAAAAACTAGTACACTACAATTTATGTTCAATTTTTTTTATTAAATTAAAGCTAGAAATAATACTTAATTGGAGAACAAATACCTGTGTAATAATTTATTCTGCGATTTTATAATTTTTATTTGATAAGATTGAATAAATAATTGAGATTATTTTAATAATTTATGTGATTTTTATGTTTATGAGAAATTATACTAACACAAAATTTTTATATTGTATATCCAAATAAATCTTTAATTTTGTTCTATAATTTCATATCATGATACGACATCGAACGAACGGACAAACGGACCCTAAATAAGAGTATCTTTTCGAGAATTGATTCTCCAGTTGAAAAGCTTAACTGTCCATTATTTTTAATATATACTGTTGTTAATGGAAATTTGACTTCTAGAACAGAGTACCGTTGAACCATTTGTTTCAATTCTTTATTGACATTAATCTCCTCATTTTAATAAATTAATTGGAGCCTTATTCATGAGCCATGTGATGATTTTATATCTAGCTTTATATACTTAGCTTGTTTAACGTTGATATTGGAAAGTCATACATATTTATTTTGAAAAAGATATTCTTTATTAAGAAATTAAAGTATTTGGTAAAAGTGTTTTTTTCATATATACATATTTGTCAATATATTTTTTATTAATTAGCTAATATATATCATAAATTTAGTTAAATTTCATTCAAGAATTTTATATTTACAATTTATTTTACATTTATATATTATATATTATTTTACGTATTATTTTGCAGAATTAAAAAAAAAAGTAACAAAATATTTTTGCAAAATTAGAAAAAGAAAAAAAATTAAAGATTTTAACCTCCCCAAAAGATATAATATTGATCGAAAATTTAAATATGTACGTCTTAATTTGATAATTTTTTTTATAATAGATATTTTAGATACTTTCTCTATATATAATAATTTTAATAAAGTACATTAATAATTTTTTTGTAATTTGACACTCAAAAACTATTTTTAAAAAAGATCCGATTCGCTTAATAAAACAATTTTTTAAATGAATTAGCAGAACAAAATTTATCTAAGAACATCATTTCAACAAAAGATTTTGTAAATCGTTTCTACCAGCAATGTCAAATAAGTTCTTTAAAGCCTTTTTTGGATTAGAGTTGAATGATAACCATTCTGCCTATATTATACCATGTTTTTTTTTAAAAAAAATAAATTATTCATTGAATATTGACTCTTAATTTAACACCAAAAGAGTTTATTGAATTATAACATATCCTTAAATATAATGTATTTGACAAATGCTCATGATAAAGTAACTTTTGTAAGAATTCCTACAAAACATAGTGTAAATAAGAAGGGAGAGAGTAATCTCTTGAATTTAAGTTAGATAAAAATTTAGGGAGTAATATTTTGCATCCAAATGATATGCTTCTGTATCTAATTACTTGTTCACTTTTGAATTGATTTATCTATTGATAAAATAATTAATAAGATAGTGAATATTGTGAAATTAGGTCTTAGGTCTAACTCACATCACAAAAGCTTGTTCAAGGAGAGGAGGATTGCTCAAGCCTTATAAGGAGTCCATTTCTCTAGATAGTCACCCATGTTTGGGAAATTTCCAAGGAATATCACTTATGTTTGTTTTAGGACTACAATATCACCCAACTTTGTCTATTTTCCTCAAAATATACTTGACACAAAAAAATACATTATTCTTTTCCTAATAAGGTGTCATGTCACCTTATTTATTTATTTATTATTAAAAAAAATATATTTTAAACCTAATTGAACGTTAGGTTGCAATAATTTTTTTTAAAAAAATATTATTTTTTATTTATGTTTTTTGAAAATGTTTTATTTTTTAGATATATAAAGATAAATATTTAAAATGAATGAAAAGAAATTACTCCATTTCTACAACTAACTAATAATGGACTGTTTTAACTAATTTTTAAAAATAATTTTTTAAATTTTTTAATGATAATTATTATTTTTTACTATAAGTTTTTAATTAATTTTTCAAATAATAATTATAGTTATTTTTATGGTTCACTTTTTCTTCTCCTATTTAGATAAATATTTCTACATTCCATTTTGTTGGAGCATTCCCTAAAATCACTGAAAGTGTGACAAATATAATAGACATTACAGTTTTTTTTTAATAAAATAATTCAATTTCCAGTTTTCATTTTTTAACCTTAAAAATTGAAATTTGAAGCATTTAAAGATCTTTTATTTTTTTCCCGTAATAGCCATTATTGTTTTTATTAAAAAAAAATAGTTCAATTTCATTTTTTTCCTTTAAAATTGAAATTATAGGCATTTAAAATCATCCATTTTTTGCCGTTATAGTTTTTTTAACAAAAGAACTTTTATTTTCTATTTAAAATAGTTAGATTAAAATTCCTATTTTTTTAATTGTATTCTTAAAGCATATTTAAAATGTTTTTTTGAAAAAATTGAAATTCTTGAATATTTGTGGTAATGACATGTGACACTTTTTATGCATTTCCTATTAGATACATATAGATTTTTTTTGTAAAAAAAAATAGAAAAACCCACATATTATACCCAGTAAAAAAATTACATTAAGAACTGTAATATGAGCTCCTCTGGTTTTTTCAAAAAAGTATGTGGATTCCTCCGGTTCTTTAAAGAATTAGAAAAATATTAATAATAAATTAAAAAATGTGACACGACACCCTAGTAGGAAAGAAACAATGTATTTTTTTGTGATTTTGAGGAAAATAAACAAAGTTGGGTCATATTGTAGTCCTAAAACAAACATAAGTGATATTCTAGGTAATTTTCCAAATATGGGTGACTATCTAGGGAAATTACTTTATTAACCACCGATGTGAGACTTTTGTCATTCTTTAACAAATTTATCATTTTATCTATATTAATTAAGAAGTGAATGAATTATAAACTTAAGATTTTTAAGAAATATTAATTAATTGAGGATACAATCTATAAAAAATTTGTCAATTTTTAATTTATCAAAAATAGACAAGTAATTAAGTATAATTATAAAAGAAAAGGGGAACAACTAATTGGGAACATATATAAAGAGACAATATTAAGATAGAATGTGGAAACCAAGTTAAAGGGACTGTAAATATACATGTATTTGGGCAAGAATATTTTTCTTAAATCTTTGTGTCCAATTAAATTGTAAAGGATTAGTAGTGGGAAGTGGAAAAGCTTGGGACCTTTGAGTCTTTAAATTGTCTTTTGAAGTTCAAATATGATTTGGTAGATTGAAAAAAGATGGGTTTTTTGAGTAACAGAGTAAAACGGAGTGAGTTAGTTAAAGCTGACCATATTTACACTTGGAGAACTTTGTTTGCATATTCTCATCACGGTCAGTCTCTAATACCCCCATTTCACTATTTTAGTTTTTTGGTATTTTTGGATTCATGTCTTTGGACGAATAATTTATATTTGTATTAAATATCTTAAATATATGTATATTAACTTGTGAACTTGTAAACAAAATTGATTTAGAACAGTGGAGGGTATTCAATTGGACACCCTTCGCCGGAAAAAAAATAGCATATATATATATACAAGTAAGATTACATACGAAATGATTAAATAACATAATTTGAACACTGGAGCTGTTATTTCTGGATACGTTTTAAGAAATTTCTGGCTCCGAACCCCAAACTCCTAATTTTGGTCGAGCTATTTGTATTGATAATGTTGAAGTGAATTTAATTTTCTTGTTTGCTATTGTTTTACTTGACAACGCAGGTTGGTGGTAGGTATGTGATCCATTTTCACACAGCAAAAACCAATTCTCTGCTCTGCTTCATTTACAAATGTGTCTCCAACCTGTACTAATCCTGTCTGTGGATTTCAATGTACGAATAATTGTGAAGATTTTGCCTTGTACTGTAAAACAGGTCTTGTTATTGAACCTAAAGGTCTTGGAAGTAGCGGTCAAGTTGCATTTATTAAGAGTGTTTTTCGTTCTATTAATGTCATATCTAGTACCGCTGGTTTTGTTTTAGTAAATGTTGGATTGTGTTTGGTTTTCATGTATGTCAGTGACATTGGAGTGAGGAGTGATGTTACTAAGGTGAAAGTGGAGGAACTAACTTCCTTCTGTAATCGGAAAAGTTCAAAGAAATGCCGCAAATAAAGTATGTGATTGATGAAACAAAATTAGACTTCTCATCATGTTTTGTGGAATTGTAATTTGTACTGTTTTTTCACTTTTTGTTCTTCACATCTAGATGTAAACCTCTTTGTTGCAAATTTGGATTTAATCGGACACTAGATTGAAAATCAAAAAGTAAATTGATGAAACATATATATAAGCTCATTGTTTGTATTTCCATGGAATAAAAGTAAGGTTTAATGTGGGCACCAAAACCAATAACATCACAAGTCATTTCAAAGGAATGTAAATAGAACAATTTAAAGAGTCGTTTTGGTAATAACATTTTTTGAAATAAATTTTAAATAGAAATAAAATTGATAAAACACTCCTTCAAAACGGACTTTTACTACTCTACACTATTCTTACTTTATCCTCCCTCTCAACTAATAAATACAAAGTGTTTAATCACTTGACTAGACTTGATAATTAAGTAATCAAATTTTATACAAATATCAAAATAAAAATAATTCCATTTTATATCATTGTTATAATTATGAAAATATAACCCACAAATATAATAAGAATTAAAATCAGAATTTGTTGAAATTTGAGGGATTAAAAACACATATTTCCGTCAAATGTTATTACTATAAATGGTAAATATTTTATTAATATATTATATTTATATACTTTTAATAAAGATTTAACAAGAATTTAATTCTTAATTTGATTCAATTTTTTAAAAAAACTGCAACGTCCTTCGGAAATTATTTTATTTCCCTAAATAAAATTTCTTTTCCGAAACCAAAACTAATACGGGAAGCAATCAAAATAGAAAGAGAAAATAATTTGTTTATAATTCCAAATTCGAATGAATTTAGGAAAACCAAAACAATTTTAACTAGAGAGGCTGTTTACATAGGTAAAGGCCACAGCCAAACATATACAATTTTATAGAAATTGTACAATTATTGTATAGAATATATATAGGTATTTGTATAGGCAGTGTATAAAAAATGTATCATTGTTGTATAGAATATGTATTTGTATTAGATGTGTATGGGATGTGTATAGAGTACTTATTTGTATTTGATGTGTATAGAAATTTTATAATTATTGTATATAATATGTATGTATTTGTTAGGTAGTGTATAGAGTTTGTATAACTGTTGTAGAGCATATGTATTTGTATAGGAATATAGGATGAGAGTATAGATTATGTATTTGTATAGAATACGTATAGAATATGTATTGTAAAGGATGTGTATATAATACATTTATGATTGTGTAAAATTATATTTAAATAATCTTCAATTATTCACCATATGTTGTTGTCACGAAGGAGGTATAGAATGTCCTATTGATGTCAAGAATTTGATCGAAGAGGTCATCTACTACATGAGCAAGGATTTATGTTGGTGGGAGTAAGAATTATCTATTTCACACAACAAAATATTCGAAAGGTCTTCTTGATGAATGACATTGATATCGTGATGACTATGAGCGATATTATTAAGGTGAAAGTGAAGGAACTAAATTCCTTCCGTAATCAGAAATCGTATTATTGTTGTATAGAATATGTCTTTGTATAGGATTTGTATATAATATGTAATTGTATAGGATATAAGTAGAAACTTTACAATTATTATATAGAATGTGTATAAAATTTGTATCGTTGTTGTATACAATTATATGTATCATGAGTGTATATGTATAAATAAATTTGTTGTAAAAAAGTTGAAAGTGTACTAGATACGTATTCATAAAAAATAGTTACTATAAAATAATATAAAAAGTTTACTCATAAAAGTATATGTAATATGTAGCGTATATATTCTATTATGAAATTGAAGTAAAGTTATTTGCTTTAGAAAATTAGCTTATATCAGAAAAGATTGATTATTTGAATAATATTACAATAGTTAACTTAAAGGAAATCAACATAATTGGACATCGATGCACAATTGAAAATTAGCACAACTCCACTAATGAAAGAGTATCCACTTTTAGTAAAACTCAACTAAAAGTGACTTATAATATAATGTTACTATGTGTAACGTATATGAACCTATTAATTTTTAAAAAGTAAAATATACTTATAACTTTTTACGGTGTATAATACGTTTATACTAGTTTTGTAAAATTTTATAAAATTATATTATTTTAGTGAATTGTTTTATATAATTACTTAGTTTGATAAAAAAATTTATATGTAATTTGCCAAGAATATCTTTCTTAAATCTTTGTGTCCAATTAAGAGCCTGTTTGGCTCAACTTAAAAGCTGGTCAAACTGACTTAAAAGCTGATTTTTGACTTATTTAATTGTTTGGCAATACTCAAAATAACTTATTTTAAGTTTAAAAAAAACTTATTTTAAGCCAAAAGTTAAAAGCTGGGTAGGGGTGCTTTTTTTTTTTTTAGCTTATAAGCTGTTTTAAGTTGACCACATTTTTAGCTTTTTGCCCTTAATATTTTTATACAATCTCCAAATTACCCACATAACCCTAACATCTCTTTCTTCCATTTTTCCCTTTTCATGTTTGGTATAGCTGCTGAACTTCTCCATGTTCTTCCAATTTGAAGTGAAATAAAAATTTATATTCCTCTTATAAATAATTTGTGAGAATAAAGAAATATGTGAATGATAGACAACTATTATTACCTATGGATGAAACTAAAATAAATCTTAAATCGTTCTTTGATCTATTCAAATTATATATCTTTAAAATCTATAATAAGTTTATATTCCTCTTATAAATAATTTGTGATGAGAAAGAAATATGTGAATGATAGCAAAATATAATTATTTATGGCTGTAAAATATAAATTAATTAACTTTTATTATGTTAACAGCTTTTAAGGGTATTTCAGACATTTTGATTTAAAAAGTTGTTTATCAGCACTTATTTGCCAAACACATCAACATTTTTTTTTTAACTTCAGCACTGTTATCCAAACACATAACTGCTTATTTTAAAAATAAGTTTCAGCATTTTTAAAAGTACTTTTTTAAAGCTGCTTTTGTTAAGCCCATCCAAACGGGCCATAAATGGCACGGGGCAGTAGTGGGAATTGGAAAAGTGTGGGACCTTTGAGTCTTTAAAGAATATCGTAATGTAAAAAAATCCATTTTCTGCAATGGGAATCCTATCTGTATTCACCTTCGCTGAAAAATTACATGACATTGAATTCAAATATGTCCTATGATTTTCATTTCTTACCGTTTCTTGACAAGGACATTCAACATATAGTGTACTGATAAAGATAATTTTTAGCCATGTAAAATAGTGTAACTATTGAAGGGAGTTTGGATCCCCTCGACCCTTGCTAGATTTGCCCCTAGCTACAACTTTGTTGGTAGTTTAATTATATAAATTCATCTCAAATCAACATTATAAGTAGTACAAATAGAAGTTATATCCAAACACATCTTTTATCATAGATGTTTATTTCGTCAACGATGGGTAAGGAGTTGTCTTGCTTAGGAAACATTTTACCCCTAACGTGGGACTTTTCGGCTCGAATCTAGATATAGTTGGAATATCAAAATAAAAATAATCCCATTTTCTATTATTGTTATAATTATGAAAATATATGTAGTTAGACCCACAAATATAATAAGAATTAAAATTCAAATTTGTTAAAATTTGAGGGATTTAAAGCACAAATTTCCCATATCAAATGTAATTGCTATAAATGGTCAATATTTTCTTAATATAGTATATTTATGTAATTTTAATAAAGATTTAACAAGAATTTATTTCTTAATTTGACTCAATTTGAAAAAAACTGCAAAGTCCTTCTGAAATTATTTTATTTCCATAAATAATATTTCTTTTCTAAAACCAAATCTAATACGGAAAGCAAACAAAATCGGAAGAGAAAATAATTTGCATATAATTCCAAATTCGAATGAATTTAGGAAAACCAAACCAATAATAAATAGAGGGGCTATTTACATAGGTAAAGGCCACAGCCAAACAAATACAATTTTATAGAAATTGTACAATTATTGTATAGAATATATATAGGTATTTGTATAGGCAGTGTATAAAAATTGTATCATTGTTGTATAGAATATGTATTTGTATTAGATGTGTATATAATACTTATTTGTATTTGATGTGTATAGAAATTTTATAATTATTGTATATAATATGTATGTATTGTATATAGAGTTTGTATAATTGTTGTAGAGCATATGTGTTTGTATAGGAATTAAGGATGAGAGTATAGATTATGTATTTGTATAGGATATGTATAGAATATGTATTGTAAAGGGTATGTATATAATACGTTTATGGTTGTGTAAAATTGTATTTAAATAATCTTCAATTATCCACCATATGTTGTTGTCACGAAGGAGGGTATAGAATGTCCTATTGATGTCAAGAATTTGATCGAAGAAGTCATCTACTACATGAGCAAGGATTTATGTTGGTGGGAGTAAAAATTATCTATTTCACACAACAAAATATTCGAGAGGTCTTCTTCATGAATGACATTGATATCGTGATGACTACGAGTGATATTATTAAGGTGAAAGTGAAGGAACCGTAAGCAGAAACTGTATCATTGTTGTATAGAATATGTCTTTGTATAGGATTTGTATATAATATGTAATTTTATAGGATATATGTAGAAACTTTACAATTATTATATAGAATGTGTATAAAATTTGTATCGTTGTTGTATACAATTATATGTACCATGAGTGTATATGTATAAATAAATATATTATTGTTGTAAAAAAGTTGAAAGTGTACTAGATACGTATTCATAAAAAATAATTACTATAAAATGATATAAAAAGTTTACTCATAAAAGTATATGTAATACGTAGTGTATATATTCTATTATGATATTGAAGTAAAGTTATTTGCTTTAGAAAATTAGCTCATATCAGAAAAGATTTGATTATTTGAATAATATTACCATCGTTAACTTAAAGGAAATCAACATAATTGGACATCGATGCACAACTGAAAATTAGCACAACTCCACTAATGAAAGAGTATCCACTTTTAGTAAAACTCAACTAAAAGTGACTTATAATATAATGTTACTATGTGTAACGTATATGAACCTATTAATTTTTAAAAAGTAAAATATACTTATAATTTTTTACGGTGTAATACGTTTATACTAGTTTTGTAAAATTTTATAAAATTATATTATTTTAGTGAATTGCTTTATATAATTACTTAGTTTGATAAAAAAATTTATATGTAATTTGCCAAGAATATCTTTCTTAAATCTTTGTGTCCAATTAAGAGCCTGTTTGGCTCAGCTTAAAAGCTGGTCAAACTGACTTAAAAGCTGGTTTTTGACTTATTTAGTTGTTTGGCAATACTCAAAATAACTTATTTTAAGTTAAAAAAAAACTTATTTTAAGCCAAAAGTTAAAAACTGGGGTAGGAGTGTTTTTTTTTTTAGCTTATAAACTGTTTTAAGTTGACCACATTTTTAGCTTTTTGCCCTTAATATTTTTATACAATCTCCAAATTACCCACATAACCCTAACATCTCTTTCTTCCATTTTTCCCTTTTCATGTTTGGCATAGCTGTTGAACTTCTCCCTGTTCTTCCAATTTGAAGTGAAATAAAAATTTATATTCCTCTTATAAAAAATTTGTGATAATAAAGAAATATGTGAATGATAGACAACTATTATTACCTATTGATGAAACTAAAATAAATCTTAAATCGTTCTTTGATCTATTCAAATTATATATCTTTAAAATCTATAATAAGTTTATATTCCTCTTATAAATAATTTGTGATGAGAAATAAATATGTGAATGATAGCAAAATATAATTATTTATGGCTGTAAAATATAAATTAATTAACTTTTATTATGTTAACAGCTTTTAAGGGTATTTCAGACATTTTGATTTAAAAAGCTGTTAATCAGCACTTATTTGCCAAACACATCAACAACTTTTTTTTTAACTTCAGCACTGTTATCCAAACACATAACTGCTTATTTTAAAAATAAGTTTCAGCACTTTTAAAAGTACTTTTTTAAAGCTGTTTTTATTAAGCCCATCCAAACGGGCCATAAATGGCACGGGGCAGTAGTGGGAATTGGAAAAGTTTGGGACCTTTGAGTCTTTAAAGAATATCGTAATGTAAAAAAATCCATTTTCTGCAATGGAAATCCTATCTGTATTCACCTTCGCCGGAAAATTACATGACATTGAATTCAAATATGTCCTATGATTTTCATTTCATACCGTTTCTTGACAAGGACATTCAACATCTACTGTACTGATAAAGATAATTTTTAGCCATGTAAAATAGTGTAACTATTGATGGGGGTTTGGATCCCCTCGACCCTTGCTAGATTTGCCCCTAGCTACAACTTTGTTGGTAGTTTAATTATAAATTCATCTCAAATCAACATTATAAGTAGTACAAATAGAAGTTATACCAAACACATCTTTTATCATAGATGTTTATTTCGTCAAAGATGGGTAAGGAGTTGTCTTTCTTAGAGAACGTTTTACCCCTAACGTGAGATTTTTCGGCTCAAATCTAGATATAGTTGGAATATCAAAATAAAAATAATCCCATTTTTTATTATTGTTATAATTATGAAAATATATGTAGTTAGACCCACAAATATAAAAAGAATTAAAATTTGAATTTGTTAAAATTTGAGGGCACAAATTTCTGTAATTGCTATAAATGGTTAATATTTTCTTAATATAGTATATTTATGTAATTTTAATAAAGATTTAACAAGAATTTATTTCTTAATTTGAATCAATTTGAAAAAAACTGCAAAGTCCTTCTGAAATTATTTTATTTCCATAAATAATATTTCTTTTCCAAAACCAAATCTAATACGGAAAGCAAACAAAATCGAAAGAGAAAATAATTTGCATATAATTCCAAATTCGAATGAATTTAGGAAAACCAAAACAATTATAAATAGAGGGGCTGTTTACATAGGTAAAAGGCACAGCCAAACAAATTAAATACAATTGTATAGAAATTGTACAATTATTGTATAGGATATATATATAGGTATTTGTATAGGTAGTGTATTGTATCATTGTTGTATAGAATATGTATTTGTATTAGATGTGTATAGAATGTATATTTGTATAGGATGTGTATAGAATACTTATTTGTAAAGGACATGTATAGAAATTACATAATTATTGTATATAATATGTATTTGTATAGGTAGTGTATAGAGTTTGTATAATTGTTGTATAGAATATGTATTTGTATAGGAATATAGGATGAGATTGTAGAATATGGATAGGTATAGAATATTTATTTGTATAGGATGTGTGTATAATACGTTTATGGTTGTGTAAAACGTTATTTAAACAATCTTCAATTATCCACCATGTTGTTGTCACGAAGGAGTTATAGAATGTCCTATTGATGTCAAGAATTTGATCGAAAAGCCCATCTACTACATAAGCAGGAATTTATGTTGGAGAGGTCTTCTTGATGAATGACATTGGTATCGCGATGACTATGAGTGATATTACAAAGGTGAAAGTGGAGGAACAAAATTCCTTTCGTAACGGAAATTGTATTATTGTTGTATATGTATTTGTATAGGATGTGTATATAATATGTGATTGTATACAATATGTATAGAAACTTTACAATTATTGTATAAAAATGTATAAAATTTGTATCATTGTTGTATACAATTATATTTATCAAAGCGTGTATATGTATAAAGAACATATTATTGTTGCAAGTGTACTATATACATATTGTATCAAAAGTGATTATAAAATTATATAAAAAAGTCTACTCATAAAAGTATATTTAATATGTAGTGTATATATTGTATTTAGAATGTGTATATAATTGTTAATGTATATATTTTATAATATCACAAAGTTTTTTCTATATCAAAAAATGAATGGCAAGAGGAAGTCAAGATAAAAGATGGCACCAAAGAAGAAAATGTCCAAAAATGTTCATTAATTATATCACACATTAATTATAGGCAGTCTTATTATATTATATATGATTTTATACTTATGGAACCATTTTGTTATGACATAATGTAGGCTTTTTTTTTCATCAAAGTATATATGTAGTTACTTTATAATACATGTTGGCAACATTTTGTCTTATAATTGCTTTATAACACATAAACACTCTTTTTAAGGGAAAATCACGCGTATAAACAAATATATACTAGTTAATTATAATTATGAAAAATATATATATAGTTATAGATCCATTATTAATAAAAGAATAATTAAAATCATATTTTGTTAAAATTTGAGGGATTAAAAGTACAAATTTGCCACCAAATAAGGATAGAACAAGAATTTATTTCCTACTTCGACTCAATCTGAAAAAACGTGTAAAGTCCTTAAAAATTATTTTATTTACGTAAATAACTCCTTTTTTCTAAACCAAAGCTAATTTTGGGAAACTAAACCAAATAAAAAAAGAAATAAAAAGAATTTGTATATATTCCAAATTCCCATGAATTTAGGAAAACAAAAACAATTATAAATAGAGTGGGCTCTTTATCGGAAAAAGACATGAACAAACAAATATTGTATAGAAATTGTACGATTTTTGTATAGAAAGTATGTAGTTGTGTAGGAAGTGTATAGAAAGTGTATAATTTTTGTATAGAATATGTATTAGTTTTAGATGTGTATAGAATACATATATTTGTATATAGGATGTGTATATAATATTTACTTTTGAATAGAATAAGTACAAAAGTCATATAATTATTGTATATAATACCTATGTATTTGTATAGGTAGTGTATAGAAATTGTATGGTTGTTATATTAAATATGTATTTGTATAGATTATGGATGTGTATAGAATAGTTATTTGTATAATATGTGTAGACCTAAAATCAGACTGAATTCAAATACACCCAAAATCCAAGAGAATCATATCGAAATTAAGAATTTGATCGAAAAAGTCTACATGAGCAAGAATTTATGTCGGTGAGAGCAAAGTTGTCCACTTTACATAGCAAAAAATTGGAGAGGTCTTCTTGAGGATGACATTTATATCACGATGAATGATATTACTAAGGTGAAAGTGGAGGAACTAATTTCTTTGCGTAATCAGAAACGATGTTATTGTTGTATAAATCATATAGAATGTATATATAATATGTATTTGTATAGGATATGTACAGAAACTTTACAATTATTGTATAGAATGTGTATAAAATTTGTACCATTGTTGTATATATTATAGTTATCAAGAGTGTATATGTATAAAGAATATATTATTGTTGTATAAAAAATGTAAATGTACTGTATACATATTGGTTGGGAAAAGGGTCTGATATATCCCTCAACTTTGTCATTTAGAGCTGATATATCCCTTGTTATGAAAGTGGCTCATATATACCCTACTTATAAACAAATAGCTCACATATACCCTTTTCCTCTAACGGAAATTAAAAAAAAAAATTTAATCTAAATTTTTATTATTTTTTTCTAAAAAATAAAATTCTATATGAGTAAATTTAATCATCGTCAAATATATTTTTTTTGACTTTTTTTTTGTTTCAATGACTAATTTATAATTATTATTTTGATAATCAAATTTATTTATGTTTCACTAATATTCTTGTAAAATTTATATACGATAAATTTTTTCTTCGAATACGAAATTAAATTACAATACACACAAAAAAAATACTTTTATTTTTTTTTCTCTTTAAACTAAGGAATGAAAGAAAAAAAATAAAATAAGAATAAGAAACTCAAATAATTATAATAAAAGAAGTCAAAAAATAATTTTTGTATGAAAAAAATTAAAATATACCTTGAACTTTGATAGAAGAATCATATATACCCCTTAATAATTTTTTTTAAAAAGTTAAAAGTAATAAATATAAATTTTAAACTAATTTATTAACTTCCGTTAAATGAAGGGTATATGTGAGCCATTTTGTAATGGCAGGGGTATATGTGAGCCGTTTGTATAACGGTAAGGGCATATATGAGCCACTTTTATAACGAGGGGTATATCAGCTCCAAATGACAAAGTTGAGGGGTATATCTGACCCTTTTCCCTTGTTGGTTTAGTATATGCAAAAACACTTTTTGTCGTATGAAGTTGTCTTAGTTAAGACTGTATTTTCTTTAATGTCGAATTTTTCGACGTTAATTTAAATTTAATCAGACTTTAATATTGGCTATTAGACACCGGATGAAAAACTAGTTGTTTTGCCATGAGAAATATTTTATTTTTTTGGGAATAAATTTCAACAATTATAAATAGAAATAAAATTGATAAAAATATTCCTACTAAAAAGACTTCTACTACTTTTTTCCACCGGGAGGAGTATTCTTAGCTAGCGTTTGACTTCAAATTCTCAAATATTTTTGGCAAATCATATTTGGGTGAAGTTTCGCCATGTGTTTGGCCTTAATTTTTCCAAAAATATTTGACCATGATTTATAACCATAAGTTCTAAAAATTATTAAAAATGCCTTTAAATTGATATTATCGTTTTATAATGAATATATTCCATTATAAAATAACCTAATAACATAATAGATAATAATCAACAACAATAAAATAAAAATATAGGCAAGAAAATACATTAATCACATACTCAAACTTGTCGCTAATTCGGTTATATTTATAATCTATTGAACACAAGTTGCTCTTTTTTCTCAATTTTATCATTCAAATTAGAAGTCAAACTTTTTCGAAGAAGGTAATATTAAATATTAGTTGAAATTAATTAATGATGAGTATTTTTATAAAATATAAAAGTTTCGGATAATTTTAAAATTTTAATCTTAATTTCCTGATTTGACTAAATTTGGGAAACATATAAAGTCCTTCCAAAACTGTTTTATTTCCATAAATAACTCTTGACCAAAACTAAAACTAATTCGGAAATCAAACCAAATAAAAGATATAAAATAATTTGTATATATTTCAAATTCGAATGAATTTAGGAAAACAAAAATAATTATAAATAGAGGCTCTTTACATCGGATAAATACACAACCAAACAAATTCAATTGTATAGAAATTGTACAATTATTGTATAGAATATATAGGTATTTGTATCGGTAGTGTATAGAAATTGTATCATTATTGTATAGAATATATATTTGTATTAGATGTGTATAGAATATATATTTGTATAGGACTCGTATAGAAACTATATAATTATTGTGCATAGTATGTATGTATTTGTATAGGTAGTGTACAGAAATTGTATAATTCTTGTATAGAATATGTATTTGTACAGGAATATAGGATGTGTATAGAATATGTATTTGTATAGGATGTGTATAGAATATGTATTTGTTTAGGATGTGTGTATAATACATTCACAGTTAGGTGAAACTGTATTCAATCAATCTCCAATTATCCAATTTATGTCACGAGGAGGTGTAGAATGTCCTATAAATATCAAGAATTCGATCGAAGAGGTCATCTACTACATGAGAATGAATTTATGTTGGTGAGAGCAAAGTTATCCATTTCATACGGCAAAATATATGAGAGGTCTTCTTGATGAATGATATTGGTATCATGATTTGTATACGATATGTATAGAAATTGTACAATTATTGTACATAAGGTAGATAAAACTTGTATCATTGTTGTATACAGTTATATTTATCAAGAGTGTATTGTATACGTGTATAAAGAATGTATTATTATTGAATAAAAATTGTATATGTACTGTATATATAGCTAAAAAGTGATCATAATAAGTGACGATATGATTTCTGTTGTTACCAGTTTTTGCTGCAACTCTGTTAGTTTAATTAGTATGCATTAATATGACACCAAGAGCCGTTCTAAGTTCAAAGCTCTAATTAAGTTCAAATATATTAAGATTAACAAGATTTTAAGTATTTTAAAGCTTTAATTAAGTTTAAAGTTCTAATTAATTAAAGTCAATAATATTTTAAATTCATATTCTTATTCAAGTCCAAGTTATTATAAAGTTAAATTATAATTAATTGTAAGTTCTAAGTTGTAATTCAAGCTCATATCTAATTAGTGAAAATATTCGCGCTTCGCGGGACTATATAAAATATTAATAAGATGATAATATGAAAAATATAATATTTAGGTTAGTATCGAATATATAGATAATATTAATATTTCTCCTTGTCTGCGATATCCTAGACTTTTTTTAAACATATAAAATATATTTATTTATTTTGTATATGTATATATTAGAATAAAGTATTCGTGGTGAAGTAAATGAAATAAGAGATAATATGTTGAAATAACAATATATTGTATTATGTTGAAAATATTTTATATGTTTTAATTTTATTATGACATTTGCTTATTTTAACTTTTTAAACATTAATTAAATATTTATAAGACTTACGAAAAATGAAACATATAAAAGTTATGAATAATATTTAATATCAAACGTTACAAGTAAGATGAAGAGACATGAGTTATAAATAATTCAAA
This sequence comes from Solanum pennellii, assembly GCF_001406875.1. Classification (NCBI taxonomy): domain Eukaryota; kingdom Viridiplantae; phylum Streptophyta; class Magnoliopsida; order Solanales; family Solanaceae; genus Solanum; species Solanum pennellii. The sequence continues at coordinate 61,509,077 of NC_028648.1, forward strand.
TGTATAATTTTATTAGACATTAAATGTATTACTAATTGGGCATTGATTTTATTTTTAAAATAAATAAATAAAAATAAGGGGTGAAGATACAAAAAATGAACAGAGAAAATATAATAATTGATGACTACATAAAAATTATAAATACATTTCAAAGCAAAAAGAACGGTGACAGATTGTTACATACACAAAACATGACATCATGAAAATAATATTTTATTTTTCAATTACTTTTTATAATTATAATAAAATGACTAATCATCATAAATTTTGTTGTTGTTGTTAAAATGAAATAAATATATTAATTTTTTTCATAACAAATATAAAGTAGAATACTAAAGGATCAAATGATTAGCATTGGCAATATAATACATTTAGCTAAATTATTTATATTAATCAAAATTTAAAAAATTCTAGCAAAAGTAACTAAGTTGCTAATACAATTCAAAGTGAAAAAATAATTTCTAGTTATGCTTCATTTTTTCCCTTCTATCATCTTCCTTTATAAAGAGATTCGCCATCATGTTTTGATCTATTTGTCAAACTCTTTATTATATACAACCAACTGAATAAAAAAAAATCATATACCAATTAAAAATAATTATGTCAAAAGAAAGAACAAAATATAAACTATATTTAATATATTTGTATATTATCTTTTTAATAGTACTAACAATACTAAATAATAATTACTTCTTGAAATCTAACAATATTATAATCAAACTAAATTAATCTGAAAAACTAACTATTACAAAGAGCAATTGCATACGGACAACACATTGTTAAGAATTACAGAGATTCTTTTAATCATTCTTACTTGATAAATTACAATACAAACATAAAAAATATATATTAAGAAAGCATGTCTAAGTACATAAAAATAAAAGAAAAACTTTAGAATGAAATATATCTAACCTTCATATACTTTTTTTTGTTATATGTTAGTATTCACAAAAAAGTATGAGGAGGAAGAGAAATTATAACTTTGTATGTGAATATTCATGAACATAAATATGAATTTATGTAGACAAAATAAAGGAAATGAAAAAATAAGGACTTGAGAATGACATATTTATTAACTTCATGTACTTTTTTTTTGTTTCATATTAGTTTCATTCACAAACCAAATACGAATTTATATAGACAAAAATAGAGGAAATAAAAATTCAAAGTTTGCAATGAAATATTTCTTAACTTCATGTACTTCTTTTTTGTTACAAACCAAACCTATATGATGAAAAGAGAAAGGATAATTGTGAATGTGAATCTTCATGAAACTAATATGAATTTACAGGCAAAATAAAGGAATATCATAAGACATCATAAACTTACAAATTTAATTTAGAGGTTATGGACAAAAAAATTATGAGAGTTATGAATATTATTAAAAGTAAAAATTAAAGAGGGGCATGTCATGAGTAGTAACTCCTAGTGAATAAATTAAAAATAAAAATAAAAATACTTAAAATGTAAAAAAATAATTGTTATGATTTCATGTTTAGAAGTGAGATAAATAAATAGAAAAAATATAGAGTATATTTTTTATAAATGTTCCTACATTAATAAAATATTTATTTGTATAAATAAAATAATATGTTTTTACAATAAAATAAGTAATTTAAATTAAAAAAGTCAAAAATAAATAAATTATGTTTCTCCTTTTATTATAAGTGAGATAAATTAATAAAAAAACATGAAGAATTTTGTTATAAATGATCCTTCATTAATAAAATATTTATTTGTAATAAATTTAATTAATTTTTCTATGATACAATAATTAATTTCTTTTTTAAAAAAAAGAAAAAAAAAGAAAAAAGCTAAATACAAATGAAGGTCATAGAGAGATGTCACATCACCTTGTCTATGATCCTCCTTTACCGAGTAGTAATTGATGAAGTGATTTTGAAGTAAGAGAAATCAATATATATCTATATCTATATATCTATATATCTATATATATATATATATATTGATTTCTCTAACTTCAAAATCACTTCATCAATTACTACTCAGTAATTAGAGCCGTTAAAATGGGTTTGGCCCGCGAGGCCGGCCCAATCCAACCCTTAAAATAAGTGGGGTTGGGCTTAATATTTTTGGCCCATTTATGAACGAGGCTTTTTAGCCCGTTCTATTTGACCCGTTGGCCTCTTAGGCCTAACCCGCAAGCCTCTGAGGCCAGCCCGTGGGCTCTTAATTTTTTGAAATATTTTTATATATATTTTTAATTAGTGTTTTATTTATAAAGATTTTATGAATAAATATTTTGAAAAATAAAAAATCAAGTATGTTGCAATATTATCTTGCATAGTGAATTGTATATGAAGATGAACTTCTTAAGGAAATAATCTCACATATTGATTCAAATGTGATCGATGGTGGAAGTAGAAGCGGAGTTGTAAAACATTAATTAATAAGTCATATAATATTTAGAAATTTAGATTTGTCAAGTATTTAGGCTACCTTGTATTGCTGGAAATCTTTTAAACCAGCTATTTTCTTGTGGGAGAAATAATGGAATGATCAACATTTATCCGCTAAATCTTACGTTGGCTATTATGTATTTTTGTAATTATTCACCAAAGTGTGTGATTCATAAATGTATTTTTGTAAGTATTCATCGAAGTGTGTGATTTATAAATAAAATTTTGTATGAATTGATGTTGTGTTCATAGACGTCAACATTCGATACTCTTTCTAAGAGAGTAATATTGTTCATTTTTTGGTTGAAGGGTCAACCCGTCCCAACCCGTGGCCTGCTATTTTATTGATCCTTTAATTAAAAGGGTCAGTCCGCCCCAACCCATTTAACTCTCTAGCCCGTTAGGCTTGGGCTGGGTTGGATTGGGCCAACCCATTTTGACACCTCTATCAGTAATACACAATTCCCCATCTAATTAAAAAAAGGAAAAATTATATGAATTAATATATTTTTAAAAATAATTACTGATTTTAGCGATACTTTTTGTTTATTACCATTTATAGCAATGCTTTGTTAAATCTGTAATATGTATTAAAAGTGAATTATGTATGCAATATATTTGAATTATAATTGTTTTTGAAATATCTTATGTTTGTTTGGTAAAAAATTGTCACACTGTATTATAAGTGTATTAAAATGTGGATAAATACATTATCCATCATTAAAACTTGTATTATATGTGAATAATAAATTGTTCTTTATAATATGTATTAAACTTGTATTATAAATGAATTAAAAGTGATCAAGTGAAAAAATATTATTACTATAAATGGTAAATATTTTTTTTATTATAGTATATTTATATAAATTTTCCTTTAAAAAAACCTTAATATAATCATGACATTCAAGTATACGCAATAATTCCACTTTAAAAACATCGATGTTATATTTTTTTTAAAACTTCAAAATAACAACTATAAACACTTAAATTACAAAATTTTAACTTCAAAACACTTCAATATCATTTTCTTTTTTTTAAAAAAAAAAAGAACAATTCACAGCAAATATTAACTTTTAATCAAATTTTGTTAAAATTTGAGGGATTAAAAGTACAAATTTCCCAGCAAATAAGGATAGAACAAGAGTCTATTTCCTAATTTGACCCAACTTGGAAAAACGTGTAAATTCCTTCGGAAATTAGTATTTTATTTCCTTAAATAACTCTTTTTTCTAAACAAAACCAAATAAAAAGAGATAAAATAATTTGCATATATTCCCAATTCGAATGAATTTTGGATAACAAAACAATTATAAATAGAGAGGCTCTTTACATCGGTAAAAGGCACAACCAAACAAATACAATTGTATAGAAATTGTACAATTGTTGTATACAATATATAGGTATTTGTATAGTAGTGTATCAAAAATGTGTCATTGTTGTATAGAGTATGTATTTGTATTAGATGAGTATAGAATATAAATCTGTATAGAATGTCTGTATAATATTTATTTATATAGAAAGTCTATAATGATTGTATATAATATGTATGTATTCGTATAGGTAGTGTATAGAAATTGTGTAATAGTTGTATAGAATATGTATTTGTATAGGAATATAGGATGTGTATAGATTATGTATTTGTATAGGATATGTATAAAATATGTATTTGTATAGGATGTGTATATAAATTGTGTTTGTATAGGACAGGTATAGAAACTGTACAATTATTGTACATAATGTGTAGAAAATCTGTATCATTGTTATATACAATTATATTTGACAAGAGTGTATATGTATAAAGAATGTATATTATTGTTGTATAAAATTTAATGTATATTGTGTATATATATTATATAAAGAATGTATATATAATTGTTAATGTATATTATTTTTATAATATTCCAAAGTTTTTTCTTTACCAAAAAATGAATAGCTAGAGGAAGTCAAGAATTTGATTTGAGAGTCCTTGGGTTACTATTGATATATATTGAGGATGAATTTATGAATGTGAACTTGTCAATAAGAGACGATATGTTCTCAAATAAATTTATTAAGTAGTAGATAACAACTTATGAATTTTTCGACTAGTTTTTGCAATAACTTTTTCGATTTAGTATGTAAAACACATTTTTTATCGTAGATATTTATTTCTTTAAAGGTGGATATGAAGTTGTCCTATTTAAGGAGTGTATTATCTTTAATATTGAATTTTTTAGCGTGAATTTTAATTTAATCAAACTTTAATGTGAATACTGAACATCAGATGAAAAACCAAGATTGATGAAATATATATATAAGCTCATTGTCCGTATTTCCATGGAATAAAAGTATGGTTTCAAAAGAATGTAATAGAACAATTTAAAGAGTTGTTTTGCCATGAGAAATATTCGTTTTTTTTGGGCTTAAATTTTCTATAAATGTAAATAGAAATAAGTTGATAAAACATTCCTATGAAACAGACTTCTACAGTATTTTTAGCTAGTGTTTGACTCTAAATTCTCAAATATTCTTGATAAATTATTTTTGGGTGAATTTTTTTGCGAAGTTATTCATGTGTTTGGCCTCAATTTTTCTAAAAATATTTGACTATTTCAAAAATATGATTTATACTCATAAATTTTAAAATTATTAAAAATACCTATAAATTTATATTATCGTTTTATAATAAATATGTTCCATTATAAAATAATCTAATAACATAATTGATAAACAATCAATAACAATATATGTAAGAAAATACATTAATCGCATACGCTAATTTGTCATTAATTCAGTTATAATTATAATTCATTGAATACAAATTGCTTTTATTTTTTTTATTTTATCACTCAAATTAGAATTTAGACTTTTCGAAGGAGATAGTAACAAATATTAGTTGAAATTAATAAATGATAAGTATATTTTTTATAAAATATAAAAGTTTCCTGTAATTTTTTTTTAAAAAATTCCAAATATTAATTTTTCTAGTATTTGGGAACTTAGGATGCTTGAAATATATGTTTGCCAAGTTATATGACAAAACACCACATCCCAAGGTTTCCCAAAATTTTTCCCTTTTTCTTGGGCCAAACGGGTCCTTACTTTTACTTATCCTCAAATATGATTCAAACCCTCAATTAATCGTAGATGTGTTTCATTTGACAAAACTTATTGATTAAGTTATAAAATAAAAATAATTCTTTTTTTTTCTACCATTATTATGACTATGAAAATGTATATAGTTAGACCCACAAATATAACAGTAAGAATTAAAATTAAAATTTGTTAAAATTTGAGGGATGAAAAGTAAATTACTCACCAAATAAGGATAGAACGAGGATTTATTTCCTAATTTGACTCAATTTGAGAAAATGTGTAAAGTCGTCCAGAGGCTATTTTTATTGAGAAAATTGTATATAATAACAAATAAATAAAATAAATTAATTGCTATAACGACGACATTTACCATTTCCGCTGTCTGCCTAAAGGCTTATTGGTAGCTCTTAGGTTCTCTGTCAGTAGAGTGATTGCCAAAACCTAGGTATGTTTTCGGAGAATAATAAGAAGAGACGGGTTTTTTTTATTTAATTGTGTCCCGTAGCAAACTGTTTGTCAGTCACCTCTCTCCCTCAAACTCTCGCTCGTCACTCTCCTCTCTTGCTCCATCTCTCGCTCGCTTCCTCTCACTTTATACAAACACAAGTGTATAAAATCTATTTCTATTTGTACAAAGCAAAGGAAATTATATAAATACATATATTTTTGTTCCCCTCTCTCTCCTTTTCTAGATCTCGCTCGCCACTCTCCCTAATCTCGCTCGCCACCCTCGCCTCTCTCGCTTATACAAACAGAAGTGAAATGTATAAATTGTGTTTCTGTTTGTATAAAGCGAGAGAAAATTGTATGTACACGTGCAAATACATATATTTTCTTCATATGCACTTATAATTATACAATGAAAATACTCCCCTGCCCAGTTTCTTTTGCCTTTCTCTATTTCTCGCTTCATACAAATTCAAATTGTATATAATTTCTCTCTTTCTCGTTTTATACAATTCGATTCAATTGTATATTCCCTGCCTCAGTCTCTTTTGCCTTTCTCTATTTCTCATTTTATACAAATACAAATTGTATATAATTGTTTTATATACTTATAATTATTGTATAAATTATATATTTGAATAGAAATGTAGATTATGTATTTGTATAGATTCCGTCTAGATTATGTATTTGTATAAGATGTGTATAGATTATATATTTGTATAGAATGTATATAGAATATGTATTTGCATAGGATGCGTATATATTATGTATTTATATAGGATGTATATAGAATATGTATTCGTATAAGATGTGTATATAATACATTTATGATTGTATAAGATTGTGTTAAATCTTTAATTATCCATTTTCTTGTCGCTAAAGAGGTGTAGAATGTCCAATTGATATCAAAAACTTGATCGAAGTGACCATCTACTACATGATCAGGAATTTATGTTGGTGAAAGTAAAGTTATCCGTTTCACACAATAAAATATTAGAGAGGTTTTTTTTATAGAATGATATTGATATATCACGATGACTATGGGTAATGCCACTAACTTCCTTTTGTCGTTGTATGGAATATATACTTGTATATGATATGTATTTTTTTTATAGGATATGTATAGAAACTATACAATCATTGTATATAATGTGTATGAAATTTGTATCATTGTTGTATACAATTATAATAATAAAAACACATACCTTTAGACCTACATAAATTTAGTCCAGTTTGAAAAAGGATAGAGGAAACCAGATCGGAGAAACTTGTAACCGGCGGCGCAGCGGTTTCCTTCTCCCGGTGGAAGCGAGCCTCACTTGGAATATTCGAATAATTATCGGCATTTTCATCAAACTCTGGCGATTGCAGAGAGGGAAAGAGATGGGTCTGCTCACTCACAAAGTAGAAAGGAGCGAGATAGCATCAGGTGACCATATCTACTCTTGGAGAACTGTCTTCGCTTACTCTCATCACGGTTAGTCTCACGCTTTTCGCCATTTCAATTGTTCCTTGGGTTTTTTAGCACACGATTAATGGTTTTAAGTAATTCTGTATAGTAGCATCTGGGCTTTAGATTAGAGAGATGATTGCGGAAATACAAACAGACTGACGGACACAATTGAAATCCAGAAAAAAATTTGGAGTATTAGTCCTCTTTGTGGACTTCCTTTTCCTCAGTAATGTCTCATTCTCGTGGTGGAGTTTGAGGAGGTAGAATGTACTAGATTTTATTCTACCATTGTGGATAGAAAAGTTGTTTTCGATAGATCCTTGGCTCAAAAGAAAAATACTCGATGCAAGATTGCAAGGAAAAAAATATGATAGCAAGATATAATACAAATGAAGCAACAAATAGTAATATACATTGAAGAATAAGAAATTACGTGATTACGAAATAATGCAATTATAAGGAGAAGATGTGAGGAGGGGGCCTAGTCCCCTAACTCTCCCACACAAAGTCCATTTGTGACAACACTCGACTACCTATTAACCTTTTATCCTAATAATAATGTTCTCGTTTAGCTAAAGCTATGACATATCCCGTCTAATCACCTCACTTTAGTTCATCTTCAACCAATCTCTACCCCTACTAATTCCGGCTACAAACAACCTCTCATGCCTACTTATTGGCACATCCTCACACCTTCTACTGACATAACTGAACTATCTTCGTCTCGTTTCCTTCATCTTGTCCTTCACGGAAGCCACTACCCTGTATAACTTTATATCCTAATCATATCTATTCTAGTATACCGTCATCCTCATCTCCACTATCTTCGTCTTTTGTGCTCCATATAACAATGTTGTTCTAACCACCATTCTGTGAAACTTATCTTTAAGTCTTGGTGACACATTCTAAAAATAATGTATTGAGATGTTATTGACATTCAAAAATCTTGAGGTCCATGGTATTTTGAGGGTGGATGTGCATAGAAATTCAGAACTCACTTGTATTACAGGATGAACATTTCTTTATTTTTGTAACATTTTTATTGTATTTGCAGAAATGAACGTACATCAATCTGTGATATTTACTCCAGCTTTTACATCACACCAATATTACAATGATTGAGTAGGTGAAGAGTCTCTTTCGAGCGAGATCCTTTACCAAGCCTAACTAAATAAAGGGATTTTAAAAAATTATTAGTCACACATAGGATTTGAACTTGACTTGAAGGCAATTTTTGAACCACTTACCCACTGCAGTAGATTCTTTTCTCAAGTCAAGGGTACTCAACAGTTACTATATAACCAAAGAAATATTGTTACCCTATTTCCGCAATACAATTTTTCCGAAAGGTGGTTCAAATTATCTTCCTTCGTTCCCTTTAGCTTTGTCACTGCCTCCAATATGTTCCTTGGTAGTTGATACAGAAACAATCTTAATGTGTCAGGCTAGTCATTTAAACACGATTGCTCCCCAGTTCAATAGCTGTGGAACTTGCCAAAAATGAAATCATACTGCTTTCATCTAGACAAACATTTGGATCTCCTACATTGCTGAAAACAAGATTGATAAACTTGCCTTAGATATTATTTGGTGCTCTATAATCTCAGTGGTCCTTAGCTTTGCACTTAAGCCGTGTGCGTGTCAAGCGTATTCTTCGTTTTAATTGTAGTGGATTAAGCATAAGAAAAAGAAACAAGCAATCACACAATTCTCTTGAAGATACATCCTTCTTCAGGAGCTGCTTCTGAAAGTTCTATTGTTTTACTTTTTCCTAAGATGATATTTTTGTAGTAGCACTATACCTCTATATACTTGAAACAATTTGGATAGAAAGAAAAGTAGATTACCCTTTTTTTTTTGAAACTGAGAAAGAAGAGTAGATTATTGAGGGGGAAAGGCCAGTAGTTTAGTCAATTACTATACATATAAGAAAACTGTGTTGTGGGCCCGCGTAGCTCAGACGTTAGAGCATCACATTTGTAATGCGTTTGAATGACTATAAGCGAACCCTTCTAGATGTTTCGGCTGATATTATTACATATATTTGATGCTGGGTCGTTCATAGCCCTATTAGCGCTAGTAGAGTAGGGTTGACTAGTAATACATAACCTTTAGTCTTGTCAGAAAGCGTCAGGCAAATATACCCATGTAAAGTTCAGATATCTTCAAATTTTATTTAGGAGAGACTATGTAAATGACAAAGAAGAACATCCTGAAGCTCATGGACTCTCTTTCAATTATAAAAGGAGCCAGAAGGATACTCTTGATATATTCAATACCTCCTTGGTACGTTTGTATCAATAATAAAAAAATTATCTACTGATGAAAAAGATAAAATTCAGCAGTAGGATCTGATCCGCATGTCATGTTAATACTCTACAACACAGTGTTAACATGCACGTCTCTTGAGTCTTATGTAACGGGTTATTATGAGAAAATCACTCTAACTTCATCTTTGATGTTGATATAATACCATGATAACACTTTCTAGTAATTAGTGGATGAGGCACAGTAAACGTTATCTCCTGTTATTTCTTTTCTTGTCAGACTGTCAGTCATCTATACGTCAATATGTATTGCAACCGAATTGAGCTAGTCAACCATATTTTAGTGATATATATTCTGGTAACTGATCAGTAGCTGGTGTCACTTGACAGTATTTTTGAATGTCTGAAATTCATGAACAGGAATCTATGTTGGTGGAAGCAAAGTTGTTCATTTTACGCGTGACCAAAATATTGTTTCAGGAGACCCGATTCTCTTCTCGGCTCCCTTACATTGCTCGTCAGCTTCGAGTACAAATGTATCTTCAACCTGTACGAATATTCCTGACTGTGGATTTCAACAAAAGGAAAGTGGTGTGGTTCTCTCTTGCTTGGATTGTTTCCTGGGTGAGGAGGGGCTATTGTACCGCTTTGACTATGGAGCCAGCCCTTCAGTTTTTCTTACTAAACTTCGAGGTGGGACATGCACCACTGCACAATCTGATCCTCCAGAGGCAGTGATCCATAGAGCCATGTACTTGCTTCAAAACGGTTTTGGAAATTATGATGTCTTCAAGAACAACTGTGAAGATTTTGCCTTATACTGCAAAACAGGTCTTCTTGTTCTTGACCAAGGAGCTCTTGGAAGGAGCGGTCAAGCTGCCTCTGTCATAGGTGCTCCTTTGGCAGCTATTGCCTCGTCGCCTCTGAAGTTATTCATGACAAGTCCAGCTGGCTTAGTCGTAGCAACTGTTGGAATGTATTGTTTGACCAGGTATGCAACTGACATTGGTGTGAGGACTGATGTTACTAAGGTGAAAGTGGAGGAACTGACTTCATTCCATAATTGCAAAAGCTCGAAGAAACGCAAAAATGAGAACCATAGTGATACAAGAGAGGTTACTCTCAATCAAACAGACACACCAGCTAAAACGCGGCGAAAATGTGATTGAAGGAGTTTGGGATTAGTTTTTGTAAATAGGAGGACTGGATCTTTTCCAGCAAAATGATGTGTCCTGTTTAGTCATGTTGATTGAATTTGCTAAGCTGTGAAAGTGTTTATGTTGCTATTCGTTTCCTTTTGTTTAGAGTAATAGTAGTCAATCTAGTGCCTGTTACCTCTCCTATGTGGTTTGCGAGCTATTGCATAGGAGCTGGGGTTTTACCTGTGCGTACCCAAAGCCGCTGGTTTCCAGTCTTGTCATTAAAAAAAAAAATAGCCAATATTGACTGAGGGCCAATAGGCAACAAAGTTTAAATTGCATAATTTGTTGCTACGAGATGAATGTAAACATTTTCCCACAAGGAGTAATTTCTAAAGCAAGACTTCTAATATTAAAATTCTTGTACATACTAGTACTAGTATTAAGAAATGAAATGTGTTATAAGAAGAAGAAAACATTTTTTATTCAAAACCTATAACTATTAACTAGGCATTTTTGTTCAATTTCGTACCAATTTAAAGGTATTTTAAATCTTTTTTTGTTTTAAATAGGTATAATACATAAATATGATATTTAACTCGGCTTCAAGTGACATTCATGCCCTCCAACTTTGGGTGCAGGCATAAAGTAGATATTTAAACTATTTAAATATTAAACAAGTAAACACATGCGTCCTATGTGACACACGTAGGATACACATATGATGTCATGTGTGGATTACCACATAGAATGTGTGTCTACCTGTTCAACTTTTGGATAGTTTAATTTATTTTTAATAGATAAAAAAATAAATGGCAATACATTGAGTGTAGGGTTAAGGTTGCATAATACTACTACAAAAAAATATTCAATTAATTAGAGTTACTTTACTTTTTTTGTGATTAGGTGAGATTAAAAAAAGAGTTAATGACTAAAAATATGGATTAACAATCATTTGTCAAAAAGAAGGTGAGATGAATTTCCCCTCTACGGCTCAGCGGTCCCACCACCCCTACCCATAGCAGCCACCTATCCCCTCTTCGTTTTCGTGAGTCTCTGTTTTTCGTTGATCAAATACTCATACTAATGCGATATTAATCGCCATATCCAATTGTTTCTTCTTCAAGTTTTGTATTGATATTTTTTTCGATTGGGTTGAAAGTATTGTTCGATCCATTTGGATGGCGAATTTGTATGTGAGGGCTGCTCCAACCACGGATCTGAATCGGAATACTGAGTGGTTCACCTATCCTGGAGTTTGGACTATTTACATATTCATTCTGCTCTTCTCATGGCTCGTTGTGCTCTCTGTTTTTGGGTCCTCATCCGGCATGGCATGGACTATTGTCAATCTCGCTCATTTCCTTGTACGTATTCATTTTTCTTTTTTTTTTGGAAGGATTTTTAGGTATTGATCTGGTTTTGGAATATGCGTTTTATGATTAATTGACTGTGTTATGGTTTTTGAGATCTGGGATATTGGGAGGCAATGGATCTTAGACTGGTTTTCTGTTGGAAGAGGTGTATGATAGTATTGATAAAACCTATATATGGCTACTTAAAGCCTGGATGTTTGTTTTCTGCTTCCAATTTGATTGAATTATACTTCATTTTGGTAAAGTTGTTACCATGAGGTCATGAGTTTGAGTTTCGGAGACAACATTTTTTTGTAAATGCAGGGTAAGACCGCGTATAATAGATTCTTTGTGGTCGTCTTTTTCCATGGACTTTGTAAATAGCGGGAGCTTAGTACACCAGGCTTCCCCTTTATAGGTCATTCTGGGACATGTATACAGGATTTAGTGAACGAGGCTGTCCTCATTATGGTACATGCATATGGTCCTTGTGATTTCTCAAATTTTACCAGTCTTGTGGTATGAGGAGTATATAGTGAATCAGTACCTTTATTCTAGGGAATATTTTTCAAAAGAGATAATTTTTTTGGATAAGTTAAAACTTCATCAGTGTATGAAATGTATCATCATCCATTATGGCATTAGTACCTTTCCCTTATTATGGTTTAAGCTTTTCTTGCTTCGCTTTTGTTTGGAATAGATTTCACTTCTGTACTCTGCTATATTCTTCTGGAAAATATTGAGATACTTAATACATAAGAAATGTAGTAGGCACTCATTTAATTTTCCTTTAAGATGCTAAATTTTGATATTTCTGTAAAATCCTGAAAACTACCAGATGACATAGCAGAGTTGGGAAGCTTGTTGTGCACCTAACAGGCTTTTCTATCTCATTTGTGCATAACTTCTCGTCTGTTTATCTTCAGGTCACATATCACTGTTTTCACTGGAAGAAGGGAACACCATTTGCTGAAGACCAGGGTATCTACAACAGATTGACATGGTGGGAGCAAATGGATAATGGCAACCAGCTTACTCCCAATAGGAAGTTTCTGACAGTTGTTCCTGTGGTGCTGTAAGTATTCATTTCATTGTGTAAATCATTGGTTGCAGCTTTCATCTGTGATGTCAGCAATAGGTTTGTGCTTGCGATATAAGGATCCACGTGCTATCATTCATGGTATAACAATCTATGCATCATAGTTCCTCATGACAATCCCAAATTATAATCTCTGTATAAGTAATCAAAGAACTACGCAATTCCTTAATGTCGTGGAGTAAATAATGGGGTACTTATTTACAATCCTAGTGAACTAAGCCTATATTATTGAAAATATGTGTATGGAGGTTGTAGCAAAATGGACTTATGAGTGTCAACCAGAATAAAAGTTTTTCTAACACAAAATTGGTAATATGGCACCTCGCAAGATTGAAGCCTGCTGTAAACCAATTTTGGTATCTAAGTGAGAAGAGTAGAAAGACAAGACCATTATCCACCAAGTACTTTCTAAATTCTGTTTTTCTGTAGTCAATTAAGCCTGGATCCCTTGTAAACTTTTTGGTACCTTCTTGTACTATTTTGAAAATAAAGTACTTAGTCTTATCCACGGAAAACCCATTATTAACCGAGTATTGAAGTAGGAAACAATGGCTTTCTCAGTCATTGGCAAAGTTAGTTAGAGTCTTTGAGTTAAAGAAGTGAACTTATTGACATTGGTTTAGCTGTATGAGAGACTGGGTTGCTTTTTTTTAATTGATTTCATACTCTTAGTTTCCAGAAAAATTTGAGGTCTTTGGTGCCTTAATTTTGATGTTGACCTATATGTAAGTCAGATGTTCTAAAAAAAGGATTTTCCAATAATATAAGCACAAAGGAGAGTTATATGTAAAGCTTCGTCTATTGTGACACAGCGAGACTAATCAATAATGAGAGAGGATTGAATGCTGTGAAACAGCATAATGTCTGATGGCTAGTTTTTGTAGAGACAAGCAGTGAGTTCTACTGTAAAAGGAAGGAAGTGAAAAATGAAACAATATTGGATATTCATTGACATCTGCTTAAAAGGGGAAAAAAGAAGGAACCTAGAAAATCTGCAATATGGACTGTAAGGGAAAATATTTTGGACCATGATTGTGTTGGTTTCTATGATAACATTTTCCTGCTAAAGTTGAGATCACCTTAGACCTGTTAACACAAGCATTTTTGATCTAGGACTGGATAATATTGAACTAGAAAAGGTACTAGCAAGGGTGTCAACCAAAAGTTTGGGACTGAGGCATAGTTGTTGTTGGTTAAACTATCAGTCCAACTGGTACTATAGAATTGCCGGACTTGTTATCAAAGGTGAAAAGCATAAAAAAGCTCTAAGGTCCGTTGGGGCTTTAAGCGTAAAGTGCAAATAAATTGTGGACATTAATAAAAAAAGGTGCAAAGGGAGAAACAAAGCAAATATATATGTTTAGTCCAAACCTTATTTTCTAAACATGAATGATAAATATATTGAGAAAGAAATTTGAAAAAAGATTAAGATAAAGTGAAACATTAATTGATTAGTGTCACCTCTTCAGAAGAGGCTCATTGACAAGGAAAATTATGCCGTAGAACCTTGATGACGGCACTGATGCGCACATAAAGCGAGGCGAAGTGCTCAACATGTTTTGAGCCTCGCTTCAAGGCTTAAGTGTGCCTTTGACAACACCGTTACAGGAAAAAATGATGAGAAACTAGTAATTTTGTATATCTTCGTTGTAACACTCAACAAGTGTATGCAATATAATTGTGCTGAAAGCATTTTTACAATAGATTCCTAGTAGTTTCTCCAACAAAATATCACCTTGATCTGAGGTAATCTTCCAGACCTAATGCTATAATCATTTTTTTGGTGGAAGCCGTGTTAGAAGCCGTAATATTAAATTAAGTAATCCGATAACCTATCAGTTTAAAGAATATATTTTGATTTGGTTGTTATGAGATCTTTTTAGCTTGATCTTTTAAATGTTGGTTCCAATCAACTTTATTATGTGGTGAAAGTCAAAATATAACATTTTAGCGAAGTGTTCTTGGCACATTATTGGACAAAACATGCTCTACTATCTTTATGTTCATCAATAATAACACACTCCTACGTTCAAATGTAGAAGTGCAATATGTTTCGGATTCAGATCTACTTATGCCTCCACGAGTGTGGATGAATGGACTGGATTTCTAAATAGTGCTCATAATGTGTTTGCGTATTACTGATCTATGAGAAGAAAAAGAGCTTCATCATATTGCTTACTGGTTGTGCATGAAACTTTTTACCCGTCTTTACAATGAACTGGAGCTCTCGTGTGATAGCTTGTTCTCTGATAAAAGTAATATAGTTCTAATGGTGTTGATAGGACATGATCTTTTGCCATTTGTCTAGTCTCTGCCAACAGATACATCACACTCCCTCTTTTTCTCATTTTCTGGAGAAAAGAGATGGAGTACTTCAATTTAATTGATTCGTGCTTGTTTAAGACGATTTCATCTTTTGCCTTTACAAATATGTTCTAAACTTGCTTCATTGAATAGGTACTTGATAGCTTCCCATACAACTGACTATCAACACCCAATGCTGTTCTTCAACACATTCGCAGTTTTCATACTTGTGGTTGCTAAATTTCCCAACATGCACAAGGTTCGAATATTTGGGATCAATGCAGATCAATGAACTACTTCATTCAATTTGAAATTTTAGTTCAACTTTACTCTCAGCTATATAGTAAGTATTTGATTGGTTTTAACAATTTTGAGTAAACAGGGAACTCCTGTACAAATGCAACAACTTCAAAGGGTGAAATTATATATATAGTAAAAAGATTAAGAGCTGATGTTGGGTTTGCGTAGCTACGATCTTTTTTATAACCTGTTGATAACATTAATATTCTTGATGACTTGAACTACTATATCTTTTCTTTGTTTGATTACTAAGTCTTTTCTTACCTAAAAGCAAAAGTTGCTCTTGGAAGTTCAAAGATCTTCAAAGTAGTTGTTAGTGAATTAATGAGAAGTTCATATAGAATTTGTTGAAAATGTGATGGGAAGATCTAATAGGGTTAAAAATTGGGAAAATGCACAAGTACCTCCTCAACCTATGCTCGAAATTTCAGAGATACATTTATACTATATACTAAGGTTTTATTACACTCCTTGAACTTATGTTATAAATAATTTTAAAAACCCTTTTTTGACCTATGTGCCATTATTTTGTGGGTCCAGCATGTGTTGACATTTTTTTCAAGCTAATGTCACGTAGATCGAAAAGAGATAGAAATTATTTATAAAATAAGTTCAGAGGGTGATAGGACCTTAGTATAGTATAAGTGTGTCTTTGAAATTTCGGGCGAGGAGTACTTAAAAGATACTCTTAAAACTATGTGAAATTTGAACACAAATATACTCAAGTTAATAATTTGAACAATACCCCTAGTAGTACAAATAATTTGGTCCACAAATATTTCTATTGTTGTTTAACGAGTGTTTTCCAAGTAAATGTATTTAAACCCGTAATTACACGATGCACTCTTGTATATTATTATTATTTTTTGCATCCATCTCTATTTAAAACATGCATAATTAGCCATTAGGCGTGGAGTTTGAAGTTGATGTAACAATTCATCAAATTCAATAATTTTTTCTTTTATATTTAAACTTTTTTAATTGAATATATATAAATTTTAAGTTAAGAATACAATGGTGAACACTTAAAATAATTATTTTAAATTTATAAAATTAAATATTGATTCTATCTCACACAAAACTACGTGCTTGAAATGGATGAGGATCAATTTGGCACAGAAATTAAAAAGAGTAATATGCGTTTGTCTTATTTATTTATTGTCCAAAAAAGAGAGGGCCATGCAAAATTTATTTCTACTCTTTTCTCAAAGTTCATGTACTGTCACGAGTTTGGGGGCGAATTTAATTTGACAAAATATGTCACATAAATTGAAATTAAAAATTTATTAAATTCGATGACAATTGGGGGATAAATCGCTATAAGAGTCGATTTAATATAACGAAAAATATAAGTGACAATAGTACGACTACTTTAAATTTGATATGATATACTTTTGTATTGTTTCTTTTTTCAAAAATTAGATTCTATATTGAGAGAGTGGTAAATGTAACAGTATAAGAGGTATTTTCGATATTCTCTTATCTATGTAATTTATTTATTTGGTCTTTTATTTTTTATTATTTGAATCGAAGAGTGTAATTAAAACGAAAAGTATAATTACTTTTTCTCAAATTACATTTGATTATATATTTGATCAAATAAATATGTCAAATTAAACGCTTGATATAAATTATAAAATAACATTTCGAACCATTAAAGAAAATTCTAACTCCATTATTATTTACGAAGATATTTCTTCTCTCTAACATTTTTATTTTAATTTTACCACAGCTATATTTTAATCTTAATCTCTTCTTTATACAAAGGGTGTTCTCAGTGCAAAAGAACTCTTTTATCTTTCATTTTTTTTTTGGAGATTTCCCCTAAAAAAAAATTTAATTAAGGTGGAGTTTTTCTCTCGATAGTTTTTGTGTTTTTTTTTCATTAATTTTTTCTAATGTATTACTTAGTCAAATTATATTAATACTATTTGTTTTCTCTCTTTTAATTTAATAGGTATTTTTCGTTTTTTGCAAGTCAAGCCGTTTAAATATGATTAAAGGTTTATGCATAGAATTATCAAAATTTTAAATGAAATTTGTATATTTATAAATTATATAAACAATATTCACGTCATAATAATTGATCATTTAAAATATTTAAAAGGTATAAAAATTTACTATTAAAGATAAATCTGTTTAAATCTCGAAATCCAAAGAATGCCACATAAATTGAGAAAGAAAAAGCATAATTCTTTATTATAATTGTCTTTCCTCATATGATTTATCACTTTACATTTATAATTATTAGCTTTCGCATGACATCCAGATTATTTCGATCCCTACATTTTCTTCACCGACCCAACAATATTACATGTCATGCAAGGGACATTTACTTGTTGCATGCTGCTTAAAATTAAGTTTTTTTTTGTGTGTTTTTGGAAAAATCCAACACCTTTAATTTTCTTTTATAAATTTATCCATATCTCTTTTTTTGATTTCAAAATTCATAATTTAAAATTTTCTTTTGCTTATAATTCTCAACCATGGTTTTCAATAAAGAAATTGCTCGTTTTGCTGTTGGTGTTATTGGTTAGTTTATTATTATTATTTGGTGTAATTTAATTTATTCTTCCTTCATTTTTCTTTTTAAGATGATAATAGTAAACTTGAGTTTAATTTGTTAATTTTCAGGGAACATCATTGCACTCATCTTGTTTCTTTCACCTTTGTAAGCTTCAATATGTTTTTCTTTCATTATTAACTTTATGATATATATATATATATATATATA
>NC_028648.1:61528437-61641577 GCF_001406875.1 Solanum pennellii
TATATATATATATATATATATATATATAAATATTCTTATATTTGTTTAATTCACGTAGCTTTTGGAGCTTGAATATTTCATATAAAGAAGTTTTAAAAATACAATATCTACTATTTATTATATTTGTTTTTCGTAAATCTGATTCACGTGAATGCACTAGCTATATTTGTTTTTCATAAATCTGATTCACGTGAATTCACTAGCTATATATGTATCTTTGTATCTTCATATCATGAGATTAGACACTAGTGCTAAATCTAGTAAAGACCGTTCATTCGAATCTCCTTCTGCGAAAAAAATTATATTGTTTATATATGATCAAAAATTTTATTTATCTATATGTAGCAGATGTTGAATTTCTTTAGCTTTTTTTTTATTATTTATATTTACTTATTCATATTTTGAATCACTTAATGAAAAATTGAGCGAGATATAATGCAACCTTTCCATCTAAAAATTTGTTATGAACTTTTTTCTTAAATACAAATTAATTATTTCTTTTATCTCAGTTTATGTGACACATATTATTTGAGGAGTCAATACTTTGAATTAGTGTTGTATATTTATTTTAACTATGATAGTGTACAGTTTTTTACGCAGTTTTTAAATATGTAAATTTTATTTTTTAAAATTTGAAACAAGTTTTTAATTTTTGAACAGGCCAACATTTTATCGAATATGGAAGAAGAAATCAGTAGAACAATTTTCCCCATTTCCATATCTTGCTACATTTGTAAATTGTGGTCTTTGGGTACTTTATGGAATACCACTTGTACATCCACATAGTATCCTAGTTGTGACAATAAATGGGACAGGATTTGGCATTGAAGTGGTGTACCTTATGCTGTTCTTGTTGTACACTGAAAAGAAAAAAAGGATAAAAATATTTCTCATTATTATTAGTGAGATTATTTTCTTGGTTTCAATTGCTATATTTGTTCTAACCCTTGTTCAAACACACAAAAAAAGATCTACTATTGTGGGAAGCATTTGTATTGTGGGCAACATTTTGATGTATGCTTCTCCTTTGGCTATCATGGTAAATATCCCTACTTTTATTATTTTCTCCGTTTCAATTTATATAATATAGACAGCTTCGTGTTTCTTATGATATATTCGTTGAAAATTTGCACCATTTTTGTAGTGTTTTGATTTTTGTTTCGATCGATCTATCTCACATATTATTGATCTTTTGCTTTGGTTATCTTACTATTTTTGTTGTCGATATTTCTATTTTCTTAGTATTTTTATCGTAGCTTCTTTCACGTTGTATTTTTCATAATTGTTTTGAAATGTTTTTTTTGAGTTAAGAGTGTACCAGAAACTATATATATATCTCAACCTCACATGATAGTGGTAGGATCTCATTCGACAACTCCTTGTCCTTTTCATCCGGAGGTGGCGTTAATCTAACTAACGAGCAACTGCTTCGTCTTTATCCACTCAAAGTACTTAGGATTTGAGGACTTTTATTCATCGTCTGTGAATTGGTTGTTTATACTCTACCTTCTTCACAGTCACTAATGAAATCATACTGAATACGTTGTTATTGCCTAAATTTGTGAATAAATGAGCATGAAATTTAAAAAATAAAATATATATTTCCACCATATACTAAAAGTGCTTTAGAACTTATAGTTTTAAACATGTCGTGGAAGTGCCCATGATATTATGGCAAAGAAGGTCAATTAGCTAAGAGGATTGTTTAAATTTTGAATTCTAGAAAAGGCAATTTATACTGAATTCTAACTAAATTAGTTGAACATATTGAGTGAAAATCTTAACTAAAATTACTGAATTTTATCGAATTCATATTAGAACTCTAACTTTAGTCATGTTAATTATTGCAGAAATTGGTGATTACAAGCAAAAGTGTAGAGTTCATGCCTTTCTTCCTTTCTCTCTTCTCTTTTTTGAATGGTGTTAGTTGGACTGCTTATGCCCTCATTCGTTTCGACGCCTTCATTCTCGTAAGTATTTCATTCGTTTCAATTTATATGATATTTTTTGTAAAAAAAAATTGTGTTAATTTAATTAATTCTGAAAGCTAAATTGAATTAGAATAAGGAAAAATATCTTTCTTTTTGGTTTAGGTACCAAATTCTATGGGAACTGCACTTGGGCTAGCCCAACTACTGCTTTATGGGATGTATTATAAGTCCACTAAGAGACAGAATGCAGAAAGACAGGCCCAAGTAGAAATGGGCCCAAAAAGAGTGGGTTTGGTTGGATGAAAACAAGTCATTTTCTGTTTTTGGTTGTCCCAAAAAAAAATTATTTTCTTGAACTAGCTTTCATGTATCCTACTCGATGTTCGGTATTCATTTTATGATCTTGACTCTACGGATTTGTGTAAGTGCACATATAATCTATTCCCTCTGTTTCAAAAAGAATGACCTTTTTTTCTTTTTGGTAACATTTTAATTTCAGTTTTTCCACGTGACATGTTTAAAACCACAAGATCAAAGAGCAATTTTGTACATTTGACCCAACTTTAATTTAAGACTACAAGATTCAAAAGTCTTTTTTTATATTCTCAAACTATGTGTCAACTCAAACCACGTCATTCTTTGTGAAACCGAAGAATATTAATTTTGGGATCCCTGTCACTATTAAATGAAATTTAGATATTACAACGTTCGTAGTCAAAATTAGCTTCCGGAATTTATAAATTTTACCTTTTAAGTTTGACATATTGCTTGTACAAACAAATACTAGATACTTTTGTCTAAACCTCAAATAAGAGCAATTGAAGTTTCATTTGTCAAAATTTAACTTTGAGAGGTCAGATATATACCATTGAAATTTATATTCACAAAAATGTTTGAAATTCATATATAAAACTAAGTGCAATTTATTTGAAGTATCAAATATTTGTTGTTGTCTTGTACATGAGTGAGAATTTACATAGATACAATAGAAAACCAACGTGAAAAATTCAAAATTAGCCACAAATTCACTTCAAACCACCAATCGACCTTCTACCAGCTACCAATTGAAATTGAACATATTAAAATTGATAGAAATAGAAATAGGGTTGGATCATGACGAAAAAATTGCACAGTATAACAACCTATAGACTTTATTAAAATTGATAGAAATAGAAATAGGGTTGGATTATGACGAAAAAACTGCACAGTATGACAATCTATAGACTTCATTGGCAATAAATAGTTCACTTTAAACTTTTTAGCAAATTTTTTTAAAAAAAATATTTATTTGACAATAAATAGCCACATCTTTTAGGTATTCTTCCTTATATTCTTCAATTCTCTCTTCCTTTTTTTTTTCCTACCTCTTTCAAGTTTAGGATTTCTATCTTTTTCTCTAAAATATTTTCATTAAAGATCAATCACAACACTAACTGCAAGAATTTTATTTATATTGATTGTTTAGGTTATTTTTTAAAAAAATTGAAATTTTCTACATTCTTTATCTAGTAGTTGGATGCAAGATTTTTTCTTTTTACAAATTGTTGTATTTGTATTTTTTGCAACGTTTTCCTCCCCCAAAAATTTCAATATATTATGATTTCCTGAATTGAGATTTTCTCAATTTCTAATAAATAATTAATTAATATATTTCTGAAATATTGAATTTTGTTGATTGGATTTGATAATGAATATTTATTTTGTCTCCGACAAATGTATCTAAGTTTGTTAATGAATACAAACGAACACATAATAATTTAAAATTATCTATATTTATTAATGAATTTCGTTGATTGTATTCCAAAATAGTAATGCAAGCAACTGTATAAATATGTAAAATTATAAAGATACTAATGCAAACAAACGTATACCAATCTATAAATGAATATGGACGAATGTATCCAATACAAATGTATACCTATGTAAATTTGAAAGATATTATTGCAAATAAATGTATACCAACTTATTATGAATACGAACAAATTTATACCAATTTATTATGAACATGAACAAATGTATACCAATTTATTATGAACATGAACAAATGTATACCAATTTATTATGAATACAAATGTATACAATACAAATGTAAAATTGGAAACATATTAATGCAAACAAATATATACTAATTTATAAATGAATATGAACGAATATATCCAATATAAATGTATACCAATGTAAAATTTGAAAGATATTACTGCAAAAAAATATAAATGTAGACCAATTTATTATGAATACGAACAAATGTATCCAATGCAAATGTATGTCAATCTATTATATAAATATTGATTAATAGATACTAATGCAAATAAATGTATACAAATTTGTTAAGTGAATATGAATTGAGTTCAAAGGCAAAATAATTGGCAGATAATGAACTCATAGGAATACCTTTGAAATAAGAATAATCATGATCAAAATATCATTTGTTAATTTTAAGAAAAAGATATAATTCTAAACTATAATTTTGCTAGTTTTAAGTGGAAATGGTTGGAGAATTAATTATTTTTTTTATTTTAATAAACAAAATAATTTGAAAGAAAGAGAGTTTTGAATAATCTTTTACTAGTTTTAAGGAGAAATAGTTGGAAGTTAGAAGAGAGATAAAATTAATTTTCTTTTATTATTTCAAAAAATATGTTGAAAATTTGAAAGGTGTTATGAAACTATATAAAATTAGAAGAAGAAAGTAGAGAGAAGAGAAAAGATTTCTTACTCATAGTATATTCAGGATACATAGATCTTTCACAAATCTTTTTTACAATGAAGGAAAACCCTTTATTTATAGGGAAAACCTTACTTGGTCCCCAAGTAGGATTCCTAGCCATATCCTACAAGGACTCCACATAATTAGACATTCACTATAATACAAATTGTTTATAACACTCCCCCTTGAATGTCAGTAGATTATGTGCCTCGTTAAAACCTTACTAGATAAAACCCAGTGAAAAAAAATTTAGTGATGGAAAAAGAGTACACATATCTAATAATACGCATTATGGATACCTCATTAAAAACCTTACAAGGAAAATCCAATGGGACAAACCTTGTGAGGAAAAAAGAGTACATCACGTATTAACTCCCCCTCATGAAAACATCAAGAGATTTGGATTTTTGTTTTCCAATCTTGAGCATCATCTTCTTGAAAGTTGTAGTTGGTGGAGACTTGGTGGATAAATCAATTGTAGTATTATTTGAACAGACATGATGCATGTTGATATCACCATTCTTGGGAGCTTATGAGTGTAGAAAAACCTTGATGAAATATGCTTTCTTCTATTTGTTTTTATCAATCTCTCCTTCAGGATCAAAGATTTCTGCAAGTTCCTTACTTCTACTTCTTTAAGCAAATAATTTATTGCCTTTTGAAAACTCTTCAAGAGTCAATTCTAGTTATCAACTAGCATAACAATACTTGTATATGCTCTATGTATTTTGAATCTATTTAATCCTTATGAGGATGATAGACAAGTTTTCCAAAAACTTATATATGCTATAAATTTGAACCCATTGTGTATTTTCATATCAATTTTGTCAAGTGACAAAATTCAATATTAGGTGTATGACATCTTCTAGTGCCTAAATTGCAAGTCAAATAAGTTTTACGCTTACCAAGATGCATCATTTAACTTTTCACTTGATAATTATTTCTACACAAGCATGCTTTAATAGATGTAGAATTCTTATCCTCATAATCTTTTACAATATTGCGCGATATGGTATCAAAGATATCGTCAACGATATACCATTTTGTATAACTTATTGAGATCTCATCACTTCATTATTTTTAGGTAGCTACCCCTCTCATGAGGTTTTGTAAAGTGTTATGTCGTAAGATCTCCAAGAGCACATTGTTTCCTTACTATGATCATTTTGATTCTTTGATCCTCCCCCTTTTTCAAGGATTATTTATTTAGAATTGATTAGTCTATCATGCTTCATGCATGTCATAGACTTTATCCTTAAGGGACATTCAAGAGGAGTATTTACAACTCTTCTGTTGCTTCTAGTCTCCCCCTTATGTTAGACAAACTAACATGTATCTCAATCATTTGGAGAATCTATCTTTGTACATCATTGTATATTCATTGATTATATACTACATACCAAAATAATCAGATGAAAAATATTTGGTCCTTGACCATAAATCGATTGAAAGAAAATGGTGATAATAATTTATTGGTTTGATACATACAATTACTTTTGTATGCGGTATCATATTTTAGATCAACACATGGAGCTTTATTTTCACAAGAAATGATTTCACTATCTCTGACATTTAATGTCACAACATCTTGAGTATTTATCAATATTATCAAGATAAATTATCTTGATTACATATTCTGAAATTGTGCTCTTAACTCAATTATTTTTGTACAAATAATTTTGTGAATGTCAAACTACAGGTTGACAACAAACGCACATGTGATTATCTTATAAATACATCTTTTTTTCATGTCACATGATAGGTGAACGAGCCCATATTCACCTTTTTTACTTTTCAAAATTTAGAGATTTAATCTCAACATTAGTTGATCCAATCAACTTGTCATGAGAACAAACAACAAAAGAAATCTTGAAGAATCTTATAGTTTTTCAATGTATGTTCATTACTCAGTATGCACATCTTTGGAATGATCAAATTATTCATGCCAACTAATAAATTATTAGTACTTGTAAACTCCAAGTTTATTATGTCATGTGCCTTTTTGCTTTAGTAAATTCTCAATTTATTACTATTATATGAGAAAAGTTCAACTTTGATACTCTGAGAGTACATTTTAAATATATTTTTCTTCAATTACTCTACCTATTCTAAAGGTGAGTCGTGATCCCATCACTAAATAGACTACTCTGATTATTAGAAAATTATGGATGTAATCGTATTATTCGTGCCAGAATTTTTTACAAACATCAAGTTGCGAGATAACAATCGACACACATGAGACCATCAAGAAGAAACATCTATTAGGACCATTAAGTATCTAAACGATCCACTAGGTGGATGAATATTTCCACAAATATTTGTATACGTTCCTACAATGCAGAGTATTCAATCTCAACTTTCGTATATGATGGTCTCACAATTAACTTGTCTTGCTAACAAACAATACAAGAAAATTCACCATTTAAAAAAAATTAGTTTCTTCCATGGATGTCCATTTTAATTTTCCATAATTCTTCTAAACATTATAGACTAACGATGTCCTAGACAATCGTGTCAATATAAGAAAGTATTGGAATTAGTAAACTTCTTATTTACCATAGAATGTGCCTCAATTGCACTAATTCTTGTCCAATACAAGCCTGAAGATAAAACATGAAATTTTTCTATAATAAATGTCTTCTTAGAGACAGATATTCTTGGTGATACCACATCATTGACCAAAGGTTGCTATCTTTTTCACGTCTAAGCATGGTGGTTTATCACCTCATTCACTCTAAAGAATGGATCTGTATTTTTATCATTTATCAAAGACTCTCATTCTTCATGAATGGAACACAATCATCTAAGTACATCAAATTTTGATAACTTAGTACCTCATTCCATATTCATGTGTATCATTTAATCAATTGTCTTCTTTTAGACATTGATGCACTGCTACATTCACTTTGGGGAATGGATCTGCTTCAACGAGATATATTTCATGACTAATTTTATTAAAAACTCATTATTTCCCTTAGTCATCATAACATCATCAATATGGTGCATTGAGGCTCAAACCCAACGTCTAATGTCATAAATCAATGAGGAACTTGAATCCAACATCTTTCATCACAAAGCATCAAGACTTCTGATGTCTTACCCTCTTGGTGCTATTGGACGTAAATCAATCGTCTTATTCTTTTGGTGCGATATAACTTAAATTCATTGTCTTACTCACAATGAGGCTCAACCTCAAGCCTTTGAAAATAATTACAATTTTATCACTTTTGATGATCATTAATATGATTATATATTATAATTACACACAAAACTGAGACTAAGGATTTCTTATAATTAACACTAGCAGTTAGTAGATATAGTTTAATAGATCACGTACCTCATATAAAGATTGAAAACATATCTTTCACTAAATTGTGCTTATTTAATTATTAAAATAAATTAAGGAATTCTCTTTCCAGTCGGTTAAAATTAAACGTATAAAAAGTCGACAAGTCTCTTTAAATACTTACTTTAGATGGTACCTCCAGATCTATTACATAAATAAGTATAACATAAAGATAAATCATACCTTGAAGATAGAATAACCTTATTGCATAACTTATGCAAGATCTCTTTTGCACTTTTCCCGTCTTCTTCATAATTCTTTAAGAATAGAACAATCGTGCTCTTCATAATTCTTTAAGAATAGAACAATTGTGCTGATAACGTGTTATGAAACTATATAAAATTAGAAGAAGAAAGTAGAGTAAAGAGAAAAGATTTCTTACTCATAGTATATTCAGGATTCATAGATCTT
Source organism: Solanum pennellii (assembly GCF_001406875.1). Taxonomy (NCBI): domain Eukaryota; kingdom Viridiplantae; phylum Streptophyta; class Magnoliopsida; order Solanales; family Solanaceae; genus Solanum; species Solanum pennellii. The sequence goes on from NC_028648.1 coordinate 61,536,833, forward strand.
TCACAAATCTTCTTTACAATGAAGAAAAACCCTTTATTTATAGGGAAAACCTTACTTGGTCCCCAAGTAGGATTCCTAGCCATATCCTACAAGGACTCCACATAATTAGACATTCGCTATAATACAAATTGTTTATAAGAAAAGGTGAGATATTCTAAATAATCTTTTGCTTGTTTTAAGAAGTAATGGTTCGAAGTTAGAAGAGAGATGATATTACAAATCTTTTATTATTTAAAAATAAATAAAAAATGTTGATAAGTTACTTTTAGGCTAATATGTGCAAATTTTTTATTTGTAATTCATTGCTAATTAATATTGGGCTATATGTTGTCAATTGTATGTAACACTTGTCCATTGTGTCACTTACTCGATCATGACTCGTCCAAGTTTTTTTGGGCTAAAATAGATTGGGCTCAAAAGGGATTGAGTTATGACCCGCTTAATTTCAATAATTTTAAGAAAAAATTACGCGACTTAGCAAACTTATACTATTTAACTACTCATTATAGATATAGTTTGCTATAATTACCACTCGCGACTAACATTATAAATTAATTATGTGGGATAACTTTGAGTTTGTATAATTAGTCATGTTTGTATATGTATAATTTGGCAGAATATACAAATACATATGTATAATATACAATTTTTTAACCTATATACATATACAATTCACCGCTCTCCCACTCTCTGCCCTCTTTCGCTCACCTCTTTCCTCCCTCTCCCAATCTCTCTTGCCATATATACAAATACATATGTATAATATACAATTATCTAACCAATATACATATACAATTCACATTTCTCCCACTCTTTTTCCCCTCTCTCTCGTCTCTCTCCTCTCTCTCCCAGTCTCGCTCGCCTCTCTCCTACATATAACATGTAGCTACAAATTGTAATTATCAAACTATAGTTATGGGAGTAATTAATTATTTTTAAATGGCTATATGTGAAAGTTTTCCAAATTTTAACGTATTGTTATTTAACTTTTACAATCACAATTTGAATTTTTTACTCAAGAAAAATAAGAAAGAAGAAGTTACAAATGGATAAATAAATCTTAGAATATATAAAATAGATAGTAGTAATTCATATCTTCAATTAGGAACATACATTACATCAATGCAAATAAAGAGCCATAAAACGAGTTGAAATTAGAGATTAAATTAGGCTCAATTAAAGGTAAAGGGTCAAAATTGTCCTTACACTATGTGAAATGAACAAAAAAATGTTCTCAGTTTATAGTTTGACTTAAAAATGTCTCTGTCGTCAATATTTTGATTTAAAAATATCCTTGCAGTCAATACTTTAATCCAAAAATACCTTATAGTTACTAAATGAGTCAAGAATACCTTTTTTGAATAAATATATTATTTTTTTCTTTTAAAACACATATTTTGTCTAATAAATGTGTTAAAAAGAAAAAAATAATATTACATTTATTTGTAAAATGAGTATTTTGACCCATTAAATAACAATAATGACATATTTGGATGAGAGTATTGATGACAAAGATATTTTTAAAATAAAACATAAATGGATGACATTTTTGTTCATTTCACGTAGTTTAAAAACACTTTGTTAAACCCTTTTCCCTTCTTTTTTCAATGAGCTAATGCTTGAACTCAATTCATACTCTCTTGAGCTCAACCCATAAAATTTTGGACATAATAAGCGAATTGCCTATATTGAAACTCATTTTGACACGTCTACTCTTAATCCACAAATACATTGATCTGTTAGTGTTGACATGCTTATATCTTATAATTATTCTGCTTTTCAGTTTAAAGCGAATTAATTCATTTAGGTTTAATTAGGACTATATAGTTCACTAATTGGGATTTGATTCACTGGTGAAATGAAAAAAAAAAAGTTTTAGCTTAAGTTTTCATTTTTAATTGTTAGATTAATGTCTAATGAAATAAGTGCTCTAAAGTTAAGCTCTAAGGGAGAGCACACATAATCTATCGTCTTAAATAAGATCGGAATTTTGAGTCTTAGATAAAAATAATTGATAAAACGATAAAGTTGCATTTACTAGATCCAAATTCTGTTTTAAAATATTAATATTTGGTTTGATCAATCTTTAGGCGTGATACATAAGAATGGGTCGCGTTTATGCATTTTGATGAGTGTATATCGAAGTTGAGGTCGCAACTTCATTTCTTAGTTTAAGACCAATAAAATTCATAATTGAAGTGCATCATAGTCAAATGATTCATCCAATATTAAGTTAAGTCAGGTGTAATTTTGATAAAAGTGATCGTGTCAGAACCAAGAGACTCATGGGGGGCCTCATACCATTTCCGATCAACAATCTTTCTTATCCGATCTTTTGTTTTCATAGACCAATAAAAAGAATCATTTCTTTTTGATCAGGAGTTTAAAAAGATGAATTAGAACATCATAACTCAAGCAGATTCACTATGAATCAAAATGAAATGACTCTTTCCATTGCTTTAAGAAAATAAAAGACAAGGTGAGAAATTTTGTTTGTAGCACCCTTGAGTCCTCTAATTCTAGCACAATCATTTTTGTCAAGTTATACTTGACTAAATCAACCTTGGATAAATTATTTGTCTATAGGTCACTTTTATTGTTGAATTTTATTAGTCGTAACTAAGATGCAAAGTTGCAACCTCAAATTCAATATACACTTATCAAGATGCGTAAATATGACATTTCCTTGTATATCGTACCTAAAGATTGATTATACTCTTTCATTTAATAAAAAATATATACATATTTTTAAGAGGTTAATATGGGTCAACACGCATAAACACGACCTTGTCATTTTATTAAATATCTTTATCTAAGATGCAAAATTGCTAACCTCAATTAAAATGACAAATAAAAATAAAACTATACTTACTTTTGTGAGCTGAGAAGGAAAGGAAGCTTCACCATCATAATAAGCATTAATTACCCACAACAAGAGGAAAAGGAAGCTCAGGTTACCAGAAGCCCCAAGCGGCGATATAGAGGGAGATGATCAGGAGCTCAAAATGTAAAACTCCACTTTTTAGGGCTAATATATAAAAAGAGGCGGCTCTTTTGGACTGGGCCTGTTTTTTGTTTTCTATTTTTGTTATTTTCTTTTTGGGAAATTTAGCTAATTAGTTAAAAAAATCAAACTTATTTAGTGATAATATTCATACTTTAATAATATTAGTAAACATGTCAAAAATATTATTATTTTAAAAATAAATAATTATTCTGATATTATTAATATTTTCCCTCTCATTATTTACACCCTTTTTTTCTCTCTCATACATTTTACACATTTTCCTATATTTATGTAATTGGATAGATATTAATGTCATTATAATTTTTCTCTCTTTTCTTAAGCTTATCAATTTCTCTCTCTTATCCCCAAATTTTTCTCTCTTTGCTTATGCTTCTTTTCAATTTCTATCTCTAACATTCTTCTAAATCAATTCCACAGATTTTCGATTCAATATATTAATATTTTCTATTATTCTCATTTAATTTCATTGCAAGATTTGATTTGAAGATTAACATTGATTTGGGTATTATGTTTTTCAGATTCCTTATTTATTTACTTACTGATTTTAGTGTTTTTTTTTAAAAAAATTTTTGTTGTTGTTCTTAAAACATTTTTTAGGGTTTGAGACTACATAATTGTCTCTTCAATGGACGTTTTCAAGAGAGTTACTAGAGGTATTGGACAAAATAATCAAAGTTCTTCCGATTTTTCATCATTTAATTTTTTTCACTCAAGAATTAAACAACAATGTAGGTTTCGCTTCTAATCTAAGGAGGATATACGACGGGGGAAAATGCCTGAATCCGTCGATGTGCAAAATTCCACACAAATTCATAACCATGAAGTTGAAGAAGACCAATTTGTTGGAGAAGATGGTTTTTTTTGCATATTCTGTGTCTTGCATGTTTAGTTTAATTTGTTTAGTAATTTTTAAGATTCAAAAAAATTCATGTTATAATGCATTTGGAAGTATATATGAAATTTTTATTATGTTATAGTTTAATTTGTGTTTTGTTTTTTTTGTGTGTGTATTAGTTATGTCAATGTAACACATTATATGAGTTTGATTGTGTATGTTTCATAGTTTCAATGTTTTTTGTATTCATAGATTTGGAAGCGTATATTGAATTTTGTTGCTGTTTTAGTCAGTATGTATTTTTATATTTCATTGTTTTATTGTATTTTGTATCCATAGATTTGAAATTGTATTTCATATATTTAATTCATTTTGTATTCTGTTTTTTTGGTGATAGTTATGTCAATGTACCACAGTTAGTATTTATTTTTGTATTTCATAGTTTTATTGTTTTTTGTATTCATAAATTTGGAAGTATATACTGAATTTTGATACTGTTTAGTCAGTATGTATTTTTACAATTAATAGTTGTATTCATTCAAAAATTATGTTGCATTGTTTCTGAATTTGACATTTTTTTCTAATTAGTATTTATTCTAAAGGTATGTCAACTGTTTATGTATTTTATTTAAGAATGAGAACACCAAATATTCAATTATTTCTTTTCAATTTTATATTCCATTCACTTTTTCATCATATTAATTTTTTGTATTTTATATATTATTATACAAAATTCTAAATAAAAACTAGAATAAATAGAAATACAAATAAAATACATATTGAAATGAATACATACAAGATTTTTGAAGAAAAAAATAACTATATAGAGAAAAAATATATGAATACAAATATATTTCTTAAATGACTATATAGATACATTCAGCGTACCTATTGGAATGAATACAAACTAATAAAAAACTATAATAAATATAAATAGAATATATTGTGGAATGAATATAATTTTAAAAAGGTAAAAATTCTGGAGAAAAAAAAAGAACAAAGTTTAAATTTTATTTGAAAATGTAACTGATGAGAAAATTAAGAGATCTTTACCTTTTTTTGAAATATTCTCTCCCTTGATTTTCTCCCTTTTGTTATTAAATAATTATATTCTTTAAATAAAAACAAATAATAAAAACATAAATAAGATACATAACAAACTAAAATTTGACATTTTTACTAAATATTGAAAGTATTGCTAATGAGCTATCTTAAATGTTAAAATATTGACATTTTGAAAAATTTCCCCTTCTTTTTCTTTTGGGTTCACTTGGCCCATTTTTTACAGAGTTGAGATATAATAGAGAAAATCACGTAACTACACAACTTAAGATAATAGAATTTCTCAAGTCTCTTTCATTTGAATTAATTAGAAAAAATCTCCTATTTCCCTCTCTTAACATCCAGATACATCACTCCACCTTTGTCAGATATATTACAACTTTGTTTGTTTACAATGTATCTAATACTAATGTTATCGTTGATGCATAACACAAATCAATCAAACATAAATCAATATGAATATGGTTTATAGTCATGTATCAGATACATAGCTCATGTATCATTTGCTATGTATCGAGCGAAGGAACATGATATATCTTCAAGCTTTGAAATTTTTTGAAATTTTTGTAATTTGAGAAACTTTTATAATATGATGTAATTAGCACACGAATTGATGGGGTTCCTGTACTTCATACTAAATAAAATGGAGCTTTTAGCTCCACAAGTTGTGTATATATACGGACAACAAACTTAAACCCAATATTATATAGGGAAATTTTCATATATACCCGCTCAAAAATAATTTAATTGTGCTCTATATCTATTGTTTGCTCATTACGATTCGTAGCTACATATTAGAGGGATGAGAGAAGTGAAAGAGATTGAAAGAGGGAGGAGAGAGGCGAGCGAGAAAATGCAAAGTGGAGAGAGACGAGCGAGATTAAAAAACGAAAGAGAGATGCGAGCGAAATTGAAAGAGGGAGGAGAAATGCGAGTGAGAGAAGGCAGAGTGTGGAAAGAGGTGAGTTCTATATGTATATCTATAAGATAATTGTATATATAGAAGTGATATATATATATATATATATGTATTTGTATATTTAGCGAGAAAGATTGAGAGAGAGGACAGAGACGAATAAAATATTTCTTTAATAAAAAAAATGCACAAATCCTTAACAAATCTTAAAAAAAGGCAATAAAGTAAAATCTATGTAAAAGACATCAAAGTAATATCCTAAAAAAACATATTTTTGAAAACCCAAAATCGAAAAGAAAAAAAGGAAATTCCTTCAATAACCACACTACAAACAAGAGTGCCACCTAAATCGGGCATAAAAGTTAATTCTTTAAAACTTTTCATTCAAACATTTATACTCTTATGTGAAGACCAATTTGAGTTTAATCTCAATTCTCTAAAAATATTTAATAAACAAAAATAACTTAGTAAACTATCTTCAACTTATTATTTTTTTCAATGCGTACAAAATAAGTTTAAGTGACACTTATTTTAAGACGAGTATCAAAAAATAAAATGAAATTGAGATCCATCGCATGCATATTAGCACCAAAGGCTAGAATTTTTCCAATTCGATCTTGGATTGAATTAAAACATGTCTTACATTATAAATAGTCTTTAAACATGTTTTCACATACTTTATGTCTAGCTAATTTTCTATTTAAACTTTAGGAAAATTATGCGGTTAAGCAAATTTATACTACTTAATTACTCATCGTAGTTATAGTTTGCTATGATTACCACTCGCGACTAATATTATACATTAATTATGTGGGCTGCTTCGAGTTTGTATAATTAGTCATGTTTGTATATGTATAATTTGCCCGAATATACAAATACATATGTTATAATATACAGTTATATAACCGATTCCACTTTCTGCCATCTCTCGCTCGCCTCTCTCCTCCCTCTCCCAGTATCGCTTGCCATATATACAAATGCATATGTATAATATACAATTATCTAACAATATACATATACAATTCACCTCTCCCACTCTCTGCTCTCTCTCGCTCACCTCTCTCCTCCCTCTCCCAATCTCGCTCGCCTCTCTCCTCCTCTCCTAATCTCGCTCGCCTCTCTCCTAATCTCGCTCGCCTCTCTCCTCCCTCTTTTAATCTCGCTCGCCTCTCTCCTCCCTCTTCCAATCTCATTTGCTTCTCTCCTCCCTCTCCCGATCTCGCTTGCCATATGTACAAATGCGTATGTATATTAATACAATTATTTAACAGATATACATATACAATTCACCTCTCTCCCACTCTTTGCTCTCTATCTCTCTTGCTTCTCTCCTCTCTCCTAGTTTCGCTTGCCTCTCTCTTCCATATAACATGTAACTACAACTTGTAATTATTAAGCTATAGCAATGAAAAGTAATTAGACTATTTTTGAGTGGCTATACGTGAAAGTTCCTATTTAATTTTGATAAAACATTTTGTTATATAATTGACCTCTTAAAAGTGGAGAGGGTAAATAAGACATCGTCAATTAAACTCACACATATCATGTTTAGAACTTACTAGTATAACTTATAGTGTTGATTTGAGCATCGATAACCTATAGCTAAAACTATTTTTTCCACTTGTTGTCTTTCTCACACTAATATAAAATTGTAGGTATCATTAAGAAATCATCAGTCCCATATCGTTTGAATACAAGAGGCAGAGAATTGAGAGGGAGGCTAAAACACGAAGTCCGTGAGTTAAGTAAAGCATACCTTTCTCGGCCTTTTGGCTAAGATCAAGTGTAGTATCTGTTCTTATCAGTTTAATATCTGATATGTGAGTCATTGGTTCACACGATATTAACTTAATTTTTTAAAGGGGAAGGTCCATTAGAGTAGCTTGCTACTCAGGCCTTCATGCTTCGCTTAGGTGTTGCACTATAGCCTTGGCCTGGCGCACCCCACCAAATCTAGTTTAAATATATGAGCTTTGCTTAACAAATTGTAAATTAGAAGATGGAACTTGTAATTGTGACGTGATAATATTAGGTACTTATTTTCCTTAAAACAAGTGTTGCTTTTGAAAAAAAATAATACTCCCTTCGTTTTAAAAAGTATGATCTAGTTTGACTTGGAACGCTCCGTTTCAAAAAGGATGACCTAGTTTGACTTGGAACGCTCCGTTTCAAAAAGGATGATCTAGTTTGACTTGGAACATAGTTTAAGAAAATAAAAAAGACTTTTTAATCATATGTCTAAATTAAAATTATGTCAAAATATCCTTCAATCTTGTGGTTTTAAACATGTCACATTGAAAATTAAAGTTAAAGTGTTGCCAAAAAAAAAAAGGGATCATACTTTTTAAAACAAACTAAAAAGAAAATACGGACACTCTTTTGAAACGAAAGGAGTAATCTTAAAGTAAATAGTAATTGTTTTTAAGAAATCTTCAATTTTGAAGAAACATCTATTTACTCCTTTTTTTTTTTTACTTGTCATTTTTGATAAATCAATAAAAGAAAATATTTTTTATCTATTATACCTTCAATATATTTAGAGAATTAATGTTTTTGGAAAAAGGTAGAACCTCTTTATTGAGTAGATTGATTTTCGAATTCTACAAATTAATAGGGGTAAAATGGTAAATTCACTATGTCGATTTTTATTTTCACAGTAGATGTGTCAAGTAAAAAAATAGACAAGTAAATTGAGACAGTGGAAGTAATATGGATAGCTCAGTAAATTATGCCTTCTATTTATTATTTTTCTTTATGAACGTAAAATGAGAAACGACACTTATTTTGAGACAGAAGGAAATAGTACATTTTCCATTAATTTGAGGGAGTTTACTACATGTAGGAACAAAGTTGTAACAATAGAGAAAAACAATAAATTGTTTGAGATTTTGGGTCGGATGATTCCTCTTTTACCCCTACCTAGCAACCCCTTGATCAATAGACGCGTTAAAGCCTGATAAATAACAATTAAGATGAAGTAAGGTCAAGAACGTAACGAAAAATCTCTTCTTGTCAAGTACATACATAGAGATGTCACTAGTGTTGTGTTGATCCTTTAAAATCATGAAGTGTTACCATACATGCTTGAGACTACCTATGATTATAAGCGTTTGATAATAAATCATGTTAAAGGTTTACATTGTATAATAAACTATTTTGTAGGTGGCTTTTGTATACTATATAGTATACTTAATTGTTCATAAGTAAACTAATTATATTTTTTTCCAAAGTGTCTTTCTCACTCACTATAATATACAAGTGGGTGGCATTAAGGTTCATTTGTCCCGTATTGATATAATACGAAAAGTAGAGAGTTGAGAGGGAGGATAAAACACCGAGTTTGTCGCTGAAGTAAAACATACCTTTCTCGGCCTTTTGGCTAAGATCAAGTGTAGTATCTGTTCTTATCAGTTTAATATCTGATATGTGAGTCATCGACTCACATGATATTAACTCAATTTTTTAAGGGGGAAAGTTCATTAAAGTAGCTTGCTACTTGGATTTTCGTGCGTCGCCTGGGCGTTGCACTAAAGCCTAGGCCTGGCACACCCCACCAATTCAAGTTCAAAATGTTTTCCTTTTGACCATAGCCTTAATTAAAACCATGAAGTTAAATTTAGTTAGATTATATTGTCTCAGACACTTTGTTACATGAAAGTGTACTTAGAATAGATAAACATTTTGTGTGTTTGGTACGAAGGAAAATGAAATATGTATATATAGTAGATTACACGATGTGGTCCATTGCCTAACCTGTTAAATAATCTCGTGATCATAAAAATATCATGTCGAAAGCTAAAAGTTAAATCACAAATGCTCTGAGTAGACAATTTCTTCATATAATTTCAGTTACAACTTTTTGAATTGCAATGGACTTTAATCATGTCTCTTCGTAACATACCAACGATTGTATTGTCTACTCTTATATCTGCTAAACTAGGGTCATTATTTAAAGGCATAATACGTAAATATACCTTTTAACTTGGTCTCATTTTATATTTATGTCCTCCAACTTTGGTTATGCACAAGTAGACATTTAAACTTGTATAAAATTGAACAAATAGATACAAATGTCCTACATGACATCCTACATAGAAATTTGTGGCCTACGTGGTGTCCTACGTGTATTGTAACTCGTAGGACTCGTGTGTCTATTTGTTCAACTTTATAGAATGTTAAGTGTCTATTTGTACACAGTTAAAATTGAAGGACATAAATATAAAATGAAATTAAGTTAAAAGGTATATTTATGTATTATGTCTTATTTAAATAGGTGTCCTAAATACAACTATTGGGGGTCCAAAGTTCAACTATTTGTGGCCCAAATTGAAGTTTAAGAGGAGGATTATTGAGATCCAAAGTTTAGTCTCGAAGAACTGAAAGAAGTTCAAGGGCGAGATCTGAATCTATCATTTTCATTATTGGGATTCAAAGTTTAGTTTTAAGATATAAAGTAATTTCTTCTTGTAACATCTTTGATTTCTTTTTTATATTCTTCAGAAGGTGATTAGTTAATTATACATATTAATTATTGTGTTTAGTTACTCATAAAGTGTTCAAGATCCGAATCTATCATTTTCATTCATATTCTGCAATAAGAACGATAGATTTCTTTCATATGTTTTGATATATGGAAGAAAGCTAATGTCTTTACTTGAGAAAATGAATCAAAACGATAGATTCAGATGTTAACCACTTTATGAGTAACTAAAGACAATACTCAATATGTATAAACTAACCACATTCTAAAGAAAACCAAAAATAAATCAAAAATATCATACGTATAGATTTATGGAAGAAATCTAATGTCTTTACTTGAAAAAACGAATCAAAATGATAGATTCAGATGTTAACCACTTTATGAGTAACTAAAGACAATAATCAGTATGTATAAACTAACCACATTCTAAAGAAAACCAAAAATAAATCAAAAATATCACAAGAAGAGATTATTACTATGAAAGTAGTAAAGGTTCAAAAGAACTCTCTCAAATATTATTAATATCAAAAGAACTTCTTCTTCTGTTAAAGAATGACAAAACTCAATTGCTTAGTGAAAGGAACAATTTGTCATTGCTTTGTTTATACAATCTGTTTTCGCTTAGTAGATATGAAGACATGAAAACTAATATAAGGTATGAACATACAACACACATTTGCAAAGAAGATAAACAAGAGTTCAAAACTTTATTCATCTCGGATACTTCGTGCAATTTCAGACTATTTTCTGTATAAGATACAAACGCGCTCAACCACAACTCATCGTATATTCGTATTACATAGAGGACATTACTTGAATTCAAAGGTACCAATTTCAAATTGGAAATGTTGCCTATAGAGGTATATTAGTAGGATACTCATTTGGTCGTTTGTTTATCGCGTCTCTAATAAACCTCTCTTGTTCTTGAAGATTTGATGGCATTTGATCATAAACATCAGTAAACAAATCTGCCAAAGGAGGTTTCTCTGTTTCCTCTGCTCTTTCAAGTGCTTGCAACACCTACGTTAAATTTTCCAAAAAAATCAACAAATAGTAGAAATGAACGAAAATCAAATCGAATACTTTTTAGGAATTTTGAATTTTGAATATTGAATATTGAACCTGCTCTTTGGTATTTCCCCGGAATTCTATTTCCTCTTGATCACTCCACCAACCGTTTTTCTGTATCCATTTTCTGAATCTGGCGACTGAGCATTGTCTTCACCAGTACTCGCTTTCCTCCTTGGATCGATACTGAGTTGCATCATGAGACGATGCATGGTCGCTTACTCGATAAGCTATGGCCTAATAAATGTTACAAAATGGAAGATTTAAAATTATGAAACAGAATAATACAAATTGCTGAATTTCACACCTCTGCTATTATTGGCCTTGTTCCTTTATTGCCATTTCGCGAGCTGCACGAGTGGCGCTATAAACTGCAAGGGCATCAGTGCCATCCACACGAATACTTCGAACTCCATAGGCTTGCCCTTTAATCGCGAGAATTGAGCTTGTTAGAACTATAGTGTATTGTCATTTGCCAGCCTCCGTGTGTGTGATCTGAATCAATCTTGTGCTTGGAAAAAAAGATTCTTACGCGAGAGTTGAAGAGACGGTGAAATAATTGAGCTTGTTAGAACCATAATGTATTGGCATTTGCCTTCCTTTTCCGTTATCATCCTTATTTCCAAGCAATTGATTGGTAAATTCTTTCAGGGTGAAGCCACGCCATAACAGAACACCAGGCTCCCTATACTACAATCATAATAAAATTGCTTACATTTTAGCGTTTCTTCAAATGCAAGTGCCTTGACACGTGAAAGTGAATTACTGAGATAATAACTATTAACTGAGCGACCATCTGAGAAATCAACACTAACATTTATTAGTATATTATGAGTTTGTGATAGAACAATGACCTGAGGTAAGACGATATCATGTGTGGTGAGAGCAGCAGCAGAAGCTATGTTAATGACTTCTTCTCCAACAGTGGCCATATACAAGGATAACCTCCCTTGTTTTTGTGCTTCATCAAAAACATTGTCCATTATTTGAAGGGTCACCATATTTCTATACATCTTCACTGCCAAATCTTTCTTCACCTAACGAAACACCAAACCACATGTCATGCAGACGCATGGTTGACATCTTGTTGTTTTAAACATGTCAGGCAGGAGGTCGGATTTAATGAATTACTTACTACCAAACGAACTCGTTATTGGTTTAGTATAAACACAATGTAGGAGTTAATTTTTTCCTGAATTGAAATTAATTACCTGTTCAAATACACTGCCTGGAATTGTAGAGCCATTATTGTCAAAGGACTCTATAACAAGCTAACCTTGTTTCTGATGACTCTGAAATGAATTACATTTGTGAAACAAATGGAATCTTTCCTCCTGGGAAATCCATGGCCTGTTAAGAAGAGATAGTATTATCTATACATTTGATTAAAATGATTTTGTGGCGATTGCTGTCCCCGCTAATGGTCTAATTCTTTTGTAGTGGATCCTAGTTGGCAACGCTTAGGTGGAAAAATGAGTCCCACATGGCTTGCCATGTCACTAAAACTTGGGGGTTAACCTTAGAATAACGGCAGGGGCATTTTTTATCTCAAAATGTGATGAAGGGTATAAGTGGTCTATTTCGCATAGTTTAGGGGCAATTTTGATCCTTTTCCATAACGTAAATAATGAAGAAAAGAAATGTTGTAACATAATAATTATAAATTGAAGAACTAATTAATCAACATTGTATAAAATTGGAGATAGTATATATAACTTAAAAAAAAGTTGATAAATTAAAACATTACTTGGTTCTCATCATGTTTAATATGAACATGATAATCCTCCTCCTCATGATAGCATTGTGGCTCTTGTTGCTTGGACTCAAAGTAGGAAAATGGCCTTGAACCTCTAGGGTGAAGAAGAGATAAGGGACAATCCCTTTGAACAAAATGGTTAAAGATTCTTCTTGATCTTGAAATCCAAATGGCCATTGGTGGTGTTCCTTAATTGTATATGGACAAATTAATGAAATTATAAAAAAGAGCTTGAAGATGGTGTTATATATATAGAAGAATACTATACAATATACATGCAACTATTCCAATAATGGAGTTTCCTTCTTTGGAAATAATAATTAAGAGGGTTTGATGATGAGTTTGAAAGTCACGGGGGCTAAATAGGCGGGAACCCATTAGCAAGGGGCGTATCTAGAAGGGGTTGAACCCATTAGCAACGGGCATATTTAGAGGGGGTTTCATGAGTTCATGTGAACCTATCCCCTCTCTAGATCGCAGTGTTAATATAAAAAATACTAAAATGGTTTGAAAATAAAATAATATTGAAAAGATGGATCGATGATCCATGCTAACAAATATTAAAATGGTTTGACTATAGCATTTTTCCAATTCTTCTTGCATAATATAGAAAATAAGAAAAAAATTAAAAAGAAATGTTATAAATTCATTAAACTAAGTGGATTGTCTATTTAGTTTATTCATGAACGTTCATGATTCATGTATATGTATTCTCTAGATGATATAAATTTTTTTCGGATAATATTGTATCTACTAATTTGATATTCAACACGGTGATATTTAGAGTCATTTCTCAATCTATAATATAGAGATATCATTGACTATTATAAGATACACTTGAGTAGAAGAAAAATTATCTCATTCATCTACATATCTTATCTTCTTTTGTCTTTATAATAGTTATATTGTTCTAAGCTTAATTTTACGATAAAATCAATTTTTTCGTCTTTTTATTATTTATTTTCAAACGAAAAGATCGAATCGTATCTCCTGCTATTGTGTAACACGCATTAATAATATCATAAAGATTTACCTAACAAAAGTTGAAATACTAACTAAGCACTCCAAAAAATGATATATTTAAAATTAAGTTGAAACGAAAAAGGGTAAAAATTATCCTTTATTTTTTAATTATTATCTATCTAGCCAAATTTATCTCTACCCGTAGTAAACTTTTAAAATTTATCTGAAATTGACGTTGGATAAATATTTGTTTATATATTTCTTAATTTTAGGGTTAAAATATGATAAAAAGGGTCAACTATAAGTAAACTTCAAAGATATTTTTTAGCTTGAATCAATGTCATAAATTTTCATATTTTGTGGCGTTATGATTATTGTATATTAACTTTAAAATCAGTGCTCATATTACGAAATACTAATCCTCCAATTCAAAAATATTAAGAATTTAAAATTAATGATAGATTCTATGATATTACAAATATGAAAATTTATAATGAGATGCAATATTTTTCTTTGGAAAAAAATAGAGATTGAAAATAAACGAAACGGTATGTTTATTAAGAAAAGAGCATTTTTGAATCAAAAGTAACAGTAAGTCATTTGTGTAATAAAATATTAACGATATAGATATTATTGGACCATAGTATTAATAGAGGATATATTTTTCAATTTAATATAATTTAAAAAATATTTTTTTCTTTTATTTTTCCGTAGTTTAAAAGGTCAACATCACATTCTCATCATAAATTTTTTATAAAAAGAAATTGATTGACTCTCAAAATTTTAATTGTGCTGCATAAATTTAAAAAAAATAAAATAAAAACTTACGTAATTTTGATTTTTAAAAAATTAGATATCCTCCCTCCACCCCCCCCCCCAAAAAAAAATAAAAATAAATAATAATTAGTGCTATTCTTTATTGCGTATTATTTATTTATTTTTGTTTCTTAACTAGTATTCTTTATCAATTCATATGGATATGCTCATTCTAAAATTTTCTAGATAAAGGATTACCATGTTGAGCATGGACCCAATATTTAATTACAACAATAATTATTTTAAGTGTATTATTTCAATATTTTGTAAAGACCATTCTATTTATTTAGTTACAACTCTATATTTTAAGATCGAATTTTCAAATGGAGATTTTTTATTTAATAAGAACTAGTACACATTTGAGTTCAGCATTTGATATTAAGGATATCTATGAAATATAAAATTAATATTAAATATTTACTGCATATAAATATGATTGTCTAGTTATTTTTACGCACTATCGAGTAACGTTTTGTTCTCCTTTCTTAAAAAAATTTTCATCACAATTTGTCACAATCCAGACCGTTATGATTGACATACACATTAATTTTTCGGTGTGAGAACCACTATCATAATCCGACAAAGCAATGTTAACAACTAAATCATTTAAAGATACGACAGCAGATTTAAATGACTAAATAAATACAGAGTTCTCATAAACTCTGAAGGTCTAACAACAACTATCGCGGAAATTCAATCCCTAGAACTTAAAGTCGTTGTATCAAAACTCTGTTAACCAACAAGTCTAAGAAAAAGGGGTGCAACCCCGAAAACTAAATATCAACAAAGTCTAAACATATAGTCTGAGTTTGATAAGAATGAACTAAACTAATGAGGGATCCATGATAGCCTGAAAGAACTGGCCATCCTTAAATTTGGTCTTGGTCAAAAATCTTCTAGCTGAAGTTTGTCGGTAGCCGTCTGAAGATGCCATGTACTCAACAAAAAAAGAGCAAGTGCAGTATGACAGTATCAGTATACAAACCACTATGTACTGGTAGGATCACACACCTACTCCAGTAAGCACAATATATGCAAGCAATTACAACACGATAAACACCATATACAGAAATGCATGCTAGTTCAGTTATCATTTTAGGAGCAACATATAATTTCTCAATATCAATGACAAATATATATGTGTTGACACTCAATTTTGGACCTCCACCATATAAATTAATCATTTCGAGCTTCTTCTATTTCAAACGATTTAAAATAACTAGTTTTATAAAATTTTAAGAAAAAATGTTAAGCTTGCAAGTTATTTTAAAAAATAAGTTTTGTCACTTTTTATAATTTGAAGTAGTATATATGTTTTATGTTTTTTTTTACATAATTAGTATGTTTCATAAGCATTTCAACAAGTTATCTCGAAAAGATTTTAATTTTAGTAAGTATTTTATTAAATTAGTTTAGTTTAAATTATGGTTATATATTTGAATCACTAGCTTACAATTAAGTTAGTTATTTTATTTCGTTAAGATTAAGACAAATACTTTCGGATTAATTTCCCAGCTTCAATGTGATTTCAGCTAGCTCTGATGAATAACTTTTTTTTTTCTTTCAATTGTTTTACTCAGAATGATCTTTTTGTTGTTTGGTTTCAATATTGAATGTATTTCAAAATTGTTTCTAACTTAAAGGTTGTTACTGTTGTATCTTCTTCTTTTGGTCTTCACAGTAGCATTTGGTTTAGTTTTTTTTTTTCAAACTTTTCTACTCGTCTTAGTCTATTTTCGTTCATTGTGAATCTACAATAATATTTCGATACTTTGGGTTTGCTTAGTGTCTTTTATTCACTGTTTTGGATCTTTAGTTGTTGTTTTTTAACCATTTGATGTGAAATGTTGCTTCCTGTTCATGTGTTGTTAATCACATTTAGCTGTTCCTCATGATGGAATAAGGCATAAATCAATGTTAAATCTTAGCTATAAACTTTGTCTACATAATCATGAATATTGCATATAGATTGTAGATTGTAATGCTCATTCACTACCTCCTTATTTTTATTTTATTTTATGAGTTTACTTCCGTATTTTACCTTAGAATAATTTCCATAGTTCACTAGTATAGCAGAATCATATGTGATCTCGTCTCAAGCCTGTCTTAAATGTGTGGTTTCTGTAGATTCTTGTTCAAAGTCCAAGGTCATTCATGTGTGTGGATTAGCGACTTAAGTATGAGCTTATTACTGAAAATTGCCTTTGTTAAAGTGTTCTCTACGTGCTAAATTTGTTAGTGTTCGAATTGTACTATTTTATTTATATTTTTTTAAAAAAGAGTAGCATGTGAGATTTGCCTATCATGTTTTATTTTATTTTTTATTTTTTTTAGCTTGTTACATTTCCTCCCCAGCTTATGCTAGTAATGTCTGTAGGTTTCTTGTTGGCTCACCTTTTATTAAATTCTCATAAAAATATTGTTCATTATAATATTTATGAAATTAAGTGAAGTTTGCTTTTTGATCACTGTAGTGCTATCACTAGCTACCATGTTAATTCATTTAGTTGGAATGGTCATCATGTTCTTTAGTCATTTTCTTTTAGCTTTCTGTTAGGCTTTATATCATTTCCTTCAATTATATAATAAGTATATATGTTTCATTTCTTCCCCCTACATAATTTAGTATGTTCGTTTTGTTGTCTATTTGGTTGAGTCGTATGCTAATTTTCCTCTCCTTTTTTTATGCATGTGAAATCTATCCGAGTTCACGATGGATTCCCTTCCTCTTGCATTTCAAGAGAGCCATA
Source organism: Solanum pennellii (assembly GCF_001406875.1). Lineage (NCBI taxonomy): Eukaryota > Viridiplantae > Streptophyta > Magnoliopsida > Solanales > Solanaceae > Solanum > Solanum pennellii. The sequence continues at coordinate 61,554,507 of NC_028648.1, forward strand.
ATGGCTCAAATTCCTTTCATCGAGTCAATCCATTATCAAGCTAAATCGACGAATGGGTCTTAGAGTCGAAGAATTTGAAACAAGCCAAGAAGTCGAAGATTTGGGAAAAGGAAGCCCAAATTTATTTTATAAATCTTGTATTTTGTTTTTTTGGGCCTAAGCCTTTGTCGCTTTTTATCTATCCTTTATTATCTTGTTAGTCTAGGACAGGTACCATTCAAATGGGTCAAACCCCAATACAAATGGGTTCAAATATCGGTCCAGGCGGACAGAAACCAGATTTGGACCCAACTCTCTCTCTCTGTCTCTGTCTCTCTCTCTCTCTCTGTCTCTGTCTCTGTCTCTCTCTCTCTCTCTCTCTCTCTCTCTCTATATATATATATATATATATATATATATATATATATATATCTTTTATTTGATCGCTTATATGTTTGTCATTATTTGTCGTTAGTCTTAGGGTCAGAAAATTTGAAAACCCTCGCAAACGCCATTATATTCTAATTATTTAAACTAAGTCAATCAAGTCCAAAAGAACTTAAAATAATAATTTTGCAAGTCAAATCTCACTTAGCTTGTAAATTAATACTTCACTTTCAAAAAAAGAAGTTCTAGATAATTTTATCTCAAAAATTAAGTTAGATATTTTAGCTAAACAAGTTAGTTGCCGGATAATTACAAGTTAGTAAATATTTTAGGTGCCGTAAAAACCTTCCTAAAATGTTATTAAGAGCCCTCGAACCCCCTTTAAACGTTTTCAATCGATTTCCTGTTTTAATCTTTTGAAAATAAAGGTTTCTTGATTTTCCTAAAATTAAGTGGCGACTCTAAAACAAAGTCTCAAAACATAAATATTATTTTTCAAATAAAACCAAATGGTTATTTTCCGAATAAAACAATATGAACATAATAATCACAAGTAGTCCTTTCATGGAATCCATGCTCAAACTGTTAGTGTGTCGGAACGTGACACTCGATTCAATATACATGTGTCAAAACGTGATTCGGTTCAATATATGTGTCGAAACGTGACATCCAATCAATATATATGTCAGAATGTGACACCCGATCCAATCAGCACAACCACAATCACAATCACAACCATAATGAACAATACACATACAATCTATAGGTTCATGTCATGTAATTATTCACACATAATCATTTCATTAGATTTGATTGACATTCCCCATTCACATACATGCACACATATAATGAAGCAATTAACTGACATGTATCACACAATCAAACAATCACCTACCTCGAAATCAATCCTAAATACTCCTAAACCACATGAGCCTTCCCTTTTTGGAGTCTTTCAGCTCGCTCTTGGTCTACAAACAAGTAATTAACGCAAGGATCAATAATGAAGGGCTAGTTTACCGGATAATAATCAAACTATCAATTCAAGGTCAAAGCCAAGATCCTAATACTCAATTAGGGCTTTTTCCATCAATAACATCAGGCCAAAATCCCCCCCAACGATAATTACCCAAGATTTTTAGTTCTAATACGTGATAGAGAAAGTTAGTCGAAGAGTTGGTACAAAGTGATGAAGAAAGGAAGTTTTTCAATGGTTAACCAATCGATGGAGAAATCAAGAGGACCTAAATTAATTTTATCCAACTATCTTATATATTATTTTTGATAAATTTAGTGGGTTTTCAATTTATTTAAATAATGATATTTATTTGAAGTTGACCAAAAATAGAGATGAAACATCGACTTACTTTTTTCATCCCAATATTAAAAAATGCTTTCGTTATTTTTCTTGCAAATTCAGTTACATGATTCATTTTTTTTTATGAATATTGAAAAGAAATAGAAAACAAAAAAAAAAAACAAAAAAATGGAGATTCTTTAGTTGTTTTTGAAAATTTAAATTTGGGGAAGAAGATGACTTGAAGGGAGTAGGGGTGCTCTTTCTTTTTGGATTAAGAATAATTATTTTTAAAAATATTTAAAAATATTTTGATTTATTTAAACGTCAAGTGTCAATTAAAAAATAAAAAGTGTAAGTTCTTTTGAAAAAAAAAACAATATTAAAAAAATTTCACGTGTCTAAAGGAAGTGAAAACCACTTCTTTTGCCATATAAACATTTTGTGTTTGAAAGGTACATTTTTTGAACAGTCTAAGTGTTCAATAAGTAATAGTTTTAGTTAAGATGTTTAAAACAAAATATACGAATAACTTTAAAAACCTGTAAATGACTTAAGCCTTAATTAGTCCACCCAAACAGACTTAACAACACCCATAACCATATATTAAAAAAAGTTTGTTTCAAAGCTATCTTCCTCAAAGTTGCACCCATTATTTATTAAATTTTACTTAAGAAAGTATAGATTATTTTTTACAGAAAAAATTAAAAAGGTGGATTCTGATTTTTATTTTTAAAAAATAAAATAAAATTTGTATATGATCTTTCTATAAATATGCAAGTCAATTGCATGAGATGCACTACTTATAGGTGATAATTTATAATTTTGTGTTTAGTAAATCAACCTTTCATCCCATGTAACCAATGTGCATTTTATTTTAGTAAAAAAGAAAGAAAAGAAAACTTTGGTATTCCTACATTTGAGATTGTCTTTTGATCTAAAATAAATTTTAAAAAAAAGTTAAATATAGATATTTCTGTTGCTATATTATCATGCATTTCATTAATATTTGTTTTTTTTCTAATATAATGAGCTGACTAAATTGTACATTTTATTTTTCACCATACTATAAAAAACTAAAGATCAACTCTGAAAACTCCACAAATCAATATATATAATACCATGTAAATATATCAAGGAAAAGAGTGATATTTTTTCAACTTTATTATTTAGAATTGATATACCCCTCAACTTTGTTATTTAAAGTTGATATACCCTCGTTATGAAAGTGACTTATATACACCCCTATTTATATACAAATGACTCATATATACCCCTACTTAATATTAATAATATAATATTTATTGGAAAACTTACATAAATATATTATAAATAAAAAAATATTTGCTATTTATAGCAATAACATTTTTTTTACTTTATCACTTTTAATACATTTATAATACACTTTTAATTCATATTACAAAAAGAAACATTTTATTATTCACATATAATACAAGTTTTATTGATGGATAATACATTTATCACACATTTTAATACACTTATAATACAATGTGTCAACTTCTTACCAAACAAACATAATATATTTTTAAAAATAATTACAATACATATATATCACATACTTAATTCACTTTTATATTGCGGATTTAACATAGTATTGCTACAAATGGTAATAAATAAAAAAAACATCACTAAAATAAGTAATTATTTATTTTTCCATATTTAGTTATTTATAATTAATAGAGAAAAGACATAAAGACATCCCCAAAGTTGTTTCGTATTTGTATAAAGGCACCTTAACTTTGAAAGTGTCCTATCACCCCATAGAACTATTTAATATCTTTGTAACTGGACCATTTTGATCCATTTTCTCGTCTGGGTTTTTATCACGCAAATGGGGCGGGTGACTCAATCTTTTTACTGCCATAACCAGCTATAAAGTGCCAGCTGTCATTATATTTCTTTAATATTAATTATTTAATTAATTTACATTATCTTTCCTATTATCTTCTTCATCCAAATTCAAAAATTCAATAACCTTTTCTTCATCTTCTTAAACTTAGAAGATCCATTTACTTCATTCATTTTTATCACTTTTTTTCTTGTCTCTTGCTTTCTTTGTTTTTCTTCTTTTATCATTTTTTTTATATAAAAAAGTCCATTGATTAGAGAATACTATGAAACTCCATCTTTTTTTTTTGATCTAATTACCTTACTTTAGTAACTTGAGAGTTGAATTGATTTTATTTAGTGATGTTTTGATGGCAAAAATAGTGTTGTAACATGGAAGCATCATGGAGACTACATTGAAGGTGACTATGGCTACTACTTTTGGAGGATTAACGACAAAGAACAAAGATTTGAGTAATAAAGATTTAAGAAGAAAGAGAGAAAAAATGAAAATAAAGTTAATAAAAATAAAAAATAATAAAATGAAAATAAAAATGAAACTAAAAATTCAAAATTAACAGAACTTAATATGTGTCAAACAACTATTGGTGCGTGATTGCACCTCTTTTCTTGCGATTTTAGGTTGGGTAAAAAATGTGATATTTATAACACTCTTATATTGTACAGTGGGGAAATAAGACACCCACAAAATTAAGGTGTATTTTTAAAAATTCGAGACAACTTCAATGGTAACTTTATGTCTTTTCTATAATTAATATTAATATGTGTGATTATACAAGAATGTGGGCCTATCCATTGTTATAGTCCAGACCAGAGTCCATTTTCCTCACATGGACATGGTTAACTACAGATTAACCCGTTTCTGACAAAATTTCGAACTTCCTCATTACAATCAGCAATTCACTTCTGCTTCCACAATTTGGTAATTTGATCTTCAATTTTCAGTTTACATCTTTAGATTTTCGATTATGAACACTCTATACACACCTAGTTTCATTGTTTCAATGATCGAAAGTATTGGTTAAACCCTAGGTATGTTACACTTGTTTCCAATTTTTTGATCTCTAACTTTTTATGTATTTTTTGAAATTTTTTTCCAGGTGTATGCGGAGCTATGGAGATGGAATTGTTCACGGAGGCAATGATGGAAGAAGAAAACTGTTGCATTGATGAAATCAATGATGTAAGTTTGGTTATCATGGTCCTGTTAACTGGTATTGCTATAAAATCCTTGTGTTTAGATTAAAAAAGTAAAAGGGGATTTAATTTCTGTTAGTTAGCCTAACTAAATATTCAGGAGTTAAAGTTGTTTCTCCCCCAAAGCTTGATAAGACCACAAATGGGTCATCACTTGCTCATACTAATGAAGTACAATTTAACAACAACAATATACCCAGTGTAGTTCAAGTAGATAGATGGTTTCTGATGGAACCTCGGCTCAAGGATTAAAAGTCTAAAGTAGTGTAAAAAAAGAAGTATCAGAAGAATAAGAAAGAACATATAATAACTAAAATAACAGATAGTAACAGAACGGAAGCTACAATGAAACAATACTAGAATCAAGGTACAAGAAGCAACACATAGTACCAGAAATGAAAGGACAAGAAACTACAAGGGCAATACTACGACGAGTTTACGGATACTAATATGAATTGGACAACAATACAACAAACTGCTACCTATTAACCTTCTATCATAATTCGTGGCCTCCACACCCTCTCATCTAAGGTTATGGCCTCGGTAAGCTGAAATCGCGTCATGTCCTGTGTAATCACTTCTCCACCTCTCCACAATGCTTCGTCGGTGATCTCTACCGCTCTTGAAACCTAGGTTACGCAGGCTCTTCACTTTTGATGCTGCAGCCGTGCCAGATTCTCCAAAAATACACTACTTTTGGAGAATTCAACACTCACCCGTTGACATTTTTAAAGAGTCCAACCAACATAGCTTGAAACTGTCAATAAGCAACCTTTCACACCTAAGCGCTGGGGCATCCGTGCATCTCCTCTTCACATGCTCGAACCATCTCAACGTCGCTTCTCGCATCTTGTCCTCCACTGAAGCCGCTCCCACCTTGTGCCGGATATCCTCATTTCTAATCCTATATCTAGAGTCATCAGAAACCTTTGGCCAAAATTGGAAATGACATGGTCTCTTTCTGGGAGGATAGCTGGTTAGAAAAAAAGGCACCTTAAAAGCTCTCTTCCCAGATATCTACATTATGATTTAGCAGCAAATGACCACTATGGTAGAAGTATGGTCAAATCAGGGATGCAATATGAATTTTAGAGGATCCAAAGATTAGTAGAGTTCTTTAGAATCTTAGAGCAATTCAAAGGAATATCTACCTCTCAAGATGAACTGATTTGGCATCACAACCGCCAGGGCAATTTCAATATCAAGGAAGCTTATAATAAGTTCAAGCCTTTTAACTGTCAAGTAGCCTGTGGACATGATCACTTATTTGGAAAGTTTAAATACCTCTCAAAATGTCCTGCTTCACTTGGCTACTTTCTAAGCAGGTTGTCTTGACTCAGGAAAATTTCATGAAAAGGGATATCCAACTGAGTCCTAGATGTTTCCTGTGAGGCTGAAACAATGAATCACCTCTTTCATCACTGTAGGATGACTAACCTTTTGTGGAGTACATCAATTTGAAGGGCTTATATTGGGTGATGCCAATGGATATAGTCCAGTCCCTGAAGATTTAGAGTATCTTTGGCTAAATCTCTAACCATAAATAAAGATGGTAGATCATTCCCCTTTGTATTTAGTTGTCTGAATGGAAATAGAGGAATCTCAAATGCTTCCAAAACAAAAGTAACAACATCCACAAGATGAAGATGAATTGTTTGGTTTTGTTTCATTTTTGGTGTAAATAGGAGTATATGGAAGATGTTGAATCAATTATGAATGTTTTAGACACTTAGTTAATTCGCTAATAGAGTTGAAGATCTTCCTGATACTCTCCTACATTTGTAATTAGTAAACCTATAACATGTTGTGGCAGGTTTGATTTCTTGGAATAGAATACAAGTTGTTACCTTCTAAAAAAAACAAAAAGCAGAAATCTTATCTCTCGTGGTATGTATGTCCACACATTCTCATTTCCATCCCATACCCCACAAAGTTGGTCTAATTACCATTCTGTAGAACTTGCTGTTAAGTTTTGGTGACATCTTCTTATCACACAAGGCGAGTGAATCCTCGTTAATCTCCTCTTTCTCTTGGATAATAGACCCAAGATGCTTGAAACTTCCTCTCTTTTGGATGACCTTTATATCAAGCCTTCTCCCACATTAGCTTGATGCATTACTTCACTGAACTTGCACTTCATCGTGAATTTATCTCGTCAATCTATCCATCACCAAGGCAAATAAAAAGTGAGCTTGGAGTTGATCCGAAGGGTGGATCTAGGGGGAGGGGAGGGTGTTCACTCGAAACTCCTCGACAAAAAATTACATTGTATACGTAAGGTAATTTTTTTATGTACATATATAGATTTTGAATCCTCTAAACACAAGACTACATGATAGCTTAATGGGTTGGGAAAGGGGGTGGTGGTGGTCAAATTTACCTTAAGGCTCCAAGTTCAAATTTCAACTCTATATTTCAAGACAACAGTGTATTCTTGAGTCTCCTCCCACAGTCCTTACCTGAGCCTTGAGTCCATCATACATGTCCTTGATCCCCTAGTGTACACCGTAGATACACCTTTAGCCTCTAAGCAACTCCAAAGAATCTCCCTTGGAATTTTGGCGTAAGCCTTTATGGAGCCTTATATTGATACACCAGTCTCCTTACGAGATGAATGACTTCTGCAGTTGCGTCCGACATGAATCCAAACTAAATTTCAGAAATTGTCACGTCCCTCCTCACCCTCATCTCCACCACCCTGTCTCAAACCTTCATAGTGTGACTTAATAGCTAGATACTCCTATAGTTGTTGCAATTCTAAATGTCACCCTTATTCTTGTACAACTGAATCATTGTACTCCATTTCCATTCTTCAGGCATCTTCACCGTCTTGAGAATGACATTAAACAACTGTTATCAACTACTCTTAATTGCCCTGCCTACGCTCTTCCAGAATACCCTTAACCTCCTAAACCTTTATACGCCTAGTCACCTACAAGGCTACAATACCTTCAACGCAATGCCTCTCTGAGTGATCTAACTCCTTCAATGCCTTTGTCCCCCCTTTTTTTCTTCAAGAGTTCATGGAAGTATAACTGTCATCTCCGTTAATGAGTGCCTCCTTTTCCAATACTTTGACGTCTCCATCCTTGATGCCCTTCACTTGGTGTAGATTACCTCTCATTTCTCTCTCTAGCCTTGGCTAGCTTGTACAACTTCTTATCCCCGCCCTTGTCCTCTTATTCTACATACCAGCATTCAAAAGTTGCCGTTTTTGCTGCCATAATCGATAACTTAGCCTTCTTCCTCACCATCTTATACCTTTCCCTATTCATCCGTTCTTCCTCACGGTCTTTACTTTCCACCAACTTCGCATACACCACTCTGTCTCAACATTTACTTGGACTTCTTCATTCCACTACTAGTCCCTGGATGCCGACCAAAATGACCTCTCGTGACCCCAAGACCTCTCTAGCCGCTTGCCTAATGCATCTAGCAGTCCTATCCCACATACTGCCTGCATCCACACTGCTTCCCAAGTCCCCATACGCATCAACTTCTCTCTCATCTCCAGGGCACTGGTCATAGTCAGGCTGCCCTATTTGATCTTTGGTCTGTCATGCACAACCCTCTTCTTCCTCTCTTTCTTGATCTTCAAATCCATCGCTAGGACCTGGGAGTTCATCTTGGGTCATAAAATTCTCACTTGGGATAACCTTACTGTCTTCACAAAGTCTTTTATCACCTTTCCTAAGGAGCAAATAGTCTATATAAGTCTTACTCACCGTACTACGGAAGGTGTCCAAGTATCCTCCTCCTTTGGGAAACTTGAATTGGCTATCACCAACCCAACAGTACGCCATCCAGGAGTGGAACTTCTTCTTCGTTCCTATCCCCAAAACCAAAGCCTCCGTGTACATCATCATAACCCTCGGAGTTGGCCTGATGTGTCCATTGAAATCTCCCCCTATGAAAACTTCTCAGCATGCCGTATACCTCTCACCAGCTCATCCAAAACCTCCCAAAAGTTCTTCTTATACTCCTCATACAAGTTTGCTTGCAGTGTGTATGCATTAATAATGTTCAAATTAAAACCCCAATGACTAACTTATGAAGTACAATTCACGGATTAATATTTTCTTTTTGTATTACGTGTTCTAAATCAGAAACTTGAAGAAGATGGTGTTCAAACTCTTGGAAGGAGAATTGAATACCGTCTTAAATATGTTCAAAGATGATGGTAGATGAGCCAGACTATGTAGTCTAATAACTAATGTCCTAATGAGTTAATTTCTGAATCTAAGATTATATTGAAGCATATAGGGATTTCATTGCAGGATTATTCAACTTTAGATGGTGAAAGATGTGGGATATGTATGGATGTTGTCATTGATAGAGGAGTTCTAGACTGCTGTCAACACTGGTAATTAACTAAACCTTATTTGGCTGACTTAATCACTCTGTGCGACTATAATTAGACAGAAATGGATGTTCGGTGCATTTTTATTTTTGAGTGACCGTTGGCTTCTCACTTTTTTCCTGTTATGGCTTGTGCTCTTTCCTCTTTCCCTGAAGCGCAGTTAGTTGACTTACTCATCTCGTATTGCAATCCATTTACTCAACCCTTTCCCTTCACGACATTCCTAAGTTTATTATTTTTATTAGTCACTCTTGATGTGATATCTTTTCAGCATACTCCGTCTATATGTCTGTAACAGTATGTGGAGTTCAGAAATTTCTATGCTTGACAGCACTCATGAATTTTTTTCTTGGGTGTTAGTTATGGTTTGTTCTCTTGGAGTAGATGTTTTGCAGAATAGTTCAGTTGTGACGTTTCATTGTTTATCTAAACTATGACTTTCAGCATAGTTTCACTCTCCAAATCAGCTGTATTCTTGATTGGTCTTGTTGTTTACGTGACACTGATATTTATTTTGCTTATGGTAACACATCGCCGAAATTATGCAAATTACCAGTTCCATGACTTTTATCTTCATCTTCTGTTAGCGCTTATGATGAGTTGTGATATCGTGGAGCTAGTTACCATACCTCCGTAACGTAGGAAGGCTTTAGTGAACGTCTGTGAATGTGGACATTTCTGAGATGAACGCGTCAAATTTTGACTTTTATCCATCCTCTACTAGCTGCTTTCACAGTTACAAATAATGACCCTAACTCGTCATTAAATTTCAGGTTTTGTTTTACATGCATTGACAACTGGGCTACCATCACAAACTTATGCCCACTTTGCCAGAGCGAATTTCAATTAATCACTTGTGTGCCTGTAAGTAACTGGATCTATTGGGGCTGCTTCACATTGTTTTTATCTTCTTTCTCAATTCATTAATGCATTCAAGAGTGTCTTAGTCTCATTCTTATCTACTTGCTCTCTTTTTTTTTTTTGAAATTAGTAATGTTAAGCACTTGCTCTTTCTTTGCCGATGGTTCTGAGTTTTTTCTCCCATCTTAAGTCATTCTGAAATTTTTGTATCTTTTTTTTTTTTTTGAAAAATGGTATTGTTGTATTCCTCAGCATTAAAGAACGCTGGCTACCTCCAAAAGTGTTACAAGGGGAAGTAAAAATAGAATCTAGATTACAGAGAGCCTATGAAATCTACAAGATCTTCTGTTTCCTCTATACAATTTCCTTCACACCAAAAACAGTGTGGACAGATAGTTCCCTTTCACAACATGGATGGACTTTGATTCGTCTCCAAAGCATCTCCCATTTCTCTCCTCCACACTGACCACCATATGCCGGATGGGATTATCCTCCACCATTTCTTCTGACCCTTGCTCCCCCTTCTTGTGATCCAACAGCTTATTAGATCAGCTGTATGCTCAGGCATTGTCCATACAGTCTTGGTGAGAGAGAAGAAACATATGCCATCGTTGAGCAGTGACTTTACAATGTAGGAAGAGGTGATTGTTGGTCTCCCCAGTTTCATTACACAAAAAGCATCTGGTCACTACTGTCCTTCCTTTCTTTTGAAGTACTTCTTGTGTGAGGCAAGCCTTTTTGACCACAATTTATTTTGGTGGGGGCTTGGTTCTTCCATATGTTCTCCCACAGCTTTGTGTTCACTCCGTGAGCTATGCTATTTTACTTTAGTCCATTTTTTTTTGATGAAGACAAACAAAGTTTTGTTGCCAGGACATTCCGTAAAATTATATTATAAGATCTTCAAGGAGCCCAATTAATTCTTACCAATTTTCGTGAAGGTATATGATACAATAGGGGGCAGCCAGACTGATGAGGATTTATATACCAGGTATAGTTGTCGTGTTTGTTTCTTTATCAAACTTATATCAGTCCACTACATCTTTCAGTGATGGTATATCCATTACTGAAAAGAAAGATTCAGTTAAATTCATTATTTGTTAATTTGATTGGAGAAAAGAAAAGAGAACCATCTAATTGACAGAACCACTATCTGCAACTCTACACTTGATGTAAGATACAACACCCAAAGGAGGGCTGTCAGTGAATGTGTGATCTTGAAATTGTTAGATTTGTAAGATTGAACAACTTGGAATGTAGAAATACTAGCCAAAAATAAGGAAAATGCGAAGAACTTTAGAGAAATAAAGCCAAAATGAGAGAATCTGAGAAAGCCTCAGTTTGGCTGGTTTAAAGGAAATCACTTGGCAATCACAAGTGAAATATCTTTTTGAAATCCTTGAAAGCACTACCTATGTATTTCTCCACAGATGTGAGAACTCGAAAGCCTCAGTTGTGTTGGTTCAAAGGAAATCACATGGTAATTAAAAGTGAAATTTTTTGCATCTTTTTGCAAATGCTGAAGGCCCCATCTGTATATTTCTCCACAAATGTGAGAACTGAAGAAAGCCTCAGTTGTGCTGGTTCAGAGGAAATACTCGGCTATCACAAGTGAAATTTAAAACCTTTTTGCAAATCCTTAAGATTTGCACAATTCCTCTCTCCTCAAAACGGACACCAAAGATGTTCTACAGTTTGTATAGGCCCTTTTCTTGTGCTTCATCATTGTACACAGCTGCACTAATGATGATCTGGAACACTACAAAGATCTACTTATAAGCTTTTTCTGTGTGCATGCTGTGGTCTTTGCTAATGGCATATGACGGTGTGTTCCAAACACTTCCATAAGGCTGCATATTTGCAGCTCGTATGATACTGCAAATGTACACTTGCAGATGACTTTTCACTATCATCAGAAATTTCAACTTTCTTTTTGAAGCTGATGCTGAACTTTTTAGATTTACTGCAATTTATTCTGGTACTTGCTATTTGAATTGCTCTTCCAGGTTCTTGTGTCATTTAGTGTTCCTCCTTAGTTTGAAAAGTTTGGATCTTGAGGTTCAATGTTGTTGAGTATGCCAGTATGGAAATGGTGAAAGCTTCTAGCCATAGTCCAGTTTTAAAATTTAACGTCATAATATTTCTTCTGAGATACATTGTCCAAAAAAGATATTTTCTTCTTGCAGTACAGATCTTCAATCTTATATCATGTATATCTTCTGAAAAGTTTAATTTAACTCATTCTCTAGCAGTGGCTTGATTTATTATCTACTAGTGAATTGCAAGCAATTACTATTGAGATTAACTCTCTGATCCTTGCAGAGATGATGATTGGTCCATTGAAGGGAAGACTAATACTCTTTCATTCCCATCATACTATATCGACGAGAATGTGAGTTAACATGTTCCATTGACTGTGAATGGTTGTTGTCCACCTTATCTACTGGTGCACCAAGGCCCAATCTCTGAGGGAGCCATACCTGTATAGCCTGACATAAAAATTAAATACATTGTGAAATCTGATGACTTTCTTTTGATCAACTCAGAGTTTTCCTTGCACATAATAAATTACTCGTGAAATAGCCTCCTTGGTTCTGTTTTCACCCTTTTCCCAAATCCTAGTTTCTTCTCTTGTAAAGCGGTGTTAGTTCTTCACTTCTTTGTCATGCAACATATTATCTGTTCTCATTTCGTTTTCCCATGCTTTCAGATGCTAGCAATTGACTTCTTACACTAGAACAAAACTCTATTAGGTGAATGTAATAGTTTAAAGGTTAGAAAAACTAAGATTATATTTCTTATGGCATTCATTGCCGTCATATCATTATGATTCTTGTATATTAACAAACAGAGTTTTGCTAGTAGTGGTTGTCTCTTCTTGGAAATCATTGAAATCTTGTCGATTTTTGGGGTTTCGGTGACTATTTTTGTCATATTGCGTTCTTATCTCGGAAATGAACTTTTTGTCTGTAATTACTATGCTTTGTCTTTTCTAGGCAGTTGTCTGCTTGGATGGAGATGGCTGCAAAGTTAGAGCTGGATCAGTTACAAATGAAGGAGATCTGAATCTTGATACGTCAATTGCTTGTGATTCATGTGATCTATGGTATGGTAATCAATTTTCTTACTCTAATATTGACTTCTTTAGTAAAATAATTGCCAACTGATAAGTTGAATAATTCTATGTTCTGGTTTATGTGGAAAGATGAATGCAGCCCTATGTTATTTTTGTTTTCCTTCTCTGTTTTCCTCATTGCCTGTTGAAAGAATGGGTGCCTCTGTGTATATACGAAGCACTGATGGAACAGAATGTTGTGATGTATTCAGAAGGTTTATATAATATTGATAACATCATAGTTATGGACCTAAGATGCAGTAAGGAGAGTGATCTACAGATGGACGGTATAAGCTTTGCAACATGGTGCATTTGATGAGAGCTTGAGAAGTACTGCATGGGCTTCGCCAGTCATACTCTTTATTGTGGAATTTCTTGAAATATTTTACATGTTCTACAATAGTTTACTCCATCCATCTCAAAATCTGGCCTACTTTGACTTGCACAAGGTACCCAAATGGATATTCTTGTTGCCTATGTTAGACTGTTCCACATTGGTTGCTGGAGTGGACTGTTGTATCCTCATATTGTGTCGGGGAATCCTAATCTCATGACCTAGCACATCTATTTTGATTAGGATGGTAACAGAGACAGACCCATCTAAAAGCCTGCTTATGTATCTTCTAAATGATGTTATCACTTTCTCCAGCAGTGGGGTTCTCCTTTACTTTTCTGCTACTGTATACTTAAACTTAGGATGTGCTTCATGCAGCTGAAGTTCTTACTTTCCCTGCTTTTTTTCAATGGTTTCTCCTCTGATTGATTCTTTGCATATCTTTGAGTAGGTATCATGCCTTTTGTGTTGGATTTGACCCTGAGGACACTTCTGAAAGTACATGGCTATGCCCAAGGTAAGCAAACATGAATATTTAGTTCCACATTCGTTGTTTATATGTGTATTTAGCAGCCACATGTGTTTTTTTGAGACTACACAAATATTATGATGATTTGTATTTAATTGCTGCAATTATGCCTAGGATACTTATAGTTGGTTAGGGTTTGTAATCATGCCTAAAGTCATAATTTGTAGTTTGTATTTTTTGAATAAGGTAAAGTATATTACTAACAATTGGGGAAACCCTGTATACACGCAGTATACCAAAAAGAAGACCTACACCAAAATATGGTTCTCAACATGTATTGTTTGGTGTGTCCAAACCATAGAGTATCTCAACCAAATTATGAAATTCTTCTATCTCCCAATCCTGCAGTTTTCTTTTGAATCTTAAATTCCAGTGAATTACCCCTCATAAGACCTACAAATTTGTTGGACTGTCATCTCTCTGAAAGATACACTATCTATGTTAGAGATGGCTTCCTATCATATAATTTGTATAGTGTTTTTAATTTACTAAGAATGTCCAACCTTGTTTGAGGGAATAACAGAGTTTTACAATCTTTCCAGTCTATTCCATTTAATAGTGCATTCTCAAGTTCATCAAAGGAGTAAAGTTTAGCATATTGTTTGTTATATCAAGACATGGATCTTTCACGAAGTGTTGGATACTATGATGTAGATTGAGCAAGTTCCTTTTTATAAAGGGGAGGTAGAAGATTGTGCTGTACCCCTTTTAGCTTGTGAATTTCTCTAGCCAAAACAGCTTCTACAAGAGTTTATGTATAATGAAGTTAAACAGATGAAGCTGATATTTAGTCAATTTGGCCCTTCAGATCAACCCAATCTGTTTATTCATGGAAGAACAAAAACTCATAAAGGTGACTTCACATTATGCTAGACAGAAAATTAATTTTGGATGTATTGTCATTGGTTTCGCTATCTTGAATTACCAACTTGTAGATCCTTCAATTAAAATTCCTTACAAGTCTTCAGATTGAATGTATTTTTACAAGTCTAGACATATAATATGTCTAGCATTTTCAGGATTGGTTAGGATCTATTTTCTTGCTCAGAATTGTACATAAAATGTGTAATTTGCATAAGATACCACCACCTCTAAAAAGTTCCTTCTTAAAATGCCTTCGACATAGACTTCTATTAGTCAATGTATCTTTGGATTGAGGTAAGTTGATATTTTCATCTTGAGCACCTGTTGTGGTTCTAACATAATTCTTATCGTTATCTCACTGTGCAGATGTGTTGACAAGCTACCCGAAAAGTCAGCACCTTACAAGAAGTTAGGTCCAGAAAATGCCAGCAATAACTGTTTGCTTGAGGCTTCTTTTTCAGGGGAAGTGTCTGTATCTATTGCTGATGCTGGTGAGACGGCTGTTGTTGTCTCAATTGTTGAGAGGAACAATCAGGGTGAAATACCAGGCAGAAAACTTTCAAATCTAGATACTAAAGAGGCTATAAATACTGGCATTTTGGTCCCTGATCCTGTTCCTGATACTTCCAGTATAGAACTGTCCTTGCGACAAAATGAATGTCCAGATTCTGCGCAGCCTGCTACCCCTGTGGATGTGAAGTCTGATGCATCGACAGACTTGTGTAATGAACTGATTCAACCAAATCTAGATCTTCATCTGGGATTGTCTGAGAACTCATGTTCAGCATCTACTGGTATGGTTACAATGTTTCAGGAATTTCTTTTGTTCCTTTGGATTGGGAGATCTATCTTAAGCTGGGGCAGATAAAATAGCTAAGCTATTAATGTTCTATGCATCTCCAGTAGACGTTACAAATATGATGGTAGCTGGAGATCAAGTACTTCGAGCTGCACGACTGAAGAATAATACATCAGAATGCCTTTGTCCAGGTATATGACTGCAGTCTGTAGAAGACAACTTTTACAAATATTGGATGACCATTGTTGCTTCCTGAAAACTGTTAGTTCGTTATGAACTATATTTGAGTTGTACATACATGCTTGCATGTTTTTCTTCTCTGAAGTGTTTCCTGTTGATGTGTCAGGTGAAAAAGTGATGCCTGATAAGAACGAGGAAAAGGTTGTGGCCTCCAGTGCAAAGAGAAAGCGAAGAGAAAACAGGTATTATGCAATCAAACCTCTTCATTTGATTTATACAGGATCATTTTTTCTGATTATCTTAAGGTTTAAATCCTGATGCTAGCATCTAGTCTCACAAAGTTGTAACATCCTTTGTGATGATCTTTGTTTTACATGGTTTCTTTAAGTGGCTTAAGCTCAGTTGTCAGTGACTTATTGATAAAACATGTGGGCTACTAGTTGTGCATCATTTGGCATGACTCTCCTGGAGCTGGATTTGTCCCTGGAACACATATTAGTAAAATTGTGATGTTCCATGTGGCTGAAGTAACTGAACAACTTTGATACTATTATTTCTATGTAAGACAGAGAAACTATGGATAGACATCGAATTGTAATGCATCCTCATATTTATTGTGATTGGTATATTTAAACATCTAGATATTTCCAAATGAAACACGCCTGCTAGTTGCATATTTTATTTTCTTTGTGGCATAATACATAAACATGACCCTTAACTTGGCTTTAGCTGACAACTATGACCTTTAGTTTTGGGTGTGCACAAGTAGACACTTGTATAAAATTGAACAAGACACATTCGTCCTACATGGAAATTGTGTCTTATGTGGGGTCCTATGTGAATTATGCCATGTAGGACACGTGTGTCTACTTGTTCAATTTTATACAAGTTTAAGTGCTTACTTGTGCTCACTCAAAGTTGGAGGGCGTAGTTGTCCACTGAAGCGAATACGCCTTTCTTTTTCTTTGTACTGGTTGGGACTTCATTTTTTCTTTCTGTAAGTGATAAAGGCATGTCAAGTCCTATTTATTGGTTGGAAAGGCTCAGACTCTGCAGGGACCTGACCAGGGATTCTTTCTAATGACCTGGACTTCTTTTTGAAACTTCTTGCACACTGATAAGATCTTAATTGCCTAATCTGGTATTTCACTATTCCAACTTTATTCACCTAATCAATTTTTGAAAATGAATCAATGTTTCTTTCCAGTTTCCCAATATTCATCTGTATTGGGTTTCAAATACAATATGATCCTATGAAGCATGAGTCGTTAGAAGCTATCACTAGTCTATGTTGTTGTCGTGGTAAGCTAGTCTTGTTGAGATATACTCCCTCCGTCCGGTATTGTTTGTCATGTTCGCTTATCGAAAGTCAATTTGACTAATTTTCAAAGGTAAATTGGATCACATTATTTCGATATTTTAAGCAAAAAAATTAGATATTCTAAAACTATATGAAAAGTACTATAAATTACAATTTCTGCATATTAAAATGATGAAAAAATACATCTTAAAATGTTAGTCAAAGTTTTTATAGTTTGACTCAAAAAGTAGAAACCATGACAAACAATTCCGGACGGAGGGAGTAATAATCATCAAGTGCTATAGAAGTTAAGCTCTCTAAATAACTACTATCATTCTATCTGAAACCTGGTAGAACCAAATATTCAACAGCTGCGACATTCTTTATTAAGTTTGCTTTTGTCCTTTCATTTCTATTAAAATTGCTTATAGTCCTGATAGTGAATGCAGAAATGCCGATAATGGAGGCATTAGAGCCAAAGCTGAGCTTGCTTATGATGTGAAGAGAGTTAAAATTGAGGGAACCAGTGAGCAAATTAATGCAAAGGACCAAACTCCAGTATCTGCTTCAGACAACTCCGATAAACCTCGAGTAATCATCCCGAAGGACAAGAAACTGAAATGTAAACCTGAAAATAAAGATCTTAGTTCTGACATAATGGATATAGTTAAAGGAACAGGTCGTAAAATTTTGAAGAAGCTTGCTCATAGCAACCAGGATGGAATGTCCTCTATACAAAAAGAAAGTGCAGCTCGCTTGAGGGTTAAAAAGATCATGCGGAGAACTGGTGATGAGGACTCATCAGTGCTAGTTGAAAATCTAAGGAAAGAAATTAGAGAAGCTGTTCGTAACAAGTCTTATGGGGATAAAGGGGAAAACCAGCTTGACCCAAAACTTCTGACTGCTTTTAGAGCTGTTGTGACAGGATCTACACCTGAAACTAAGAAGCCTTTGGTGGATCTTAAGGCAAAGAGGTCACTGTTGCAGAAGGGAAAAGTACGTGAAAACCTAACCAAAAAAATTTATGGTATTGGAGGAAGACGACGGCGAGCATGGACTCGTGATTGTGAAGTAGAATTTTGGAAATACAGATGCTCAAATATGTCAAAGCCTGAGAAGATTCAGACATTGAAGTCGGTTCTTGACCTCCTGAGAGATGATTCAGAGAATGCACCTACAAAGCCTGTGAATGAAGGGGAAGAAAAGTCTTCCATTCTTTCGAGGCTATATCTAGCAGATAATTCGGTTTTCCCAAGAAAGGAGGATATCAAGCCTGTCTCTACCCTTACTGTTGTAGCTAATCAAAACAAAGAAAATGGTTCAACATCAAACACTTCAGCAACATCTTTTCCTAGTCCATCCAATATAGTTCCACGTGCAAATGTGGCTTCTCTGGTGGTGGCTTCTTCCTTGGAAATTAAGGGGGCCAAGACAAGTGTCCCGACCACTAAGGCTGATATTACCAGAAATGTACTTCCAATCAAAGGCACTGATAGGCCGTCTACATCAACCTCAAGTGGTTTGAAATTGTCTACCAAGGAGGAAATAACTGTAAAATGTGACAATACAAGGAGTGATAAGAAGAAGTGGGCCCTAGAGGTTCTTGCAAGAAAAACAGCAGCAACAAGCAAGAGTGGAACCCTGGAAAATGAAGAGGACAGTGCAGTGCTGAAAAATAATTATCCTTTGCTGGTGTGTTAACATTTTTTTTCCTTCTGTACCATTTGTTTGCTGCCTATTGTTCTGCATCTGATCATTTCTTGTTTCTAAACTTTTGAGCAGGCTCAGCTACCGAAAGACATGCGGCCAGCTTTGGCACCCAGTCGTCATAATAAAATCCCCATGTCCGTCAGGCTGGTAAGCACTGTCCTTTTCATTTTAAAGTTTTTTCCAAGTTACTCGTTGTTCCTCAGGGTGACAATTTTGTTATTCTATTGTCTGTGATATTCAAGGTGTTAGAATGTTAGAGCAAGGTCTGATTTGCTTGCCCTTAATGAAGGTCTTAATCTTAATTCATTAAGTTTGTTTTTTTTAGGTCTGCATCTTAATCATTAAATGTGTTTATTTTAAAATTCACAAGCACTTAATGGGTTGGGTTTGAATAGATATGAATGATTAAGATCTATAACAATGTCTTTTATTATCATTAAGATGTCTACTTTCACCGTTTGCCCACAACCACCATCACCGCAAATCACCATCTCTCACCACCACCATCCTCAGCGACAACTATTGCCACCACCAATCACCTGTCAGTCGTCACTACCAATAACCACCATTTATGATCATCATCACCAACCATCATTGCATCCACTAATCACTACCGATAACCACCTCCATTAGCCATCAGACCATCGCTATATTTCCTTAGCTACGTATTTGAGGCTCACTCCTACACGGAGGTGGAGGTGTATTTAGTGCTGGAGTTAGGTGAAAAGCAGGTTGAGAGTTTCACCTTCCACAGATAACTCCAGTTCAGACACCAAAACATTAAGACGCACGTCTTGTCACCCATTGGCTTTGTCTTGAATGAGACAACATGAAATAAAAACTGTTCCGCTTAATGCCGGAAAATTCACAACACTTCTTTTTCTTGGTTTTTTCCGTCTGCTTTACACTCTATTGAAGCAGCAAGGCATTTTCTACTGAAAGCAATATTTTGAAACATGTCTCTGTATTTTGTTTCCTAATTTGGTCTTTGATTCTCAAATTTAGTGAAGAACCCTGAATTCCTAGGAGATAGCTATACTATCTTAGGTAGCTAATCGTTCTCACACTAGATCTCTACATTATCACCACAAATCCACCAGCATCTATTCCATATGTTGATTGACCCTCGTTTATCCTTCGCTTGTCATAATAAGATCTATTCGAAGTCTTATCACTTTGGGTAGCATTGGAACAATACAGAATAATGACATATCAAAATCCCTATGTTGTTTATTGGATTGCAGATCGATAAACCTGGAGAGGAATGGTGCAGCATTTTTATTACATGTTACCTTTCTCAAAAAATAGTGCAGTTTTTCCCTCTATAATATAAACAGATATTAATCATAGGGGATTTTTTCCTTGTAAAATGTTTTCCGTCTTTAATCAGTATATAGCTTCCACTTCAGGGGATTTCTTTGTTCTCCTATAACCACAGGAAATCAATCATCTTGGTTATATATCATTTATCAAACTTTTTCCACTGTTTTTTTTCACTCAGGCTCAACTTCACCGTCTCACTGAGCACCTTCTAAAGAAGACAAATCTGTCAGTTATGCGCAGAACAGCAGAAACAGAATTGGCAATTGCAGACGCGGTTAATATTGAAAAGGAGGTTGCTGATAGGTCTAATAGCAAACTAGTATATATAAACCTCTGCTCACAAGAACTGCGCAGATCAGACAATGCCAGTAATGTTGGTGTTGCAGAGCCAAGTCCTTGCCAAAATTTAGTTCTAACCAACTCATCCGAAGAAGTAAGTGATGTCCATTCTTCTGATCCAGCAGTCAATGAAGCGCTAAGAAATGCAGGACTTTTGTCTGATTCACCTCCAAATAGTCCAAGTTGCGCCCTGGAGGAAGCCAAAGAGGAAAGTTGCATATCAAAAGAAGTTGAAGATCACGGGCCAGAGAATGTGTTTGAAGTGGATGATCCTCCAGAACTTGATATATACGGGGATTTTGAATATAATTTGGAGGATGATGAATTTTCTGGTGCCGGAACTTCAATGATCTCTGTGCTGCAACCAGAAGAATCTAAATTGAAAGTTGTCTTCTCCACAATCAACCCTGTGGGAACTGATGGCTCTTTGGAACTTCAAAATCTTGAAAAACAGGACATTCTTGAAGGTCCTGTAGGCACATCTTCGTTGAGTGGGTGCGAAACAAGTGGTGTGGTTGGAAGCTCAACTGCAGCTGACCAGACAGAAAATTGCCTTGGTCATAGTTCCCCTATTGATGAAAACCTCTCTGTTGTAGACTGTGAAGAGTTGTACGGACCAGATAAAGAACCGCTGATTGAGAAGTACCCCGAGATGGCATCAGTCAAGCTTGATGAACTGGCTATGGACAATGAAGTTCAACAAAGCAATGGAGTTGACGAATCCAAACAGGCTTCAGAGTCCTCAGAACAGGGAAATGGTAGCAGCTCTACTGCTTCCAAATGCCCAAACTCACCAAACAAGCTTTCCAAAAGTGAAAACCTACAAATCAACAAGAAATCAAAATCTTCCGCTGACAAGGAATCAGCCAGCAATAGCTCTGTATCAACGAAGGTACTAAATGAGCACTTACTTTCGTATTTATCAGGGTTAAGGGGAATATTCCCACGTTTTTTCTTCCAGTGGAGTTGAAAGTAGTCTGAGCACTTAAAACTCATGTTGCATGCTTTGTCGATATCTTTCTGGAATGTTTGTTCTAATTAAATGATATTCGGGCAGGTCAAAGCATACGTGAAGGAGCACATCAGACCACTGTGCAAGAGTGGTGTGATCTCTGTTGATCAATACAGGTGGGCTGTGGACAAAACTACTGAGAAAGTCATGAAGTATCACCCAAAGGACAAAAATGCTAATTTTCTCATAAAGGAAGGAGATAAAATTAAGAAACTTGCAGAGCAATACGTCGAGACAGCTCAACATACAACAAAATAAGTAGCGGCCTACTGATAGTTACGCGATGTACAGCATTCAACTCCTGGTTTTTCATTCCTATTCTTTTGCATATTGCTTCTGCTTTTTGTATTTGTACTGAAGCTCAAAACTAGGGGACTAGGGTGATGTAGCTGTAATTTAGTCTGAGTCCCAATATCTAGTGAATGAAAACACTAGACATTTTCTGTTAGATCATAAACTAATTTTAAATGCAGAATGCTGCATCATTTGGAGGAAACATAACATTGTAACTATGTCTTAGTTTGTATAAAGTTAAGAAAATATAGAGATGCCAATGAGTTTTGAAAAAAAAACATCCTCTCTTTTCTCTGTTTCTTGTGGAGAAGAGCCATAATTTATGCTATATGGTCATATTCTCTCAATTGTTTTATGTGAAAAATATTAAACTATAGTTTCGAATTAGAATATAAACTATTTGTCATGAACGAATACACGACTCTTTTCATTTTTATTTTTATTTTTTATAAAATTCCTCGTGGTCATGATTTTTGATTTTTTTTTTTTAATCGTGTTAGATTACACTACAAAGGCTTATAGATTGGAGAAACCCCTCATCCTCAAATTTATAAAGTATATACTAATAATGTATCCAAATTGAGAGTCGTTTTACCAATGAGATCACCTATTTTGGGTCAATTGATTCGTGTAAGATTTTCATCGATTGAAATGGATTAAAAATGAATATAACATTTTTGTATGGATTTTATTTCAAAGTATTTGTATGTTTTAGCACGATTAGGAAGGAAATCGTTTTTTTTTTTTTTTTGAATGAGTCGTATCTGACTATATTCAATCATGACAAATATTTTAATGGCCAAATGACCGTTTTGTCAACATAATTTGTTTGTCACTATAACTCCAACGTTTTGTCTGTTTCAATTAATCCAAAAATTTTGTTATCCTTATTGACATTTTTTTCCCCTTTAAATTTTGGCTCTTTCTAATTCCAAACTCTTGAATACAACTAGAAAAAGGGATGAGCACTTTGTAGGGAATCTCCAATATGTTTAGTTTTAACAACTCTTGTAGAAATGCTTCTTATTAATTGTTTGATCCTTAAAAAGATATTGTTTTGGTAAGTTATATTCCTAGAAAAAAAATATATAATGAAATAATCTTTCAGATTTGAATGCAAATTCAAGGATCGAAAAACAGTCAAAGATGCAATGACTTTAAAATCCCGATTTAATAAGAGATATCATATCAATATTAAGGTAGAAGAGTTCACGGTTTGATTAGTAACTGATCCAAATCAGAAATCAAATTGAATCGATTAAACAAATTGAGATAAATTTGTGTTTGGTTTGATATTTTATTTTTAAAAAAACTGCCGAGAAAACTAGTTGGCCCTGACGGCTAAAAAGATCCATCAAACGAGTTCCGGAGAAGGTAAATTTTCCATTTTGCTGATTTTCGTGTGCTATAATCTATGGATTTTTGGTGATCCAGAATTTCGACATCATTTTTGCCGAAATTTTTCATGGACGTCTGTTAAGACCTTAGCTATGGACCCTGTCAGCCTTGACAACCAAAACGGTTCATTTTCAAGGTCAAACATGCTCCGGAATGGGTAAACCCCACATTTTATCGATTTTTGTTTGCATTAGGTCACCATCTTTTTTGGTGATCCATAATTCCGACATCATTTTTGCCGAAATTTTTCATGGACGTCCGTTAAGACCTTAATTATGGACCCAATAGGCTCTGACAGCGAAAACAATCCATTTTTAAGGTCAAACGAGTCTCGGAGTAGGTAAACCCACATTTTGCCCATTTTCATGTTCACCATCTTTTTTGGTGATCTAGAATTTCTACGTCATTTTTGTCGAAATTTTTCATGGACGTCCGTTATGATCTTAATTATGAACTCAATTGGCCTAAACAACCAAAACGATCCATTTTCAAGGTCAAACGAACACCGGAGCACATAAATCCCCCATTTTACCGATTTTCATGTGCTATAGTCCATGAATTTTTGATGATCAGGAATTTCGACTTCATGTTTGCCGAAATTTTTCATTGACGTTCGTTAAGACCTTAGCTATAGACCCAGTTGACCCTAACATCCAAAACGACCAATTTTAGTTCACCATTTTTTTGGTGATCCAGAATTCCGACGTCATTTTTTCTCAAATTTTTCATGGACGTCCGTTAAACTTAGATATTGACCCAATTGGCCAAGACGAAAAAAAACCCCTTTTCAAGGTCAAACGAGACCTGAAACAGAAAAATCTCCCATTTTTGCCAATTTTCGTGTGCTATAATCCATGATTTTTTTGGTGATTTGGAATTCCAACGTTCCTTTTGCTGAAACTTTTCATTGACGTCTATGGACCCAATTAGCCCTGATAGCCAAAATGACCCATTTTTCAAGGTCAAACAATCCCCGGAGTAAGTAAATCACATATTTTAATCAATTTTCGTATGCTATAGTTCATCATCTTTTTCGTGATCCAAAATTTCGACGACATTTGCCAAAATTTTACATGGTCGTCCGTTAAGACCTTAACTATGGACCTAGTTGGCCTGATGGCCACAACATCCTATTTTCAAGGTCAAGCGATCCCTGGAGCAGGTAAACCCCTTATTTTGTCAATTTTCGTGTGCTATAGTCTATGGATTATGGTTTGTTGGAGTTTTAAATGGATGTCCGTTAAGACCTTAGTTATGGATGCAGTTGTCCCTAACGACCACAATGACCCATTTTCAAGGTCAAACGAGCTCCGGAGAAGGTAAATCACATATTTTATCGATTTTCGTATGCTATAGTACATGAATTTTTGTTAATCAGGAATTTTGACGTCATTTATGCCAAAAATTTTCATGGACGTCCGTTAAGACCTTAGGTGGTAAACCGCACATTTTATCGATTTTCGTATCCTATAGTTCACTATCTTTTTTGGTAATCTAAAATTTCGATGTTATTTTTGTTGAAATATTTCATGGATGTTTGCTAAGACCTTAGATATGGACCAGTTTGCCGAGACAATCAAAATGACCCATTTTCAAGGTCAAACGAACCCCGAAGAAAATAAAATCCTTATGTTTGCCGATTTTCGTGTGCTATAGTACATGGATATTTGGTGATCCAGAATTTTGACATCATTTTTGCTGAAATTTTTCATGGACGTTAGTTAAGATCTCGATTATGGACATGTTGGCTCTGACAGCCAAAACAACCAATATTCAACGTCAAACAAGCCCCAGAGTAGAAAAATCCCTATTTTTTCTAATTTTCATGTGCTATAAGTTCACGATTTTTTTAGTGATCCAGAGTTCCGATGTCATTCTTGTCGATTTTTTTCATGGACGTCCGTTAAGATCTTAGCTATGAACCCAGTTGGCCAGATGGTCATAACGTCCCATTTTCAAATTCAAACTAGCCAAGGAGCATGTAAACCCTTATTTTTATCGATTATTGTGTGCTATATTCTATGAATTTTTATGATCCAGAATTTCGACGTCATTTTTGCCAAAATTTTACATGGACGTCTATTAAGACCATAGCTATGGATCCAGCTGGATCTAACAGTCAAAATAACCCATTTTCAAGGTCAAACGATCTTTAGAAAAGGTAAACCCCCTTCATTTTACTGATTTTCGTGTGCTTATAGTCTACGGATTTTTGGTGATCAGAAATTTCGACGTCATTTATGCTAAAATTTTTCATGAACGTTCTTAAGACCATAACTGTGAACTTAATTGGCCCTGATCACCAAAATAACCCATTTTCAAGGTCAAACGAGCTTCGAAGTAGGTAAACTTCCCATTTTCGCCGATTTTTGTGTGCTTGGATTTTTGGTGATCCAAAATTATGATGTCATTTTTGCCAAATATTTTCATGGATGTCCGTTAAGACCTTAACTATGGACCCAGTTTGCTCTAACACCTAAAACTTTCAATTTTCAAGGTCAAACAAGCAATGAAGAAGGTAAATTGCACATTTTGCAGATTTTCGTGTGATATAGTTCACTATCGTTTTTGATGATCTATAATTTCGATGTCATTTTTGCTGAATATTTTCATGGACATCTGCTAAGACCTTAGCTATGGACCTAGTTGACCCACACGGCCAAAACGACACATTTTAAAGGTCAAACGAGCCCTGGAGCAGGTAAATCCCCCATTTTTGCCGAATTTCTTGTGCTATAATCCATGGATTTTTGGTGATCCGAAATTTCGACGTCATTTTGTCAAAAATTTACATGGATGTCTGTTATTACCTTAGCTATGGACCTAGTTGGCTCTGACGTTCAAAACGGCCCATTTTCAAGGTCAAACGAGCCATGGAGCAGGTAAGGTCTCTATTTTTCTGATCTTCGTGTGCTATAGTTTACCATTTCTTAGTGATCAGAATTTCGACATTATTTTTGCCAAATTTTTTCAAGGACGTCCGTTCAGATCTTTGCTATGGACCAAGTTGGCCCAGACGTCCAAAGCGTCCCATTTTTCAAGGTCAAACGAGCCCAAACCAAGTAAATCCCTAATTTTTTCTGATTTCATGTGTTATATTCCATGAATTTTTGGTGATCCAGAATTCTGATGTCATTTTCACTAAAAATTTACATGGACGCCCGTTAAAGACCTTAGTTATAGACCCAATCGGTTTTGACGGCTCAAACGACTCATTTTCAATGTCAAGCGATTCCCGAGCAGGTAAATCCCCCATTATGCCGATTTTCGTGTACTATAGTTCATCGACATTTGGTGATGTGAAATTTCGACGTTATTGTTGCAAAAAATTTTCATGGACGTCCGTAAAATCCTAACTATGGACAAGTTGGCCTTGACGACTTAAACAACCTATTTTCAAAGTCAAACGAGCCTTAAAGCAGGTAAATCCCACATTTTGCCGGTTTTTTTATGCTATAGTTGCAACGTCATTTTTGCTGAAATATTTCATGGACATCTATTAAGACCTTAGGTATGGAACCAGTTGGCCCTGACAGCCAAAATGATTCATTTTCAAGATCAAACGAGCCTCGGAGTAGAATAACCCCTCATTTGCTGATTTTTGTATGCTATAGTTCACCATCTTTTTTGATGATCCAAAATTCCGATGTCATTTTTGCTGAAATTTTTCATAGACGTCCTTTAAGAACTTAGCTATGAGCCCAGTTGGTCAGACGATCAAAACGATCCACTTTCAAGGTCAAACGAGCCCCGGAGCAGGTAAACGGCTAGAGCCGTCAAAATGGGCTTGGCCTGCAAGGCCGGCCCAACCCAACCCTTGAAATAAGTGGGGTTGGGCTTAATTTTTTTGGCCCATTTATGAACGAGGCTCTTTAGCCCCGCCCTATTTGGCCCGTTGGCCTCGTAGGCCCAACCCGCAAGCCTCCGTGGGCTATTAATTTTTTAAAATATTTTTATATATATTTTTAATAGTGTTTTATTTGTTAAAATTTTATGAATAAATATTTTGAAGAATAAAAAATCAAGTATTTTGCAATATCATCTTGCATGGTGAATTGTAGATGAAGATGAACTTCTTAGGAAATAATATCACATGATGATTCAAATGTGATCGATGGTGAAAGTAGAAGCGGAGTTTTAAAACATTAATTAATGAGTCATGTAATATTTAGAAATTTAAATTTGTTAAGTATTTAGGCTGCTTGTGTTGCTGGAAATCTTTTAAACCAGCTAGTTTTTTGTGGGAGAAATGATGGAATGATGGTCCATGGATTTTTGGTGATCCGGGACTCCGATGTTATTTTTGCCAAAATTTTTCATGGACGTTTGTTAAGACCTTAGTTATTGACTAAGTTTGCCCTAACGGCCAAAACGGTCCAATTTCAAGGTCAAACGAGCCCAGAGCAGGTAAACCCCCCATTTTGCTGATTTCGTGTGCTATAGTTTACCATCTTTTTTGGTGATCCAGAATTTCGACGTCATTTTTGCCGAAATTTTTTATGAATGTCCGTTGACCTTATCAAAGGACCTATTTGGCCCAGACAACTTAAACAATTCATTTTCAAGGTCAAACGAGCCCCGGAGCAGGTAAACCACCCATTTTTGCTAATTCTTGGTGCTATAGTTAATGAATTTTTGTTGATCCGAAATTCTGACGTCATTTTTGCTAGAATGGAGGCATTTTTAAATACTTAAATATGTTGCTCAAACGACCACGTATGACTATTACCTACTTTTTTGAGTCTTTAAAAATATAAATAGCGGCAATTTCATACGAAAAGAGATAAAGAAAAACACAATTAACATTAAAAACTCTACAATGTGAGAGAGATTGATAAAATAAAATAAAATATACATTTATAAATCACCTATGGTTAGTTGGATCTTTGACTCGATAAAGAGAATACTTTTATAATAATACCTTTTTTGAAAAATACAAGAGAGCTTGATTTTCACATGAAGGAAATAAGATTTTCAGCTGTTATGAATATTAATGTTGATTAGTAAATACAGATTCAAGATTTAAATTTTATCATTAAATTCATTATATTTTAAAACTTATGAGTTAATTATAATTTTAGTAAACTTTACATACAAATTTATAGATACTCCATATTTAAAATATCGAATTCAAATGACCATTTCCGTGTATTATTTCCTCTATGTTTTAGGGAATCTATCTATTATAAATTCGAATCAATCAAATCGACAATATTAGAATAATAACAATAATAATAATAATATTTTTATCCTTCATCTACATTTGTGTTCATTATTAAAATAAAAAATAGTACTAGGAAGGTGGAGTCGAACAGATTCCTAGGGAATATGCACCTTGAAGTTTGGTTAGCTTTGTCAAACATTTAAGCAAGACTTTTCATTAAATGCTTATTTTTTAATTAACTAGAGATAGAGCGAGTATTTTGTATGCGTAATAAGATTGATTTAGTTTAACTTATGAAAAGAGATATGAGTAATTAATACTCTATTTTATATTAATTGATAAATATTTTTTTACATGCATATTAAGAAATCAATAGTAGAAGGATAGATTTACCAACTCATTCCTAAAATCTTCCAATTTGGAACTTTACAAATGTGAACACGTTTAAAAAAAATTAAGGGAAAAGGGTATGATATACCTCTCAACTTTGTCATTTAGAGCTGATATACCCTTGTTATGAAAGTGGCTCATATATACCCCTACTTGTAAACAAATGGCTCACATAAACCCTTTTCCTCTAATGGAAATGGAAAAAATAATAATTTTAATCTAAATTTTTATTATTTTTTCTAAAAAATATAATCGCATATGAGTAAATTTAATCCTCGTCAAACATATTTTTTTTTTTACTTTTTTCTGTTTCAATGACTAATTTATAATTATTATTTTGATAATCAAATTTATTTATGCTTCACTAATATTCTTGTAAAACTTATTGTAGATGACCAAATTTTTTCTTCGAATACGAAATTTAACTATAATACACACACAAAATAATAGTTTAATTTTTTTTCTTTAAAATAAGGAATGAAAGAAAAAAACAAAAGAAGAACAAGAAATTCAAATAATTATAATAAAAGAAGTCAAAAAATAATTTATGTATGAAAAAAATTAAAATATACCTTGAACTTTGATAGAAGAATCATATATACCCCTAAATAAATTTTTTTAAAAAAAAATAGAAGTAATAAATATAAATTTAAAACTAATTTTTTAACTTCCGTTAAATGAAGAGTATATGTGAGTCATTTTGTAACGGCAGGGGTATATGTGAGCCGTTTGTATAACGGTAAGGGCATATATGAGCCACTTTTATAACGAGGGGTATATCAGCTCCAAATGACAAAATTGAGGAGTATATCAGACCCTTTTGTCAAAAATTAATTGCAAGGATAACATGCAAAAAATCGATTAATATTTTTATTAGAAAACTACATAATATATATAAATGAATATTCAAAATTCTATAGATTGCGTTTTATAAAATTTAAAAATCATAAACTCAAACTGACTCTTTGATTAGATCTGTTTGGTAATTGTAAGATTACAAACGAAAATTAAGGGCACATTTATGTCATAGCTTAGTATGAAAATGATATATTTGAATTGAAAAAGTATATTTGAACCATAACTTGTACTAATAAAGAGTACATATTAGATTAAAATATGACTAGAGATATAGTTTAAATTATTTTCAATAATACACGAATATATTTGACTTTTTTAATAATCTAATTAAGTTAGGTGTAAATCGAAGGATATATATATATATATATATGCAGACAATCGAAGCTAACATAAAATAGTTCTAATCATGAAGTCATGATGGTGCACCTTGTTGAATCGAAAATGAATATAATATAAAGTTTTCATCGTATTTTACGGAATCGTACAAGAATAAGAGAAAGGAAAAAAGATAAAATATATTCGAACTATCGTAAATAATATGGAGATATCTCAATCATATTTTTAGAATATTGGTGTTTCTACTCCTTACGTTCAAAAATTAGAGTATATATGTCTTTCGTTCTAACAGAATACTAAATACAAACATATGTATGTGCGTTAGTAAAAATTGTATATATATGCTCTAGTTTTTGGACAGTAAATAAAATAAGATTTATAGACACATTTTAGAAGATGATTTTATTTATATATTTCACTCAACAACTCCACCATAACAGCAGAAAACCAGAGAGGTAAGTTCATACTCTCTATTTCTCATCCTTTATTCTTTTGTTCAAAGTTCAAATTTTTAAAAAAATTTAGATTAGTGAACTTTATAAGATATTAGGGTTTTTTTTTCTTTTTCTCTGGTGTATTTTGGTATATACTTTTTAAGTGAAAATGGTTTTGACATTTTGTGCTTTTATCTTTTTTGGGTCCCTACATCTCATGATTTAGCTTGAGTGGTCTAGAATGGGTGTTTTTTCCTTTGTTACTCCAAAAAAAATGATCTTTAACGGAAAAGAAATGAACGACAATAGCTTAATTGCGATTAAATATGTATTTTTAGATGCAATTAATACTTTTTATAAGAGCGTATAGTAATATTGAATCTAATGACTGGTAAAGATATTAAGCCCTTCTCTATTAACTTATTGCTGCTAAAAGCAATTTTTGTTATAATATGTATGTATATATTTCAATTTTTGATATGTTGTATAGGGTATTTGGTTCAATTATACAGTTGAATTTACTCTGTAGATCTGCCTCTGTTGAATCAGAATCTTTTCAAGAACCAATGCCTTACTATAATTTTGGTGTTGGATGTGTGGCAAGTGAACATATAAATATTTCTATATCTTTAAATCCTCTGCAGGGACAATGCTTGCTTTAAAGGGCTGTTTTCGTTCCCTGACATCAAGACGTCCACCTGGTTTCGAGAACCATGACTTACTAGCTTCTGAGACTTCATGTGAGTTAAAGAATGACCCTTTTGCCTTGAACTTCTCGCGTATACTTCTATACTAGTAGTTGTAGCATTACTTCTGTAGTTTCTTGTACTTCGATTATCATATTATTTTGTTGTTATTACTGTGTACGTACAAATGTTTTGTTGTCATGTTTTTTCTATGGTGTTTTTGTCATGCTTCTTCACTTTCGTTATGTTTTCTTGAGCTGAGAGTCTATCGAAAACAACCACTTGAATATCTTCAAGCATAGTAGTGTGTGTGTGTGTGTGACTTTTTTTGTTTGTTAAGCTGTGTAATTAAGAATCTTAAGAGTGCTTTGGTCTTGTGCTGCAGTTTCTGTTAATGAAGTGGATGCATTGTATGTTCTGTATGAAAAACTTAGCAGCTCCATAATTGATGATGGTCTTATTCATAAGGTAAGAGTTGAATCATTAGCTAGACTTTTGCGTTAAATTCACAGGAGGTCACTGGTTCGAGCTGTGGAAACAGTAATGCAAGATAAGGTTGTGTTTACAATAGACCGTTGTGAGATAGATTTGATTCTATTTCTTCTATGCAGGAAGAGTTTCTCCTTGCACTCTTCAACAGTAGCCTTAAGCAGAATCTTTTCGCACAGAGAGTACGTGTTTCATCCTCTTTGATATAACTTATTGAACATTTGTTTGCCAGTGATTGATGAAATTTGACTATCTGTACCACACAACTTGCAAACTCAATGCTCGTTACTCCATCAACAGTTCCAACAGTTGCTACATTGATCTTTTTCGTTCTCCAAACATGAATGTGTTCCTTCTTTTGCAGTTGTTTGATTTGTTTGATATTAAGCATAACGGAGTTATTGAGTTTGGAGAATTTGTTCGGTCATTAAGCATCTTCCATCCAAGGACTCCTCAAGCAGACAAAATTGAATGTAAGAAATATGTTCGAGATTTCTCTTATAAGCCATATTTTCTTGTACTTAAAAGTAGAGCAACATGTTAGACATTTAAGTATAGCTGATACTAACTTCAGGCATGATTTTGTTTCAGTTGCATTTAAAATGTACGACTTGAGGCACACTGGATTCATAGAACGCGATGAGGTGAGTAAACTCTATAGAAATATGTTAGTAGGTATTTGAGCGTTGTCTAGTTTCCCCCACTCTTCGATTATTCACCTGTTGTTTCCTTTGTCTCAGTTACGCCTTGTTTGTTGTTGTTACTGTTACTTTTTTAACATGACTTCTTCATTACTGCATTTCTTTTCCATATCTACTCAAATTTGATATGTTTTACTTGAGTCGAGAGTCTATCAGAAACAATCTCTCTACCTTTAACAAGGTAAGGGTGAGGCTGTGTACACACCACACGCACACACCCTGCCTAGACCCCACCTGTAGGATCACACTGGGTTTGTTTTTGTTGTTTTTAACTCAGAAATCCTCGAGGGCTAGTGGTGCACGGTTGATAGTACACAATGCTCTTGACACAAAGTGTTGAACAGTCATTGTTATTCTTCTGCATTGCTATTAATACTGTTGAACTTGTAGTTGAAGGAAATGGTATTTGCTATACTGAAGGAATCAAAATTGACACTTCCAGATGATGCTATCGAAGCAATTGTTGATAAGGTGCAGAAGAGTGTGATCACTTTACTCCCTTGTTAGTCATGCATTCTGTATAGTTTTCGATATCTGATGTCGATGATATAATAAACAGACATTCGTAGAGGCTGATACGAAAGGAGATGGACGGATCGATCTAGAAGAGTGGAAGGAATTGGTCATAAGATATCCTTCTATCATCAAGAACATGACTCTACCAT
Source organism: Solanum pennellii (assembly GCF_001406875.1). Taxonomy (NCBI): domain Eukaryota; kingdom Viridiplantae; phylum Streptophyta; class Magnoliopsida; order Solanales; family Solanaceae; genus Solanum; species Solanum pennellii. The sequence continues at coordinate 61,587,374 of NC_028648.1, forward strand.
TCCTTAAGTAAGTTGGAAATTCTGTTTATCTAAGATTGAAGAAATAATGGTCGAAAACACACCTCAACTATCGTTTCTTCGCGAGTTTCACTCCTTTTTTTTTCTACCTAAACTATCACCATCTATGTATTAAAACACACCTCGAAGCTGATTAGACCAACTACTATCATTAATAGTTGGTCTAACTCTAATCAGCTTCGAGGTGTGTTTTAATACAGAGATCGTAATATTTCTAGTACTAACGAGTACAACTGATAATTGGGGTGTGAAACTCGTGAAAAGTTCATTGACAAGATTTTATAACTAGATATTGTTGTTGACATTTCAGGGAAATAACTCAAATGTTTCCAAGCTTTGTGCTGACAACTGAAGCTCAAGATTCACAACTAGTGTTTGAGTGACTGATATACCATAAACTGTAGTTCGTATAAAAACATGTTTCTTTTTACGACTCTTTAATTTTAATTTTTGACATGACATGTTTAAGAGCAGGGACGGAGCCAACAAACTGTTAGATGGTTCATCTAAACTTCCTTCGGCGAAAAATAGAAAAATATTACTATTTATACATGTTTAAAATTATGTTTATGTACATATTGTAGATGTCGAATCTCATTCGGTTAGTTTCTGTGTTTACATCTTTAGATTTTGAACCCCTTATTAAAAATTCTAGCTCCGCCATTGTTTAAGTTTTAAGACTACAAAATTAAAGGACATTTTGATACATTTGAATATTGATATATTTTTAATTTAAGATCGATTTTTTTTCAAAAATATTCTTTATTTTCTTAATTACGTGTACAGATCCTAAGTTGGAGACGTATTTTTTTGGCATAATACATAAATATGCCCTTTAACTTGGCTTCAAATTACATTTATGCCCTTCAACTTTATATGTGCACAAATAGACACTTAAACTTGTATAAAGTTGAACAAATAGACACAACTGTCCTACATGTCATTCTACATGAAATTTTTTGTCCTACGTGGTGTCCTACGTGTATTGTGCCATGTAGGACTCATGTGTTTATTTATTTAAAAGTTGGATAGTTAAAGTATCTGTTTGTGCATTATGAAAGTTGGAGGTCAATGTTAAAATTTAAAGCCAAGTTTAGGGTTCAATATATGTATTATGAGTCTCATATATACAAGGAATTGATGAAACATGAGCCAAGTAAAAGAAAAGATCTCAATATTTTAGCTACTATTTTTGGAAAAATTATGTAATTAAATTAACATAATCTCTAAAAATTTCTATCATTTGAATTGATTACAAAAATCCCCTTTACTTCGGATACATTCTCCACCTTTATAGGATACATTACTACTTTATTTGTATACAATGTATCTAATACAAATATTGTTATTAATACATAACCCTATCTAGTTTATAATTATATATCTGATACATAACTCACCTATCATTCGCTATGTATTGGGAGAAGGAACAATTCATTCACGGGTTCTAAAAAATCCAAAATTATTATAATTTAGAAAACTTTCGAGATAGTGGACTAATCAATGGTGACAGATAATATACCACAGTTGCACATGGGGTTTATAAGATATTCTAATGAACAGTGAGTTGTAGACATGTTCATACACTTTCCAAGTATATACTAAAAAGAAAGAAGACATAATAAGCCACCACATTGCTTCTTCTTAACAGGTTTACAGTGAACCAAAAATAATCAATCAAAGCATAAATAATGTAATTAGAATCTTTAAACAATATGATTGTAGTGCTGCTAGTTACAAAAGAATAAAAGAACGAATAAAATGTCGCTATAGATTTCAGCTAAATGAGCTATTATTCATCAACTATCCCTTTTTCTTCGCGATGGAAAACATTCCACTCGCTTCAGAACTTCAAGTTAGAAAAATATAAATATTCCGAGCATTCTATGATCCTAGTAATATACGCGGAATCCTTACTCTGAAAGAAAAGATTGATGGTCTACACGTTGGTGATTAGCAGAGAAGATGAATCGAACCAACAGGTGGAATGATGGGACCATTAAAAAACATGCAGTTAAAAGGAGCATACTGAACTCTATCACTTTGATTCCTTCGATCCTTCATAGCCGTAGGGGTTTTTACTGGCCCAGTTCCACTGATCCCGGCACATATCTTCAATGCCATATTTAGCCCTGAAAAATAAGCCGGTAGATCAGTATATGTCATAGAGAAATGAGAGGCAGGAAAGTTCTTAAGTAGTTAGAGTGGTTAGCAGCAATCAGACAATTGAAAAAGTGATATATTTGTAATTATCACTTACCTCCAATTCAATTCTCGTTCTGCTTTCTCTGTTGCTGCGTATACAATTTCAGCATCCCCAGGTCTTCGACCAGACATCACCAGTGGAATTTTCTAGTAAAGCAGAACAACAATTACTTAGTGCACCAGGAATACTAATTAGTGTTACAATTACAATTAGTATGTTCCATTGTTAGCAAAGTCTTTTAGCAGAAAGTGACAGGTCAGGAATATACAGTGAGGAGATTAAAGAGAACTGGAATTATGTGTGAACCAAAGGTAGCCTTTCAGATTACAAGAGACGTATCAGATAGAAGAACTGGAAAGCACCTCTAGTACTCATTCGTATGTGCAGGCATACATCTTTCAGATCAGAAAATCAAACAACAAGCATTCCACTAAAGAGGCTTAACTTAAAAAACTTTTCAATATGCACCACGCTAATCAATTTCATTATAATTTGATCTCAGAAAAGAATCAGGCTCACTATTATTATATTAGCAATTAAAATAATAGGGCCTTCTATTAACATAACAAGCAAAGGCTCTTGCTCGAATGTGTCATATGTCTCTCTTTCCATTTATAAAAGTAAAACTCACTGAACTGGACTTTTCCACAGAGACACCCAAGGATGAATGTAAAAGTACACTACCTTTCCTGATGCCTTCTCAAATGCTGCCACCACTTCCAAGACTGATGATCCTTTCCCAGTTCCCAGGTTGTAAACTTCACAACCTGAAAAGTTAAAGCAAACATAGGTAGAGTCAACATCAAGCAGAGAGAACTTTTACCCCTACACTTAGATAGGTCATGATCACTTTATCATCCAACAAGAACAGAAGTGTCTTTAAAGACATCCAAATGATATAGCTCCAGAAATGCAAAGACAAGCCACACTAGAACTAACATGATTTAGTTAAACAGAAACATCCTAGAAGAAGAATATGATCACATCATGATCAAAACTTGATGCTTACAACAACAACATCATACCCCATGTAATACCAAAACTTGATATTTCTAACATAATAATATTTGTCTGGGGATATTAGTGACACTGTCATGTTTAACCATGTCTAGAGAACACAAGGAGGAAAAGCGACATAGAAAAGTACAACTTTGTGCTTTCACCAATGTAAGAACAAGAATCCAACAGCAGAATTGAAAAATATATATCAGGGAATTGGGAAAACAGTCTTCAAGAACGAAAAGTTCGAGAGCTTTGTGGTAATGGATTCCGAAGTTGCTGGGAAAATTAGCACCAGATAACTTAAACAGAGAAGTAACAATCATAAGAAGTAACAAATACTCACCGGTCGAAGGATCAAATAGCTTCCGCAAGGCAGCAATATGGCCATCTGCTAAATCAACAACATGAATGTAATCACGTACCTGAAAATATCAGTAAATGATCACTCACATGTTCAGGCAAAAGACAACCACATTTTCTTCCTATTAGTTTAACTACAGAACTCTTGGTGCACCTCGATTTGATGTTTTTTTCCGACAAGCTAACTAATGGTTGAGTAAGAAAGAAAGTTTACATCCTTTTTCTATTTTTGTTGCAAGGTACGTGGGCGAGAAAGAGCAGGAAAATAGTAAGATGACAATGAGTCCACATTCATTTGGATTCATAGTTTCATGTAGCTAGACAAAGATTTCTAAATTTAAGTGAGCTAATTTTGTCATAATCTAGAACACTGATAACAAACTCTGACAGTCAAAAAAATATTTGTCTCATAATAGTCTTATCAGAAGTTAAAACATTAATAATTATCACCAAGTGTTGGCTAATGAAAGTTTGGCCATACCGCAGTGCCATCCTTTGTTGGATAATCAGTTCCATAAACTGTCAGTGCTGGTCTCCTGCCAACAGCAACTTGTTGAACAAAGGGCATGAGGTTGTTTGGAATTCCACGTGGATCATCACCAATACAGCCACTTGGATGTGCACCAATAGGATTGAAGTACCGCAACAATATGACTTTCCATTGAGAGTCAGAATGGTAGACATCTCGGCAAATATCTTCAGCGAAGAGCTGAAAATTAAGTCTATTTAGCTTTTAAGAATAAACACACAGCATACACGTAACCAGAATTCTGGTTATTCAGGAAAAGACAGAACACAAACACCCTACGCCCCACCCTCGGTTAAAAGAAAAGGACAAGGGAAGGTATAAGACTTGGCTGCTCAACAGCCTCAACATAGAGGGGGCGGTCAATGAGATACCCTTCTTAGATTTTAGAATCATAGATATCCTCTTCATTAAACCAGCCGAACACTGAAATGACCAGACGAGACAACTCAAAAAAGATACCTTTGTCCTTCCATAAGGATTTGCAGCACTTATGGGAGATTCCTCAGTACAAGGAACCTCTTTTGGCCAACCATAGACGGTAGACGATGAAGAGAACACAAGCTGAACAGTTGAAGACATAAGACCAGTAAATATAACAAGTTGCAACAAAGAACAAAATGCATTATTAAGATAAGCAAAAGAGTATAGAAGAAATACATTTTTGCATCCACGCGTTGCCATGACTTCCAGCAGGGTTATTGTACCTGTAATATTGTTGTTATAGTACATCAAAGGTTTCTGAACACTTTCACCCACTGCTTTTAGTCCAGCAAAATGTATAACAGCATCAAACCTGCATTACATATGTAATAAATGCTGAACTAAAGAAAGAAAGTAAAGCAAGGAAGCCGATACCCAAATATAAACACACAACCATCATGTTGGAAAATGCCAGACAAGACCAAATTTTCCGATAAACAAGTACACAATTCATCATGATTATCAAGTTTTCAGCATACAGCACTGTAGACAAAACAACACGAGCTAGAATAACAACACAACAGTAATCAATAAAGAAGAAGGTTGTACAGAACTTACTTGTTAGACTCGAAAAGCTTTTCAACTGCAGGCTTATCACGCAGATCAATCTGACGTTCAAAACAACAAAACCCACAGAAATCAGGAACAGAATGAAACAGCAATCAAAAGCTTGACACTGCAAAACACTCTACAAACATATCACAGAGCAGAAAAGTACCAAATCCTACCACATATCTGAATTCAAAAGTTCACATCGAAAAAAAGAAAAATCACGATAGACCCAAATCAACACCCATTATAAGAACACAGATGCAACAATTTCGAACCCAATCTTTACATCCAGACACACCAAATAAAATCACCGATTCAAAAGAGAAAAAGAACCCACATTGTAAAACAATAGGTTAGACCCAAATCGACCCGCAAGTTCCTGAACCCTTTTGATTGCAATTGCAGATGAATTATCCAAATTATCAACCACCACTGTCTTATAACCACCCAACAGCAACTGTAACACCGTGTGACTCCCAATATACCCAGCTCCACCCGTCACCAATATATTCTTCGACATTGATCCAAATCACAACAAAAAAAAAAACCAAAAATTCAAGAAAAAAAAGGTTCGATTTGAGGTTAGAGAATGAAAATCTGATATTTTCGGACTTGAAACAGAGTCCAAAGTCTACTTTATATAATGATGATTTGTGAGAGAGAAAAAAAAAGAAGATGTCAGCTCTTCTCTGTCATTGGGTGTAAAGAAACCAAATCAACGAATAGTTTTAAGGAAGAAAAAAATGGCCATGTGGGAAGGAAGTTTCATCACGTCGGCAGTCTGTCAAGAAAAAAAAGTTTTGCATCGGCGGCTGTTTATACTACAGTGACTCCTCTCTCATTATTACAGTAGGTAATGGAAATCAAAACACACCATTAGGGGTAGTTTCCGTTTCGATACGAGTTAGAGTTATGCACGTATTAGTTATAATTATGTGTGTCGCATATTTATCTCTTGTAATTACTATGATATTTCTATATAAGAAAAAAATAATTTTAGGATAGAAAATATATGTGTATTGCATGTTATTTAATATAAATATTTGTAAATTACAATTACGATATGTATAAATAGTTATTCATAAAATCAAGTAATCAAAAGAATGGCATAATACTAAATTATAGTTTAACATCAATGGACAATCTGACAATCATATCAAATAGTTTTAAGAGATTATAAATTTCAAATGAATTCTAAGCTGTGAAGATTCCGCATAATGTTTGAACCATGAAAAATTAATAAAGTAGACCTAATATATAGTAATTCTTGAATGAGGTGCTTACATGTATTTTTTTTTCCCTTCGCGCTAATTAGGGTTGTGTATCGATCAGTTTGGTTCGGTTCTGAAGTTTATCGAGTTGGCGTATTGATTATTGGTTTGTAGAGATGTTAAACTGTTATAGAACCATTAAGATATTGGCTTATCGGTTATTGATTTATCGATTTTTTATCGTTATCGGTTTAACCGTTAAGATTTGATACAAAAGAAAAAAGGTATAATACATATATTGGACCCTAAACTTGGCTTCAAATTTTAACTTTGAACTCCAACTCTCATAATGCACAAACAGACACTTTAACTATCCAACTTTTAAATAAATAAACGCATGAGTCCTACATGGCATAATACACGTAGGACACCACGTAGGACAAAAAAATGACATGTAGGACATGTATGTCTGTTTGTTCAACTTTATACAAGTTTAAGTGTCTACTTGTGCGCATCCAAAGCTGAAGGGCATAAATGTGATTCAAAGCCAAGTTAAAGAGCATATTTATGTATTATGCCAAGAAAAAACATGAAAAATTACTTAGAAAGAAGGTGACAAACCAAATAAACCATGCATTTGAGTTCACGAGTTATATCTTGCTCAAAAGCAAATACTTTTACATTGTAGAATAACCAAGTGTTTGAGACAACCAAAAATAAAAGTAGGAAATCAAACTCTTTGTCGAGGACTTTATATACAAAATGATATAAATATAATTATTTAATTTACTATCGGATTATCGGTTAACCAGTTAAGAAAAAACTTCAAATCGTTAAGAACCGATAACCCGATAACAAAAAATTAAAATTGTTATGAAAACCGCTAAACCAATAACCCAATATTATAAACCAATAACTTTTTTATATGTCAGAACTCACCTTATTCCTCCAAGCTAGTAACAAATGGGAAAGTAGAATACACAACGAAGATTTGAGGCTATCAACCCTCATCTAATAGCTTAAACTTATCCAGAGATAGCTAATCTGGAATCAAAGATAAGAGTTAGTAAATTATGCACCCATAGACTAATCATGTTGCGAGTTGAAATTCATCTATTTAGGCAATCATCCATTTACATAATAATAACTTACCGATCTTGCATGTGTTACACTAGACAAACCTTAGTTTCATCTTTTATTGATTTAAAACACGTGAAATTGTTATTTTGTTACTTTTTATTTGGGAAGATATTAAAACCTTTTGATTACACAACCCCCTCCTCCCTTTACGGTAATAATCTAACCAAGAGTACGAATAATAGCAATTGAACTAAGTCTAAATCATATTCCTCGTAAGTTTGATCTTAATTTTTGTTAGAATCTATATTTGAACGACAATCACTTTATATTTCTTTTGAGAGATATAATTTAGGCGCATCAAGGCTCAAAAAGAAATGGGTAAGTTTATTCAATCAGATCCGAATGGAGGATATATTTATTAAGTGTATAAATAAATGTATTCGTATGCTATTTTAGTGCTAAAATTTTGTAATGATTCCATTGTGAAATTACAATAACAATGGGTAATGAGCATATTAACTTTTATACACCAATAATTTATAGAGAGAAATTCCTAAGAGCAATTCCTACTAGTAGTGATTATTTAAAATAATACCTAATAATGCTCATTCTCAAAATAAATTAAAAGAATAAGCGATCGTAAAAAATAAAAATACCTAAAAAAAAAAGTCGATATTAAATTCTACAAAAAACAATTATCGACAGTTGAAGAGACAAAAAATTACAATTTACAAGCTACTAGTGTGAATTTACACTTAATAATACACAATTATCAATAAATTTTATTTTGGTAACACAATTAAAATTTGGAAAAAGATTTATCTAAGCAAAGGGTAGTTAAAAATTAGAAAATTCAAAACTCAATACTCATTCAACGATTCATTGCAATCTCAACACAGGTAGGATAGGTCATCTTAAACAACACAAGTATTCTTTCGATTTCATTGTACTATATCATGAAATCTCTTTTCGATCTCAATTATGTAATTCAACATAACAATCTAATAACTTAATTTAAACATTTTTTTTAGCAAGACGTGTATTCAAAAATGAAAACCTGAATCTCTCTTTCAAGCAAACTCAAAATTCAAGACTAATATGTGATTATTAATCTAATTCTCCACTTCATAAATTCTCTTTCGAGCAATCCATAAAGATCGAAATTTAGATCAGAGCGTGCAATCTCAAATCATAAATTCAAACATGAAAATTATACTAAATCCATTTATGAATATCAAGCATGGGATCAAATACAAAAGCAATAGAATGAGAATTTGTGTTTGAAATCTGTAAAAGTATATTGGTGAAGTGTACCATGTTGTTCCCAAATATACCACATAAGTTAAGTACACGTGGTTGCACAAGTAATATATTTTCTTTTAGAAATGAGTTAATCGTACCCAAGTTAACTTAATTTCACAATTTATCAAAAGTATCTTCAAAAGAGTTTGATTGTTGTTTATTATTACCACGACAAATTTAATAAATAAAGTAATCAGTGTGAACAACTTCAATTTGATGTTTTAAGCAAGTAAGAGACAATTTCAAGGTTGCAGCATATATCAGATTTCATGTATCGCATCTCAAGTAATTAACTAATTAAGGTTGTCAAGTTACAGGTTTACGGGGTTAATCATATGATCATGGTTTCCCAACATCTAATCGTCACTCCAATTAGTTGTGTAACTACATCATTGAGACGGGTAGACAATCCTAATTAGCGAGGATTTATATTTCATCCTATTTTGTAACTAAGCAGGTGTTCGTCCGGGTGTCAATCCTAAACACGACTCTAATCAAGTGATATGCAAAAAAGATCTAGCTTTTTGTATTTGACCTTGTTGTCTCCCGAGTTCAAGAATAGACAAGATGTTTATTCTATGATGGTCAGGTCAAGAAATACTAAATAAGAATACAAAATTAACTTAAAGCTATAATTCATAATTAATTCTAGTCTAATTAAACCAAATTGGATATTCACCGTCAGAGTTAATCTATATGATTTAATGACGATACTTAAGAATATAATTTTGGGTAAAGGGTATGTTCAAACCTATGAGATGAATTATTCAGATATTTTTTTCAAGGGTCAAACTCGTTTTTTTTTGCTTATTTATTTATGTAGCTGCTTTGGAGAATTGAATTTTGATTAGTTGAATTTCAAAAATATATTTTTATGGCGATCTTAAAAAAGAAACGTATATGGTTAAAACATTTTATTTATCAAGGAGAGTATAAAAAAGTATTTCATTTGGAAAAGTCTTTGTATGAATGAAGAATAATCAAGTTGCTCTTCATATTTTAAAGTGAGGCATCATATACTAGTTAAACTTCGATGTAATAATTAAGTTGCTTTTTATATTATCTCAATTTTAATATATCGTGAAACAGTTAAACATAATCGATTTTTATTTTATTCGAGAAATATTTAAGAAAAATATAATTTTTACGGACTACGTGAAGATACAAGAGCAACTAGATTATCTGTTCACAAAAGTATTGAATGAAACTCGAGTTGATTATCTTTGTAATCAGTCATGCATGGTGAAAATCTATACTGTAACTTTAAAGGGGGTGCTAAAGAATCTATAAAATAATATTTATAAATAATATAGCTGATTTTTAGGGATATGAATATTTAATTATGATAGTACACTTATTTTTTTCATGAATTAATATCACTCTACTCGTTCAACAATACACTCCATATCTTATCACAATTATATAATTCAAAAAAGTTTATTTGTTAAAAAAAATGACTACCACATTTATTTTAGAAGACAACTTTCGGACTTCTATAAATAAAAAAATTATTTCTTTTTATACAGAAACATATCATCATTCATAATGTTTAGAGAATTTTATTTAGAGGGAGATTTTCTTTCTTATAACTTTTAATATATATGTGTATATATATACTAGACACATGCACTCGTACTAATACGACCCAATATTTGTTATTTTTTGTTTCATTTTATGTGATGCAGATAAAATTTGAAGAGTTAATTATAGTAGACACATGCGCTCGTGCTAGCACGATTCAATATCTGTTATTTTTTATTTCATTTTATGTGACGCAAATAAAATTTGAAGAGTTAATTAAATTATAATATGATTTTAAATACTTTAAGATATTAATTATTATAATTTATACTCGTACCTTATGTAATTTTAAATAATATATATATTATTTTTCTTGTCCCAATATATATGACACAAATAGAATTTCGAGAGTCAATATGTTGTTAATTATCACGTGGAACCACACATGTGAAGCATACATATTGGTTGTCTCTTGTGTTGTTAAGATGAAACAATTAAAATATGTATAAGAAATATATTTACGTATACAAAATGTCAAAAGCCTCAAATCAATAAATAAGCTGAAGTTAATCAAACCTTTACTAATTAAAAAAAAAATTTCAAGGTGAAAATTTCGTAATTCAATTAGTAGATGTGGAGGTCTTTAATTATCGAAATAATACTCTCTCCGTCCACTATTAATTGTCATACTTTTCATTTTTAAATTCAAATTATAAAAATTTTGACTAATATTTTATAATATATTTTTTCATTATATTAATATACAAAAATTGCAATAAGTAATTTTCTTTTTGATTCGATGTTTTTATTGGACTTAAATTTATTTATTTATCTAGGATACCTCAAATAGTTTTAGGGAGAAGAAAAGGAAAGGAATAGATTTAAATGGCCAACGAGGTTCTTCTCAAGTTGTGTGGAAGGCGCCGGTGGCATTGGAAGCGATTATTTAGCTAGCGTTCGATTATAAATTTTTCGATTTTAAAATATTTTATTTCTTTTTATTTTTTTGACGATAAATAATAAAAATTTTAATTAGTATTTTAAAATGTTATCTTTTGAGCATAATGCATATTGATACAAAAAGAATATGTTAAGTAATACTTAATATTTTATACAATATGTTTATATATTTTAAATATCAAAATAATACTATTGAATTAATATAATTAAATTTTATTTTAAAAATTAATCAAATTATTTTGATATGAAATATATTTTGAAACAGTGAAGTGATAAAATAATACTTTATATACCGATATACCATCAAAGGATGTGATGCAGTGGATGAGGTTGTTCCTTCCTTAATTAGAAGTCTCAATTCGGCCATTCGAGCTATGGGTATGAAAAATCATTAAAACCCTATACAACATGAATTCAGATATAATTAAAATCTTATACAAATATCAAACTACAAATAAAAATAAAAAGTAAATTACAATATATAATACTTTCTATATGGCCATATCTTTACAATATAATCAAAGCATATGCTTAAAAAAGGAACTTGCTTCTTTTAATTTAATAACAATTAGAAAATGGTGACAATGCCAAATTGGATTTATTCGTAAACAAAATTAAAGAAATAATTATTATACTTTCAACAAAGAATCAAATGTTGAAAGCTCTTGTTTTCTTGAGATCCCCAAAATACTTTCAATATAATATGGACTTTGGGTTATTGCACGTTACATTTAGCATTCCTTTCATTTTAATTTATTATTTAATTAGTTATTTCTTCCGTTTCTCTATAGTTTTTTTTAGAGTCAAACAATATGAATATTGATTAACATTGTAAGATATATCTTTTTATCATATTAATATGGAAAAACTTGCTATTGTACTATTTTCCATATAATTTTTGAATATCTAAAATTTTATTTTAAATATCAAACTAATGTAATACGATTAATCTCTGAAAATCAGTCAAACTGACTCTCAAAAAGTGCAATATGACAATTAAACAATAACGGACAAATTACTATTTGAACAGTCAAATGAAAACTTTTTTATCATATATAATTTTTTTAAAAAAATATTTTGAATTACCAATTAATGTGACCTGTAATATTTATTATGTAATTTTTTTACTAAAAAAAGTCTATATTCGATATCACATCAAAATATTAATCAGTTTAATCTATATATTCTGAATAAATTGAAACAAATAGAACTTTTATTTTGTATTTGTATATATTGGTGACAACTAGTCACCAACAAGTATGGTAAAGAAATAATAATTACTAAATACTTTTTTATTTTTAATCAGATGTCTCGATGCAACAATGTTATTGTTTGGGCCCCAAGTGTTTATTTTAAGTTATTCCAACTTGTTGATTTTTTCCCCAATAATTGGAGTGGTTGGGGTTAAGACACATTTGTTCACCAAGTGTCACCCTAGCTAGTAGTTATAATAAACACTAAAGCATCTTCTTTATTTATTACTTTATTCTAATTTTGAATTAATAAAAAAAATGCAAGAGTCATCATTCTTTAGAAAGTTCCAAATTTTAAAATTATGCTACCAATTTGTCTTTGTTATAATAACTGTCATATTGGCATCAAACATTTAATCATACATCTTGATTCCTCCTTTTTGCCTGTCACACAGAGAATTGACCACCTTAACTCCCTACCGACAGGGAAATAAAAGATCTCCGTCTATTTTTTTACTTCTTCAGTATTGATTTGACATGTCTCGTGCAGGATCGCAGCTACATTCTAATAAGAATGGTCAGTATTCTTTGTCAGAAAATTATATCGAATATATATATGAAAATAAGGTCTAATATCTTGATATATTATAAATTGAACACTCTTCACACAATGAAGCCAGATAGTCTAGCGAATTGGTCAAAAAAATGTCGTGTACCCACTCCGCTAAAAGAAAATTATTGACTCTTTAAAGATTGAATACTCTCGGCCAAAGTTCTTATTCCGCTACTAATCTCGTGAATTGTATTTCTCCAATATTGACTTGACATATTCTGTGAGTTGTATAACTCGGTCCTTACTTGAAAAATAATTTTTTCACTTTTAATATAACAACAGAAAATTAGAGAAGACAATTATTATTTTTTTATATATTTTACCATTAGCATTAAGTTACTTATTCCTTAAATAATTTTTCATGGTCTAACACTATTCACCAATTAATAGGAGTAGTATGATAAAATAGAATGTCACTGTCAATCATTATTTTCTTAATGGATGTATAATATGACAAGTAAAAATAAATAACGGAAGGTGTAATATATAATGTATAATAGTCTCAAAATATAATGCATGATTAATTTGTTTTGTGTTTGGGTTTGGTTAAAGATATCAGATAATTCTTGAATTATTTACCCATCATTTATATTGATAAGTTGTCCCATGTATATAATAGAAGTATTTTATCCAATATATTTAATTTCAAAATAACTTATTTCTGATTAAATGACCTTTAAATGATAAAATTATATCTTAATTTTTTTTTAAAAAATTGAACGAATAAACATTGACGATATTTTTAGTTTAGTGGACGGTAGAGTTGATATAACTCAAGAAGTAGTGGCAATAACAACATTTTCTTCTTTTCCCACAGATTTTTTGACAAAAAGGTGAAAGTTGAAATATGAGTACAAGTCAAAAGCTCCATGACTTTATCATTCAAATCAAAATTATTATAAATTCACTCCTAAACTTATTTCGAAAAGGTTATTATAATAATTTAACCATGTAACTAATTTTTCGAAAAAAAGTTTAAGTAATGAAGTTATGTCTTTTCCTTCAAATTAATGCCACCAAGGGTTGAGCTAGTGAAAAGTACAGGTTCAGCAGAACCAAAGCCCAATAACTTTAGTCTAAACTCAAAACTCGTAAATTTTAAATCTTATACACACCTCTCAAATATGTAGCACAACTTCAAAATTTTGAACTTGAAAAAATTAATTTTGTAAATTTTGTTTGAAGAAACTCAAAATGTACCAGCTTCAAAAGATCATATGCAAGTGAAGTTCAGTAATTACACAAATAATGGCCAAAGAGTTGGTAGTATCTTATCTTTTCTTCACAGATCAATCAATAAAAGATGGACAAAAGAGAAGGGAAGTTTGGGTCAGTTCTGAGCCTCCCCTTGTGATGCAAGTTCTCTTTCTCCCTTTACAACCATTTTCTAGTAAATGAGTTCCAGATCTTTGGCAGACTTCTCCTGAAACTTAGAGATTAGCCTCTGGTGACGATAACACGTATGAAAAACAGAAATGAACATCTGTTTGATCCATCAGACGTCGATAACAAATAGCCAAATACAGTGAAAATGGATCAGTAAGGTGGATATTTACTCTGGTACAATGCACAGTTATCTTTCTGAAACATTTTCTGTTGTTAAGGGTTCAGAACTGAGAAGCCTTTCGGCTTCATCGTTTGCCTCTGCTTGGATTTTCCATTTCTGCAAATAATGAACGAATATAACATTATCAATGCCAAGACTACGTGGTGATTAAACGTAACGTACAGGACTAAAAAAACAGTATTTGGAAGTACAACACATACTTCCTCGAGATTTTCAAGCTCCATTATTTGTTGTATTTGTTCAGCAATACTTTCCTGCATGGAGTAAAGAAGATGAAAAACAGCGCGCAGAATTCTACATTGCACCTTCACAGAGCAATGTAGCGTTGTATAACTACATTGCTGTAGTTCTCAAATAATATCAAAATTATAATAAAAATTATACTTACTGCATTGCCTGCTGCTTCAGCAGCAAGAACATCTGAATCCATCTCTACTTCAATTTCTATAATGGACGATATCTGCAATACACAAGGCATATTTATTAATAAAATTGAAATGCTTGTTCATTGTTCAATGGTTTTTGAGCTTCAGTGATCCAACTGAGCATTTCTGGAAAGATAACATACTCTTGCATAGCTTTCAATCAGCTCGATCGTTCTCCTAAGGGAGTTTTCTAAGCTTTCACGCACCCTCTTCACTCTACTTCTCCGGGCCCTTGAATCAAAGAGAAAAGTCATATTATGTGTGCGACAATGAAGCATACATATTTTTGTCTAAACAGAAGTTGATAATAAAAACAAGAACAGGTATAGGAGTTTGAAGAGAGCTTTACCGATAAGCAGGTTCTCCAACAGCAAAGATTTTGTTTTCCAGTTGGCACATGCGAGCCAACATCCAAACCTACAAAATGAATTAGTAAGATTTCATTTCGAAATCCAAGGTCAAGCAATAAATCATACAAAGGGGAATACTTCCAGACATCAAATAATGAAGCAAATTTATGTCATTAATATTGCCTTTCTACAGAAACCATGCTTAACACTCAGTAGTAGATAATAGCTAAGTCAAAAGTATTTACTGTGTGAAACAAAATAAGATTTATGACATACAAACATTCCACAAACATGAATTCCAGGTGCATGAGAATTATGACAGCAAAATGAGAGAACTTTATAAGGTACATATCAATGGTTTTTGCAGACTATAGATTGATAGACATATAGACGATGAGAAATATCCAACAAGCACTAAGAGCGATAAAACAATTGAGTTTGCCTAGAAAAAGCATTAAGAAAGATCCCCTTCAAGGCAAGCAAACAATAGAACTTGTTTACCTACGCTTGAACTATGACTCGAAAGAAAATGAAGTAAGAAAATCAAAAGGCTTCAAACAATTTTCGAAAGAGCATTGGAGCATCAGTAATAGAAATGCTTTCATCCATGTTGAACTCAAACATATAAGGTGTGATTCATTTACAATCTTCATCTAAGTGTCTCATATATGCCGACAGCCAGAGGCGGAAGATTTAACTCTCAGGGAAAAAATCCAAACACCATAAAATATAGAATGTTGCTGGAATGATTTGAACTCACAAATTTTGTTTTGTGAATTGACACTGAGAGTCTTCTATACTGCACCAGCTATTCCTTTGTGACGGGGTGCATAGTAAAAATGCATATTTTTGTGGTTTTAGCCAAAATGTCTTTTCTAGCTTCTAGAAGATATAAACCTTAGTCCCTTGTACTAAGTAGAACGTTCTAGCCATCAACAGATCAAGGATGCAGAGAAAGCATGTAGCAGTCAGCCCAAGTATGCAAGCATGAAACAACGTGACTTAAGCAGACATATCCGAGCTCTTATTATTTTTCTTTGCGGCTGCCTTTCATCTTTTCAGGACCCAGGCAGGAATGAGACTGACAGCCTGTTGGACCTAAAACCTAAATGACACTAGAGCACGTGACTTAACAAAGTTGCACTTGAGGAGTATACCTCATTCTCAGCAGATTCTTTCAACTCCTTTATCCGTGATTGGAGCACATCATACTGAGATAAGAGTTGCTGCCTGATGCCAATGGTATCAACTAATCTCTGAGGAAGCTATCACCAAAAAGAAGAGAAAAGTAAGACTTTGCCTTATTTCTGCGTACCTTGTAAACGATATATAAGTCTACAAAGGATCATCATCCTAATGAAAAGGAAAACCTGGGTATATAGAGGAACAAACTCCAGCAAATTGAATATAAACATTTTATACAGAGAAACATAACCTATGATTTTACTTCTGTGACTTAATGCTCAATAAGGAAAAAGAAAGGCAATATAAAATGTGAATGGGTAGGGAGATAGTTTCTGTTTTCTCCTTTTTCCTTTGCAGGCACTCCAGAAGACATTTGTTGAAATCTTTAAAAGCTTGTGAATACAACTTTTAGATATCATCCTTCATTAATGTAAGTGCTTGCAAGAAATATCACATTATGTTACCTTGCTGAATTGAGGAAAAACCAGGCTGTTTAACGTGGCCCCAAGAGCGATTGAGGAAACTGCAGCAACTGTTATTATCTGAGGCAAGTTGGGATCTATCATTCCAGACGCAGCATCTCCAGTGGCAAATACAGCAAGAAGAGGAACAAGGATGGAAGGATTTAACAACGATGGGGTTTTATCTTTTTTGGGTGCTCTTAGTAAGGGTGATTCGCGGCCATCTTTGTGGTTAGTCAAGCACAAAGGCTCTCCTGGGTAGACGTTTGGAGCTTTTGGATTGAACTTTAATGGACCCACCTCTCGGTAAACATTTGGTGCTGCTGCTAGAGCAATGGTCACTCTCTCACCTTCTTGTGCAGGAAGATCAACTGTTTCAGTAGCAAATCTGTGTGTTCGTGCCATTCCAGATGGAGTCTCCACCTACAGAAAGTGCTAGGATTGATTTACAGAAGCCACTTCTAACAAATATGAAAATATTGAAGAATTGTCTCAAAATAATAGGAGCAAGAACTCCACTACAGGAAAAAAATATATATAATCCAAAGGATCCAGGTAAAGAAGGAGGGCACACTAGAAAATACTATTGATATGTATGGCTTTAAAAAGAAATGTACCACAATCGAATGAACAGCAGCTGGAATGTTTTGCTTTATCGGTAGGAATCTTAGTCCCCTTCTCCATGCAGGAATATCCATGCTGCGTTCGGCAGGAGGAGAACCTTAGAAAAAGTGAATGTCCCAGGATCAACACCATACATTAACACAATTCTCATGACAAACATCGGAACAAGGGTAAATTTTATTAATATGTTTGACCTCTGCAGTGAAAAAAACAGCATCTGAACAGCTGTCTCATGTCTGAGTGTTGCTTGTGTTTTTCTTTTAGTTTTTGTTTCTTTTTTGGTGAAATGATTGAAATAATTGGTACAGAATCGAGGATTTAACAAAGTAAAACCACTTCAATCAAAAGACTACTGGATCACACAGTAGTTAAAGAAAACCAACCTAAAATCTTCCGACTCTATACTAACAATATTGCCTGAAACGAGCTCATACTGGTAACGGCATTTTGAACAGGATACAACCTGCAGAAGTGGGTTTTCTTATGTCATGTAGCAGAAATAAAATACAAGAAGCACATTGAAGTTAAAAGTGGAGACCCTATCATAAAGTTGAGGTCGTTTAGTATTCCATAAGACTGATAGAATATTTTTGTTTATACATAACCCACATGGTAACTGACCAGGTTGATCAGCTATGTGTAGCATAAATTGTATGTGAGAGGAGCATCTGAAAAACTAATCATCATCATAATAAGAAACGGACTACTTAAATTGCCTTTTCTTAAACCACCTCAAGCTATGTAGCTCGGACTCTTCAAAAATATCAATGGATGCGCGTTGGATTCTCCAAAAGTAGTTTATTTTGGAGAATTCGACAGCGTCGCGGAATTGAAAGTCAAGAGTCCACGCAACTTAGACCTCAAGACATCATCACTTTATCTTGGCCAGAAAAAGGAAAATAAGTGTAGTCCTTTTACAAGAACATTTTATCTTGGCAAGAGAAGTGTAGTCCTTTAACAAGAGCACTTTCTTTCAGCCATTGCGTGTTCACACTGTACAGAAAAGAAAATATAAAACAGAAATAAACAGGCCAACCAACAGCAAGCCATTTGTGCATACCTGGATACCATCTTGTGGCTGAGCAACAGTAACAGCAATCTCACAACTTGGACAGCGGACAACTTTGCCAAAGAGAACCTGCCCAAACACCAAGCTGCATGTTAATTTATGTGCAATCGAACAACAATAAGAAAGCTAACTAAAGCATCCAGGTTCAGATTATTTCTAAAAAAGAATCTTCACGAGTCTTCTTATACCATCACACATTTCGGTATGTAAACTGATGACGACAAAGTTACCACAACCAGATATTGAGTATATCGGTGAGATTACAGCAAGCTCCTTTTCCCTATTGGAGAAGATGTGCAATTTGGGTATAGCCTATATTCGACTTAAGTGCTGAGATTTCTAGTGGACTTTGTTACTAAATGGGCTTGAATTTGCTCCGACTGCATTGATGTCATACCACAGACCTTAAAGGACAAAATCATTTACACCCAAACCGAATATAGGATTGTCTAGCGCGGAAGACATTTGAATACATGACACTTCCATGTAAATTAAGAATTGAAATTGAACATAATTCACCAGAACATTGAGATAAATAAAGAGAAACTGCGCATGTACTTTTCCTTCAGCCAGTCGGTCATACATGAGTTTGTATGTTAATATACCAAAAGTACAAATGAAGAAAAAGAAATTATTAATACAAACTCATATATTAATTAAGTAAACAAATTTAACACGATGGAATGATGATTCATATAGTTACATTGTCTAGGGTAGAGTTGAAAGTTAAATGATCCATACTGTTCTTGTATAGCATATTAATACCTATCAACAAACTTACAAATACATAGTCCATTAGTGGCAGTTTGCTTGTCCAAAATTCCAATAGTGTTTTATAAGTTCTGAAAGTAATTGCATTACAGATTCTAAATAAACTACGTATAGTCGGTAATAAATTTAATCCACTGCAGAAAATTCTTCATATTGGCATTGGTGCTCATATAGAGAGAAGTGTACAACTCTAATACATAAGATACTTAGAGCAGACTAACACAAAAGCAAGTTGAGGTGAGTGAAGAAATACTAACCTCTTCATTAGGAGAAATGCTCACTCGACAAACATTGGCAATGATTTTAAGGGCATCTGAAACCCTCAGCAGTGTTGCAAGTCCTCGAACTAACAAGGTATATGTGTTAACATCTGGCCTTGACCACCTCCATCTATCATAGGATGGGCCTCCGTCTAAAACAGCCGTCCCTTAAATATGGGCAAGTCAAGTCGATCAACATTGGGGGATATCAATGAGATCTCGTCACAAGATACAAGAGAATAATAGTGGGAGCAGTACTGCATATCATAAAAACTCAGGATGACAGGTTCCACATCTTTTATTAATCTCAAATTCATCATATCTGAAAGCTTAAATATATTACCCAAGGAGGTTGCTCAAAGCAGTGAGGCCACTCCTATAGGGGGTGGGTGAGGTGATGGAGGGATACATAGTTTGAAGAGCTGGTTTGCTAAAGCAAAATTCACATTATAGTTTAAAATTTAAATTACTTAATCAGCTTAAAGTCTTGAAAGTTGAAAAGTTATAAGTATATGAACTGATCAACTGAATGGTGTCAAACAACTCAAAACTGATGGAGTACCTTTTAATGAGAGTAAAAAAGCTTTTATCAAATTCACATTTTAATTAAGCAACACACAAGTTGATTATTTATTTTTCCTTTGATACCAAAAAGGCAATGATCAAACATGTATTGTGGATTCACTTCCTTAAGAATAATTGTTTTCCTTTCGATACGCTAGTGTAAACGGAAATTTAGTTATTTCGCATCACATACATCACTAAAATTCCAACTCCATTTGGAAATAATGGACAAATTTTAACCCCACGGAAGCAAACTTCTTCAACTTATTTAGACATCATAAACAACACACAAAAACAATTGCATCATTTCCATATATCCTCAACTCTTGAAAAACAACCATAAAGCATTCACCTTTCTTACGAAAACACTATGACTCAAACCCCCTACCCCCAACAACCCACAAAAGAGGGAAAACCCCATATTCAAATACTCTCTCGGTTTCAATTTCAATTTGTTTCTCCTACTTCCCTTTCTAGTCCGCTTCAACAACTCTTTAATCCTAAACTTTTGCTTGTAGCATGTTATAAACCACATTAAAGGACATTTCGATATATTTCACATATTCAAAAACTCTTCTCTATTCTCTTAAACTACTCAAAACGAGACGGACTATCAATTAACATTTCTTCATGACCATAATAAATGAGCAATCTCAAAGCTAATAGTATCGCTAACGACATATAAGAAAGCAAATGTACCAGGATGAAAAGTGGAAAGCATAGCTTCAAATACAGATATCGCCAAGTCAGCATTGCTCCGTTCAAGTGCGGCAGCGATAATCAAACAACATTCAGAACAGCTCACAACTCCACCACTCCTCCCAGTCCTTTGAGCTATCACATCCAACACCTCACCCGCATCTTTCACAGACGAAACCAAACTAATCAATCCATCATCTAACGACTTTTTGTCACCTCCCGCTTCACTCAACGAAGCTTTCACCTTGAAATTACTAGACGTTTTAGACGAACAATAGTAAGAAAAAGGGAGGTTTTTGGAGAAATAGTAATTATCAGGGAAGCGATAATAAGGGAAAGAAAAAGGAGGAAATGGAGGAGAAAACAAGGAGAGAGTCATGTGTTTGATTGTGAGAACTGAGAAGAAGAAGGAATAGTTTCGCTATGTATATTTTGATGAAGATAAGGAAGAAGAGGTTAGAAAAAAATGGAGAAAAAAAATGGAGGTGCGGGGAATCGAACCCCGTGCCTCTCGCATGCGAAGCGAGCGCTCTACCATATGAGCTACACCCCCATGATGATAACAAAAGCTAGTATAATATTATTAATTCAAAAAGTCTTAAAGGTAGGGGTAATATTGTAAATGCACTATGTTTTTCAAATTGTATTTATGAAATTATACTGTCGTTGTTATAATTGTGATACTATTTTTATATCATATTAAACTGAAATTTTATTTCGTGTAGAATGTTTGTTGTAGTGTGCAAGAAAATGAAATTATGTTTTTAGTGGAATATTCTTTTCTTTTTTTTTTCATTTTTAGGAAGAAAAAAATGAGAGCTAATTAAGTATCTATTTATGTTTTGTCTTTTTGGGAAAACCATTATGTTCTTTGGACATACGCAGAAATTGTAGAGTATTTTGATACCAAATTGTAAACTTATGCCTTGCAAAAAGAAAAAAGTTGTTTGTTATTTCAGTGTCATGAAAAAATAATATATTTACCTTTCGTAAATGAAGTTATTTGTTACTTTGGTATCGAGGGTGTATTTCGTTCATTTATCTTTCACTTAAAAGTGTTTGACGAAACTTAAAAAGAACATTATATTTGTGGGCAAAGAAACTTCACTCTTGCAACAAGAAGATCAACCAATATGCTTATTAACATCTCAAAAGAATGAAGAAATCAAGAAATTGCCATAAAAGGGTTATCTCATTTGCAACATATATTTGCATTTGGAACATGTTTCTTTCATTCATTTTTTCTCCAACAAGTACTAAACATGCCTTGCCACAGAGAGTCACAACAAGCTTTCCTTCATTATGTAGATACCAAGATTAAAGTTGTAGATGACAAGATCAGCCCAATCCCTAGCATCTGTGAAACTAATTTTATCGAATGTTAACCTCAACGCTGTACAATGACTGTATGCTAGACTATCTACAGAATGCACTGGCTATATGTTTCTGCTTCCGAATCCTGGCTTACTTGGTGATGTTGTTGCTGATAATAGCAGATCATGTCAAGTCATAATCAACTCATTAATAGTTGTTCAGTCAGATCGCAGCTTGCAATCACTCCGTAATGCTTCCAACCACGAATCAACCTGAAAGCAACACATTGAGCATGGAAATGGAAGATGAAAAGGAATTGGCTATGTTTGTATATATAGATCAGATAATGGTTTTCCACGTTATTGGCGATGGGAATAAACGAAGGATACCATTGAGATATTTTACAAATTTATGCTAAGACGTAGCTATTCTGACACTAGAGAATGCTACTTATTTAAGATTAGTCCTTAAATGCTTTTAATCTAATATGTAGAGTTTTCGAAACCACTTATTAGTTCAACATATTACAAGTGAATGTTTATCAAACATACTGATCCCGTCATATGTTACACAATTGTCCAGTCCAATTGTTTAGAAATGACTTGACTCGCAAAAATCTTATCACTATAGGAAAATAATTCTAAAATATGTGATGTGTAATACTTTTGAAACTACACGAAAGGCACTAGGTGTGTTGAAACAAAGTTAACATCCAAACGGAGGTGTATAGAAAGCATATGATTATATGAACAAGCAGGGTCTATTCAGAAATCCTCAACTTCCAAACTTGACCAATTTAGAAACTTAAACATACTCATCAAGCCAAGCAAATTCAAGACAGAGATCAGAATAGTTACTTGCACATTGCAATAAAGGATCCAGAAAAAGGAAACCATTACCTTTATCTTAGAAATACTAGAGCATTCATATTTCAGTCCATAACGAGTTGAGATATAAAAGCAATATCGTTTGTCCTCATTGTCTCGTATCAGGCAAGGTAAGGTTCCAACTTCAACTACATCAGATAGAAGGGTTGAATCTTGGGGGCTTAGATCTGCAAACATGTTATTCAAAATTAATCAAGAAATAGCATATCTGTTACATCAGGAAACATCGGAATATCCAAATTAATCAAAATAGAATAGGATAGAATCAGAAATACTTTAAAAAGATAAACCAAAAGGAGATATAATACAGACTGCAGCTGAACTTTGGAAGTATTTTGGAATGAAGTTAATGGAAACAAAGCTAAGCCATTAAATCAAGAGAAAATAATAGGAACACATAACAGATCATCAAGAAACAGCAGATGCCAATATAAGGTGGGATAATTCAAGATTGAGCTATTCCGAATAGGTAAGGAAATTGCTACCCCAACCACAGATGTTTTCCGGTGTTCTATCTGCAGTAGCAGAGGTAAGGGCCGAGGACAGGAAATTTAGGCCATGCTTGGCCCCAATAGGTTTCTTAAGAACCCTTTAGCTTTTTAAAACAAAGTTCTTTTTTTGGTGAAAACACATTTGTTCTCCGTGAAACAGAAGAAAACTCTTCTAGAAAACCAAAGGACTTTCTCTTTTAGTTTGAATCAAACTATACTTCCAACAACCAACAAACTTTTAATGTATGATTACTTTGATCCCCTTAATGGTCTTTTTTCCCCTATTCTTAGGCTATAGATTCTTTTTACCATTAGATAAAGGAATTTTATTAATGACATATAGCAGTAAGACTATGACATGTACATCTAAAAGCCAAAGTATATTCCCTTCTAGTTGTATATGAAGTCTATAAAATACACCAAAGTTTCAACATCAAGTAGATATACACCAAAATAAAAAGCAAAATGATGCAATTCAACTTAATTTTCAAGGTGGAGTTCGTTACCCTTGAAGCATTTCAGATTCCTTTATTATCCACCACATTCAAACTGAGATTTTGTTTTGTTAGAATATCCCATATTGGTTGAAGGAAATTGTTGTTGTATCCTTATATCCTCATCTCACAAGTTTATACATCTTGTGTAGAGGAAATATGGGCATCTCGTAATAGAGAAACATATTTATCTCTACCAGTTTCAAAAAAGATTTGATGAATGCCTCTCCTTTGGACATTCTGTTGTGTCACCAAAAGAAGCAGGCTACTTTGTGTAGTGTTCTAGTTTTCCATATTTGTTCTGCAAGACCATGTTGTGGCTCTAGTTTTCACTTGCTATCAATGAATAGCAAGTAAATACCACTTCTCCTACAATCTTTTCAAATCAAATTATCTGCTGCATTAGGAAGTCCTAGAAATGCCTCCAAGTTTTGGTGGTTTTCTTTCATCCTCTTCACCTTCGAGTTGTTTTAGTTTCTCTTAAACATTATGCTCCAACCATTGCCAATTTTAAATCAGTGATCAAGATCAGACTGACTATGGGGTGTTTGGATAAGCTTTTTTTAAGTGACTTAAAAGTCAAAGTAGGTCACTTTTTAAGCCTCAAGTGAAGTGCTTTTAAGCACTTTGTATCTTTGCCAAACACCTCTAAAAATTTAGAAGTGCTTAAAAGCCAAAATCACCTAAAAATATATCAATCCAAACACCCTCTAAATACGGAGATCCCATCTTGTCAGAATCTTAGAAATGTCTGAAGTGCTAGAGTGAAATTAGTATCTGGTCGAAAATATAAGATGTGGATATTTTATCACACCTAAAAATAGGTGTCTCTTGTATTCCAGGATAACCATATGTTCAATTGATATACTTCTCTCAACCATACTTTCATAACCATTTCTACAAGCAAGGTCTTATTCAGCAACCTCACATATCTAAATCCCATTCGGTCCCTTCACTTTGGTTGTTGCAACAATGCTCCATCTTACCAAGTGATAAGATTTAATTTCCTTGCTTTCCTACCATAGAAAATCTCTCCCAAGTTTATCCAACTCCCTCTCATCCTTAACAGACATACGAAATAGTGACATCACATTTGTTGGTAGTGAATCTGGCACTGTTATAAGTGCTAGTCATTTGAGTGGACCCTCCAAAAGATAGGTTTGTCTAGACTTCCATCCTCTTTCATATCTTTTCACCATCTCCAGTAATATACTGCTTCTACCATTTTTATTGTTGTATCTGTTACACTGTCCATTTCAGTCTACTTAGCAAAATGCTTAATTGACCTTGAAACATTGTTGACATAACATATGAATATTTCACCACCTGGTAGAAAGGTGTGGGATTTAGTAAAACACTAAAAATCGTGATCTCTAGTTCCTATAATCTCAAACAAGTAAATCTTGACTCATCAAAAACATCAAGGAGATACCAAGTGATTCAAGGTGGTCCATAAGGTTGTAGTAAATACCAATGAAATCAGCATAAACTTCTAATATGTCATTTAAGGAAATCTTCTTATAATGTAACATTCAAAGTTATCTAATGGAAGGTCTCGGCAAAAAAAATACAGTGTGATAGTACACCAAAAGGCATGGAATAACATATACAGTAGTTGGAGAGTATCCTGAAAAGCATGCTAGTAGAATCTTTAACTGTTGAAAAAGTCACCTGTGCATGACGAATACCAGAAGATACACGATCCCTGAAGAACAAAAAATCTAGGCAGCCAATCATCAACATCAGTGTCATCGACCGGAAGAGGTTCTCCAGGTAAAGTTGCCCATCTCTATTAATAAAAAAGAACAGAATAAAATTGTGGAACAAATATGTAAATCCAGTGTAGTATTGTCTGAAATCCAAAAAATGTTAAGAAGATGACAGCTGTTGGCCTATTAATACCATTCTCATGTCCAAATACCCCGAAAGTCGTGCAGCCCGTACGACTTCATCAATGTGTTCTAATCTGTGACGAAAAAGAAAATAAAAATCAAAAGGCAATACTCTTTTGACAGATCAATCACCTTTTAGGATTGAAAATGTTATTTTTGAAGTATTTGCAAGTATAAGCTAAGAATAGCTAGTAGAATTACTCTTAGTGAGGTTCTTCTCCTCTTGGTGACAATTTCATTGTGATATTGTGTAGGACTAGTGGGTGATCCTTGAACAGTACTTCACATCTGTGAAAGAAGACCTTTATTTTTTCTTCAAATTGGGACTTAGCAACTGTTTATATAACGACTTTGTTCATTATTAGGTGATAATATCATAACAAAATTAAGAATATGAATATTTACTCAAGATAATTTTCCAATAAGGGATTTTGGAGACTGTTAGAGAAAGCATTACTTAGATAAATCATGTCTTCTCATTCTTTGGGGATGCCAGTCATACTATATAAGCTTTTCTACTGGTGAAATTTGAAACGGATTTCCCTATGCTTAGAAATGCAATAATTACAGAGTTATGTTTTCAATTACACCTAGTGTTTTCTAGTTTTAGAATCAGGGAACTGTTCCAGTGAGGAGACCTTTATCCTAAAGAACATTCACATCTCTGACTCCTATTTCAATTTTTGTTTTTGATTTATCCATTCAATTATTCTAGCTAGATCGCTGCTTCCAGGTTTGATGCAGCAACCTAAAATTGATTCCTCTTGTCGAGGTGTTTCATAATTGGACATTCTGAACCCATCTAGGATTTGAAGATACATAAAGCTGTTTTTCCATCATCATTTCTCTACCTTTAAGAAATGCTTTGTTTGAAAGGAAAACGAAACTGCAGCAATATTCATTGTTTAAAACACAATTCAACTTATGAAAAATAAACTAAATAAAAAATGGTGCAACTAATTCGGCCCTATTCTATTTACATTTTCTGGTCGTCCCACTAGCCTACTCCACTTAAATGCCAAACTTAATTCAGCAGCAGCGAACTCCTGACCTGAACCAACAGCACATCTCATGTCGTACTACCTTTGCCGTTGAACCAAAGCACGCTTTGGCCTCAAATCCTTGGGGTCACTTTCGTTAAAGTTGAAAAGATATGAATCAGTGACATGTTCATATTGCACGGATGATACACTTAAAACAGAGATGAGTACTTATGCATTTTAGTTCTCAAATTGATATTCACAGTGATCGCACATGATGACCTATGAAGATCCTCACACGCATTAGGGATTGAACATAGTGATGATAAACTAATGTAACCATATGAGCTAGAAATAACTATAACCGAACCAACCTACTAAATGCCTGGGAGACCCTAAGTCTCACAATAAGAAATTAAAAGCAGAATACTATCAAAGGGGAAGCAGCCTTATACACGGTTATATATAAGGAAAAACAGAATAGGTCACATAAGGCACAAGCGAGCCCACAAAAGGGGGTATCAAATCTTACTGAGCTTTGCAATGAGCTTCTCTTTCTTCCAAAGCACCGAGTTCTGATCGAAGAGATTCTACTTCTGCAGCAGTTAAGACTACCTGCAAGATGTGATAATATCAGTAATGAGTAATCTTTCCCTTCCCCAACCCAAAGACAATGATGACCTTCAGAACAATTAAGTAAGAAATAGCAAGCTAAACAGTTAGCGGGCAACTACAAATAACATGTACCTTTTCTTGACCATCTGTGCCAGACATCCAAGGTAGCTTGTTGAGGCTAAACATATTCAAAATTGAAGCAGCCCCTTTCAATTTTCTTCTAGTCCACGATCTACTAATGGATCTATTCTAATACGGGAGAAGCCAAATAAAACAAATTAAAAAAGTGAATTCCTTTTAAAAAAAATGTGCAACTCCTCTTCACCTCAAATGTCCTTTAGAAGATATACCTTAAAGAATCATTACTTCCAATATATTTAGATAAATCTGGGCTATGCATGGGGTCTTCACCAGATGTTGAAGCTTGAAAATGATCTTCAAACACCTCTATTCCTCGAGGACCATCACCCATGATGTTTATGTTTGCCAGCAACTTTAAAACTGGAAGTGAAACCAGAATTACAATGTATAATCAGCATTCCCAACTTCACAGATTTCAACCTCATAGTAAGAAAAAAAATACTTTTCTATGATTATTGCTAATTATCTTTAAAGCTTCAGAAGAATGACAGTTGTTAATGGTTCAAAGATGACATGTCATCAGCAGTGTATTGAGATTTATTGCTCAAACCACTGCAGGGTTTGCCTGATATTTTCCTGTGTTGCTTCTTTCTTCCCTTTTGCAAACCACTTCCCATATGGTTTCAAGTTTATGATGTGTTACCATATCTTCCTACATATTCAATCCCTCCCACCAGGCTACCATGACGAGATTTGTGCAACATCAAGATTTTAAATGCCATTTCAAATAAATTATGTATGATAACCTACTTTGACATCAGATTCTGCATTAAAAGACTGCTATCCAGCTAGAAAAAAGGTATTTGAATTTGATCATCTTGGAAACACTTATTAAAGTAAGATCACTTATTTTCCTTGTAAACAAAGCCACTTCTAGGATGAAATACATGAATGGATCACAACCTCTTTATTCAAAATAATAACTCCAAGAGTACCCTGTGGCACCTAAAATCCCACTATTAAAGTAACCAAAAGCAGCCTGTCAATGACTAGAATCTCTTATGAATACAGAATGTTAGTATGTAAGCCTGATAACCACTTAATAATTGTAAGATTTCCATCATTTTAAGTCCACGGAACAGGAGAAAGGGACAGAGGTACCCAACACATTTATCCTCAACCTATCTGTCATTAGTGATTTCAATTCAATTATTCTATCCACTAGCACACCGCACAATACAACAAGCAGACCTTACTAGTAATAGAGGTAAAACACAATTCAGAATCCTAAACAACATAAACCCAAGGGTATGGCCTAGCAATAGCGGATCCAGAATTTTCACTCACTCAAGGGTTTCGAAATGTAAATATGCAGTTCATGGAATTTGAACTTGTAACCCCAGATGAATTTTGAACCACTAAACCACTAAGTCAACCTGTAGTCTCATGTTCAAATCACAACAGAAGCAAAAACACCAGGCGATTTATTCTCTTCTATCCCAGCCTTAATAGACAGAGTTACCAACTACTTATACCGATGGGGACTAGCAGATACCCATAAATCATTTAAAAAAATCCAAAGCATACACATCCCAATAAATTCAAGAATCTTATTTCGAATTAAATAAAAAAAAGCACAAACTTGAATGACCGTACAGAAGAAGCACAAACTCTAACACAAAGTACAGTAAACTTCCACCAAAGCTAAAAAGTTCAAGTCTTTACTAATATATTGTTAATTATCTATACAAAAATGAAAAACCCAAAAAAAGCTTCAGAACTCAAAACTTTGATCTTGTTTTTTGTCACAACAGCAAGAAAAAAAAAACAAATTCACTTCAAGAAAACAGTATATAATCTGAAAATACCTGAACTTGTTGGGAATTGATATTTGATCAAACCAAGTTATTTTACAGGGGAAGGAGAAGGAGAAAAGTGGCTTGACATAATAGAGACAGCCATATAGAAGAAGGCATATAATATGATTGAACAACTAGTTGTTGAGTATATTATGATTTGGTCCCACAATAAAAAAAAAGTATTTCTTCGATTTATTTACGTGATATAATTTGACTTGATACGATATTTAAATAAAAAATTAAACTTGTGATGGAAAATAGTAAGTAGATATTTATGTGATGATAAATTATTTCATTAATATTGAATATGAAATTATAAAATTGAATTATTTTTGTTACAATAAAATGACATTCACATTAAAAAAATCAAGGTATCATGTAAAGTGGGAAGAAGAGAGTAGTAAATTACACTTTCTTTAGTTGGAAATTAGTAATTTTGGGTTTTATTATTTTAAGATAAATTATTCTTCTTCTTGCATATGAGATAATTTATTTAATTACTGTGATAAAAATAATCGATATATAATATAAGAACTATCTAATAGCTTTAACTAAATATGAGATAAAATAATATTACATTTTACCTTAAAGTTATTATACAATACATTTCACATCAAATGACTCCTAAAAGAACGTTAAAAGGAATATTAATGTAATTTGTATATAATATAGCTTCATTAGTGATTCATTAAATCATCAAACACAAGTGGTGATAGGATGACTGTGGATTTCTCTATCATTAATTACTTGGACTCTGACTTTTAGATATTGAAAAAATATATTAACGGTGTCGCTTCAAAAATGAATTCCCTTTACATGAATCTAAATTAGTTTAGGTCTACTATGGATATAAACCCTAATGTTATTTTATAAATTAATATTTCTTATTATGAGAAACTGACAAAAATAATATTTTATTAAAAAACTACTTGACTAATAAACACATTTTATATATATATATATATGTGTGTGTGTGTGTGTGAACAAATTAATATGGATTGGTGGGTGAAACAATTAACCATATGAGTTAAGGGACATTGACTAACAACAATTTGTCCAATCCATTATATTCAAATACGATTAGACATACATTTAGGGATTAAAATTACATTTCTTCTCGATTTCAATTTTAATAAAGAAAATGATTTAATGAAAAAATTATTACTATTCACTAAATGATTATCTTTAGAAACTATCTCGTATATCTAGAGACAATGTTTTTTATCAAAATCTTTATCATACAAAAATTCAGATATCAAACTTTTTAGTCTTTTAGCACCTGGTCCAGGTCGCAATAAAGTTATGTTTGTTATATTCGTATACCCAAACCAACCACCAGGAACAAAACCATCAGGTTTACGCCCCAAAAGCTCAGAATCAATCTTGTCAAGCACCAATTCGTTCTTCCCAAATTTTCTAGCAAACGGTGCATTGCTATCGACCATTTCTCGATAATCATCCATCGTAAGATAGTGTGGGTGTTGCTTCGGAGGATTGTCCCAGGCTATATAATGAAGGTCATGGTTCACTGTAGTATTTATAAATTCTTGAACATTGCACACAACAGTTTGAAAATATCCTTCAGGTGAAGAGAGAAAATTAGTATAGTACATTAAGAGTGTCCGCGGGAGGTTGTCCCACCCAGACAATAAGTACTCCACAAAGGGCCGTGAGAGCATCATCCACGCTGATCCTGTACATACGAAGCTAAAATTTTGATTTTATAAATTCTAAATCTAATGAAATAAAAAGAAATTTATATTTGATATGCGAAAGATTAAATTACTTTTGTGATTAATGAAACATCAGAATTATAAATTTTGTCACCTGTGAATAATTTAAATGCTGTTGGCACACTTCTTTGTGGTTCAACAAAGAAGATATTTGATTTGTTCAAGCTGTATAACCCTGGATCAATTATTATAGGCTTGGCTCTATATTCCCTGCATTAATAAAATAGACATTTGATTAAATCCAATAATTAGTACTAATTATTTAATTAAGATAAAAGTATTGAAAACCCTCTTGAATTTGATATATATTATTAGTTTTATTTTTGAACTATTGACAATTTTAAAAATAATACCCTTTATTTGACTGACTAATCTTAAATATACCCTCAATCTGCCACATGACATAACAAGTATGGTCTCAAACTCTCGTAATAGCATGAGATTCTTAATAAAAAAACTGAGAAAAGCGTTAAAAACACCTGTAAACTTAGTTAGAATTTAGTTGTGTATTTCACTCAAGTTGCAAGATCAGAGGTTATTCACGTAGAGATTAACTACTATCTACTGACAGTGAATAAGAAAATTACACCATCAGTTCATTTTTAGAAATATTTATTTAAGAGAAGTAAGTATTCTTAAAAATTAATTGAGTGTAATTTTCCTGTCCACTGTCAGTAGATAGTACTTAATCTCATTTACGTTCAATTAATTGAGTAGATGAGTGTTTTTAAGACCGTCAATAATTCGCACCAAATTTAGTCTTCTTTTAATTAACAATATGTTTATTAAATGGCAAGTTAATTATTCACATACTCTTTCCAATCGAGATCACTTGTGTGCTCAATAAAGTTAAGATATCTTGGAATATTCCTTAAGCTATGAAGCAAATCTGTCAATAAAAAATTAGATTAATTAGCAAAAAATCTGCAGTGAATAAAGCAAAGGCAAACCAATTTTTCATTTTTCTACTGAAACACAATGAAAATTTCATTGAACATATTATTTTAAAAAAAGAAAAATCAATTGCCTACTATATTGTTTCGAACAAAATATGTTAAAATAGTTGTCCCAAACTTATTATTTTCGCCAATAAATTTATTTTCGAGAAAATTACAGTTCAATATTTTTGCGTCATTTGATTTATAACTTGGGTTATTTAACTTGTTTCGTTTTACAATTATGCACTTCAATTTTGAATATGTATAAGTAGACACTCAAATTTGTATGATATTATATACCTAAGACACAAATTGTCATGTAAGATATCACATAGGACATATGTGTCTATTTGTTCAACTTTATACAAGTTTAAGTGTCTACTTGTGCACACCCCAAGTTGGAGAGCATAAATGTGAAATGAGGCAAAGTTAAATGATATTGTTATGTATTATGCCTTTATAAAATATGTACACAAATACATAGGTAATCTATAACTTCATATTAATATACATACATATATACTTACACTTATATATAAGTTTGGATTCACACAGGCGGCGATCAACATGTCTACTTCAGATGTGTGGGGTTCCACACTTACGTATTTGTCTGCCACCTTTGTGATATTCACACTTATATATAAGTTGTGGGTGTGCTTATTATTTCCCTATTTTAATTTGTTTGTTTTACTTTTTAAATTTTATTTATATAAAATTTGCATAAAAATATTATAAATCATGATAATTAACAATTAAAATTAATATCTATGTTGCATAAAATGGGACAAAAGAAGTAACATGTATTATTTATTTTGAAAACTAAGTAAAAAAGAACTGCAAAATTTAAATAATTAACAACATATTGATTTTTGAAATTCTCTTTGTGCTACATATATTGGGACAAGAAAAGTAACATATACTTATTATTTAAAAATTACAATAATTAACAACTTAAAATATATAAAAACCATATTAAAATTTAATTGACTATCTAAATTTTATCTATATCACACAAAATGAGACAAAAAAATAACAGATATTGAACTCGTATTAGCATGAACACTTATATCTAGTACATGTATAAATATCTATACATATATATACACAACATATACAATTGAGTTTATAAATATAGTGTATACTTCGATCATATTCAGTAAATTAGATAGCTGAATGATATATATTTATAACTATCCTTTACTAGTGTGTATTTTTTTTATTTCTACTTTCTCCGTCCCATTTTATGTAGCATCATTTTCAGTCTAAAAAAGAATGTCACATTTTCTTATATGGTAAGTATTTTAAAATATAATTTCTTTTTTATCTTTTTTTGTTTCACTTAATTTTCTAATACATTTATGAGGATAGAAAAAAGTAAGTTACTTTTCTAAAGAACAATTTGATAAACATTTCAAAGTATGACATAAATGAGACGGAGAGAGTAATTATTTATTCAGACACTCGAATTAAGTGATATTTTTCACCATAACCGTTAATTCTTCTTTTTAAAATGATTTTTTCGTGTTAAAACAACGTCATTATAAAGAAATTTGAAATTGAACTTACCATCTTGTGTTACTAATGGATAATCAGAAGCACTCAAATTGATAAACCAATCCCATTCCCCACCATCCTTCACTAAAATGGCAGCAGCATGAAGTGTATTGCTCACCATTGTTGGACCTCTGTAAGTAACCAAATTAGATCTCTCAATTACCTTCACATTCACAAACAGAGCCTCTCTCTTCACAAATTTCACAAGTTCATTTCTCTCTTCATCAGAGGTCTCGAGATCCAAATGCAACACGTACTGATTCAACGGATGATACAACGCCTTCAACGTCCTCTTTATACGTTCCCCATCGCCAATCGAACCAGATATCAAATACGCCAATCGAGGTATTGTTGTATTGGATCGAAGTGGTGATGTATGAAGTTTTGATTCTACGAATATCATTGAAGGAGATTTAACTATCTGAAATAACGGATATTTATGAGAAATTATGATGAAAGAAGAGATTAACAGAGTAAAAATGAACAATTTGTTGTTAACTGATTCCATTTTTGCTCTGTTAATTCCAAATGTAGTTTCATTGTGCTTTATATAAATTAATTGAGAATTATTACTAAAATATCTTTTAACGTAGATATGGAAAAAGGTATATTTGAGTGGTTGTAGAGCATTGAAGGTCAATGAAGATTAATGCAAAGTATAATCTTTGATTAATGATAAAGCTATTGGAAATGATAAGTGGACTTTATTTTATTTTTTTTGATAAAAATCAACGCGTTCAACTAGTCTCTGGACACGTGTATATCACCGATTAATATGGCTATGTCGTACCGAAGTTGAGTCGTGGAATTAATCATTTTGGCTTATGCAGATGATACTATTGTATTTTGCTTTGTTAATTGGACTATTTTGAGTTTAAATGTGGGGTTTGGTTAATTAATAGTGAATGATAATAAGAGTTGATTCAATGTTCATTACAAAATGCAAATGCAAGTAACTGATAAAGTGCAGCTGAGATACTGGCTTTCAAAGAAATAGTCCCTTTTTTACTTATTTGGGTTATCCAATTTTTTGTGCTGAATTGGTTAAAAAAGTTGAGTACATGTTGATTTTCTTAGAAATGAAAGCATTTCACATGTGCTTCAATTTATGTCTGTTTATAAAAGGTATAGTACATAAATGTGTCTTTTAACTTGATCTCATTTTACAGTAGACACTTAAATATGTATAAATTTGAACAAGTAAACACGTGAGTCCTACGTGGCACAACACACGTAGGACAAAAAATGATATGTAGGACATGTCTGTGTATTTGTTAATCTTATATAAGTTTAAATATCTACTTGTGCACCCAAAGTTGAAGGGCATAAATGTGATTTGAAGCCAAGTTAAAAGGGCATATCAATGTATTATGCCTTTATAAAAAGGTCAAACTCATGAACAGATTCCTAAACTTGTTTGATTTTCCCTTCGATTACCTGAAGTACACCATTTTCCTATTGAACCACCCATAATTTGTTCATTTTAAACACGTTGACTGATTTTGATTGACTTTTCTATTAAAAATGTCTTCAATTGTGTTCGTATTGTAAGGTAATGATTTTGATTGAAGAAATAAAGACAAACTATGTGTTACTCTCATTTTTTTTCTAATGTGTTCAAATAACTTGAAGTAAAACACAATTATACTCGAAAAGTTTCACTATCAATTGGACTAATGAGTTTTGGAACAAAATATGTATCCTCTATCAATACCCCTTACAAAATCTGGTTACACGTCAGCCAACGGTGTTTAAAAGGAACAAATTATGGATAGTTCAATGATTCAATAGGAAAATATAGTTAAGGTACCTGGGGAAAAAAACCAACAAGTTTAGAGATTTGTTTATGTATTTTTGGCCTTGTAAAAAATATGTTCTCAACCAACTTCATTGACCGTTTGCTCGTTTCTTTTGAAACAATAATTTGTAGGTGCTAGCTCGATTTTGGTGGTTTCATTATGCAACAAGACAACATTTGAAAGGAGGTATGGGCTCTAAATCTCTTTTTTGATAGATCGAATGCCTTTGATGGATAAAGCTTAAGCAATCCAAGAGGCGGATCCAGAATTTTAATTTGATCAATTCAAATTTTAGGCTAACCTACCACTGTAATCGGTAATCCCACAAGTGAAGTCTGGAGACTAGAGAAGGTAGAACCTCACCGACCTTACCCTACCTTGAGAGGTAGAGCGGTTATTACTGATAGACCCTCAGGTCAAGGAAAAACATATCAAAGCGGATCCTGCATTTGGAAAAAATGTATGTGCAAAAGTAAGTAATATTGTAGTAAAGCTAATGCCATGGGAATGTTTTGCAAGGCATGAATCAGAGGAGAAAATATTATAAACACGAAAACGTTGAGGTTGCATAAGTTACAAAGGAAATGAAGACTTCCATATATGTGGAGAAGCAACTTTCTTTCAAATACATGACTATGGATCTTGTGACAAAATGAAGTGGAGAAGAAAGAGGATGAGCACTTGTTTTAATTCGTCTCTTCGCTCCTTTCTTCGTCCAAATATCCGCCTTACTTCATCAGCTAAAACACTGATAAGTAATAACCAAACTACAAAGCAACTAGAAGTTGAAAAATTACAAACAAGCTGCACAAATCTTACATTTAAACCCCTCGAAAAGTGAAAATTCTCTCGTTTTAGTCAAGAGTGTAGCTTGATACTGAGACCACTGCAGGAGAATTAGCAGTGTGAATGTAAACAAACTCGAGGCTTTTTCCAGCTGGTAACGAGTTGATCCAGGCTGGAAACACGTAGGAGTCACCGTACTTTGAAAGACCCCAGAGAGAACCATAAAGCTGGGATACTGAAAGCTTCAAGTTCTTCAATGTCTTAGAAGACTTGTTAGTTACTATTGCTGAGTATCTGTAGTAAGTTTTCCCCACGCGTACCCATGAAGTTGTTTCCTTTTGCTCAATAGTAATATCAGTAGCTGCAGATATTATGTAAAAGAAAATTATAGCTACAATTTATTTGTGCAACATACACTCAAACTTGACCTCCTCTGGCAAGTAAGCACTCTAACTTTACGTCTCAACTGGCAACTAAGCATTCTAACTCGTTCCCACTGTGTCTCGTAACATGTAAATTTTGAGGTGTCTAGATAATCATTTGGTAAGTTGGAAGTTTTTTCAACTGACACAGTGGAGATGAGTTGAAGTGTCTAGATGTGCATACTCAAAGTTGGAGTATTTACTCGTCCAAGTTTGAGTGTTTGTTTATGTGTTGTGTCATTTATTTACACAAGTAATTCTAAATGCCACAAGAAGAGATAGTTTAAGTACCTGGGGCTGGAGTTGCTTTTTGCTCTGGATCTGGTTTTGGCTGAGGAATAGCAACTGCAAGTAAAAACGGAAAAGTACTCTTTGTTAGCAATAACATCGAATTACTTATGTAGAATGAGAGGTAGCAAATGGGAGGGTCGGATCAAAGTTGAGCACGTTATTGCTTGCGTTAGAATACCTGGAAGGAGCTGACTATATTCACTTTGACCACCATGAAGTCTAGCTAACACACCAATTAGGGGAGCATTGTTATAAGTAGCTGGTTCGGTTTGCTCATAGTTGTCTCTTTGATCAGCAAAGTTGTCATAGGCATCAGGTCCCCCAACAATGGCTCCGGTTAGAAGATTGGGATCATTCGCCTTTCTGTTAAACCAGGTAGCATAACCTCCACGGCAGCTAACAAAAGTAGGATCAATCTTTACAGACACGATCGAGGAACCTCTGTGGTGAACTTGTCTCGGGTAATTGTTACCATATCCCACCATGTAACTTGTCGCTCTTGGATTATCTCCAAGTAGATAGTCAACCTAAAATGATAAAACATGCTTGAGAATGTCACTTATCGTATTTAGTGACTCTTTAACTCCAACATTCCACCTGATAAATTTCTAGTCTATTTAAAAAAGAATGTCACTTTCTATATTTAGTAACTCGATCTTTAACTCCGCACCATATGATCCAAGGTATTCCTAACTTTTCCTAAATTTCGTGCTCAGTCAAACTAAGACACATAAGAATGAAACGGAGGGAGTATAAATTTACCTGTGACTTGGCAAAGTCCAGGAGCTCGGGTGATGATACAGGACCGGATGCACACTTGAGGGATTTTCCAGCAGATGCCAAATAGTCAGAGTAAACAGTTGCAAGGAATGAAGCACTTGTGACAAATTGCATGTTGTTCCATCTTTGCCTGAAAATGAGACCTCCTGGACTCTTGTGGATGTTTTGGTTACCTTTTCCGAGACACGCACACATAAAATTCTCAGCCTTTTCTTGGTACTTCTCAAACACAGCAGCATGGTTGCCAGCATTTCCTTGCATCAGGAACTGCAATTATATCCACGAATACGTTAATGATTTGCATAGTAATAGGGGCGGAGCTAGTGTGTACGTTAAGATTTGGACCAAAATACTCTATATAGCCTTTTGGTTACGCAGATGCTATATGTTCATTTTCGTATTATCATGGTACCTACAGAGTATTACTCAAGAATATTACGAAATGATGACCTTAGCAGCAAGAGTCTGGACACCAGCATACTTGACGTCCCAACCAAATTCGGTCATGGACCAACCGGTTCCACCAAGTGCATCGCCATTCTCCCCAAGGTAATTCAAGTAATATGGCTTGTTTGATGCCTTGTACAGCCAAGCAGCGGCCCACAGTAATTCGTCCTGTCAAAATCAAAAGTTTCTTGATTAAATGTTGTGAAAATGACAAGATGAATACAACTTAACAAAGAGATTTGCGTAGTATTTCTTAATGAAACAATCACACATACCGCGTATCCACTAACAGATCGATAGTACTTCTGGGCCACAGTAATACTGCTATCATACTTGCCTCTATATTTGTCCGCAAACTCGAATAACTGAAAACAACAGCAAACCACAAGTTATGGAAATGAAGAGACAAATAATGTAATGTACATAGCTTATCTTTTAAGTGATCTGATAATATGCAATTTGTTAAATATTGTTGCATTCTTAGTTTAAGTTACTGTGTTAAAGTCATGTAAAAATCGCGCTGACCTGATATGCATGAGTTAGAAGCTCCTCGGCATAGGCAGGGTTGCTGTTCCGAAAGACTATGGAGGCAGCAGCCATCGCGGCTGCTGTCTCCCCCGCGAGATCAGATCCAGGTCGACTTGGATCGATCCTGTAAGCAGCTCTTGAAGTGGTCATATCCTCTGGTCTTTGCCAACAGTAATGATCTGTGGTACCATCTCCAACCTATACATTATTTAACATATTATTATAACTTGATGGTGTTAACATCATCGTCAAATTATTTATACTGACGATATATATATATATATATATATATATCGAAATCAATTACCTCTCCATATAGGACATGTGGTTCAGGGTGAGCTTTAAGTAGATAATCAGTACCCCACTTAACAGCATCAATAGCATTACTAAGCTCTCCACTTTCACTCATTTGCTTCCCATACTCAATTATGCTCCATGACATCATAGTAACTGTGAATGCCATTGGTAGACCAAATTTCACATTATCCCCTGCATCATAATACCCTCCAACAAGATCCACCTACAACATATATCAGAGACGAATCTAGAATTTTTAATAAACATGAAAGCACTTAATTAAAAAAAAAAGTATCGAGTTAAAATTGACACTAATCTTATAGGTAAACAATTTAAACATTCAACCAAGTATGTTATACTTAGCCTTTTACTTTTACACTAAAGGGTAGTGGTTAGGTCTACGTACATGTTGTTCTTCTTTCCATATCCTACTTAATGAGATATCACTAGATATGTTATTTTAACAT
Organism: Solanum pennellii; assembly: GCF_001406875.1. Lineage (NCBI taxonomy): Eukaryota > Viridiplantae > Streptophyta > Magnoliopsida > Solanales > Solanaceae > Solanum > Solanum pennellii. The sequence continues at coordinate 61,627,031 of NC_028648.1, forward strand.
ATTTTGACTCAATTTCACTTTTAATTAGTAACATATTTTTACATAGTAACAATTTAACTTTAAAATATTCATTTTATCCTTCAAAAAATAATTTATAGTCGCACAAACATTTATAAACTTATTTTAAAGGGGAAAAGGATATATATACCCCCAAACTATCATTCATCATACTTTTGAGACATTTATGCCCCTGTCGCCAAAAAATCAGAGCATATATACCCTTTATACTAAGGGACATACACGTGTCATAATTTTATCCACCGATTTGACATTTATCGCCGGATAAGATTGCACTACGTGTATCTATTTAGTCTTCCGTTAAAGTGAAAGACATATATGCTCTAGTTTATGGATGACAGGGACACCAATATTCCAAAAATATGACGAAGTGTATCTGCATACCATTAACGATAGTTCAGAAGTATATTTGTCTTTTTATAAACTTCTTATCAAATCAAACTATATCATATAAATTAGAACGCGACTCATGAGTACAAAACATTATAGTAATACTGAAATATTGTTATAACGAATGACTATTACATAAAAGAACTACTTACACCACTAGCTTTTCCATCATTAAGACCAGAATTACCCCTCCATTGGACTCTTTGATCATGAGGAAGATAACCAGATCTCTGAGCCTCATAAAATAAAAAACTCTTACTTAGTGCTTCACCATAATTATGGCTACCAAATACCAAATTAGGAAACAACAAAAATAGACTACTCATGTAACATAGCATCAAAAAACCTTTCATCATGTATTTCAACTAATTATTTCTATAAATGTTTTGGAAAAATAGCCAATGTAGGTAAAATAAAGAAGAAAGAGTGAGGATTGGGGAGAAGGGAGAAAATGAACTAGTATATATGGTGGAGGGAAGAAGAGAAAATGCCAAAAAAAAATTAGAAAATGGACAGTGTGGAACAAATAATGCAAATTTGGGTTATTTAAAAAAAAATCAATGAAATATTAAACAAAAATAAATTTTATTGATACTTTAAAAAAAATAAAATTGGAAGTGAGAGACAGTGGCATGTGCTTTTGTTTGTCGCTTTTGGTGAATAAGGTTCGGCGCTGAAATTTTTATTTCCTTACTAAGGAGATATAATTACTTTACACGCCGTTTATTTTTACTTGTTTATATACGAGTATTATTTTAAGGGATAGCTTTTAAATTTTAAATTTAATATTTATATATAATTAATAGATTTATTAACACAAATATATATTTTCTTTTTTGAGTAAAATCTATTCAATTCGATCGATTCACATTTGAGTTACTAGCTCCGTAGTCCACCCTGATTTATAAGTTTACGATATTATTTATAATTATTATAAGTTATTTAAATAATGAATAAAAGTGAATACTAATACTTACTAATAAAGATAAAATAATAAATTATTTCTTAATTTTTTTAAAGAAATTGGACAAGATATCTAATAGTACTCTCATTTCACTTTTACTGGTGTAATCAACCAGAGTTGTGGTAGAATGATAAATATTCTTTCATCCTAATCATAAGGTCTCAAGTTTGAGTCCCTTTGGATATAAATTCGCCTTTGCTAGGGAGTAACTTATCTCAAGTCGGGCTCTAATGTAAATACCGAACATCGAACGGAAAATAAAAAAAAGGTCTATTTTTACTTGTGTTTTTAAAAAATTTAAAAGGAGGGTAGGGTAGGGGGCGGAAGAGGAATCGGGGAAGAAATTAGAATGCGAGAAATTGAACTTGATCTCACCAACTATGTGAAAGTTTAGATAATCAATTGACTAAATTATTAAAAAAATTCAGTCCATTTTTATCCTTTTCGGTACAATAAATTAGAAGATATATAACTCATCACTCAGTTTTTGATTTACCATTGTTGTTATGGTTAGTTCACACTCATTGCAATATATTTTTCAAATATTGAATTTGTTATATACAAATAGTGATTTAAAAGAATCGTTATTTGATTATTGTTCCTTAAAGATATATCGAGTCAATACTGAACAAGTAAAATACGACTAATGAAGGATTAGTTAGAGTATGTTTACTATAATTACTATAGGTGTAGACAGACAAGTACAAAGTAAAATGTAGGAAAAAGAGTTTGTATGAGAATCCAGTCAAAAAGAGTTTGCAGAAAAGTGTCTGTTGTGTCACTATTCAATTTATTAACATTTTGGCCAACGAGGCCATGTGGCAAAGATGAGGTTAAATTTCAAATACGGCCAAAACTTTAAAAAAAAAGGCTAAAGTATCAATGTAATATATACGTGTAAATAAGTAATTGGCTGGCTACTTTCTAATACTAAAATATAGTTATTGTACACTTGTCAATTTACCTAGATTTTACTTTCGATTTAATTTTTGGTTATTAAAATAGTTTATAGGGAAAATGGTCATATATACCCCTCAACTTTGTCATTTGGAGCTGATATACCCCTCGTTATAAAAGTGGCTCATATATGCCCTTACCGTTATATAAACGGCTCACATATATCCCTGTCGTTACAAAATGACTTACATATACCCTTCATTTAACGGAAGTTAAAAAATTAGTTTTAAATTTATATTTATTACTTTTAATTTTTTTAATTTTTTTTTAGGGGTATATATGATTCTTCTATCAAAGTGCAAGGTATATTTCAATTTTTTTTCATACATAAATTATTTTTGACTTCTTTTATTATAATTATTTGAGTTTCTTATTCTTATTTTTTTCTTTCATTCCTTAGTTTAAAGAGAAAAAAATTAAACTATTATTTTTGTGTGTATTGTAATTTAATTTCATATTCGAAGAAAAAATTTGGTCATCTACAATAAGTTTTACAAGAATATTAGTGAAACATAAATAAATTTGATTATCAAAATAATAATTATAAATTAGTCATTGAAACAAAAAAAAATCAAAAAAAATATGTTTGACGAGGATTAAATTTAATCATACGGGATTATTTTTTTTTGAAAAAAAAATAAAAATTTAGATTAGAATTATTTCTTTTTCATTTTTGTTAGAGGAAAAGGGTATATGTGAGTCATTTGTTTACAAGTAGGGGTATATATGAGCCACTTTCATAATAAAGGGTATATCAGCTCTAAATAACAAAGTTGAGGGGTATATCAGACCCTTTTCTCTGGTTTATAAAAAATTTCACCCACTAAAAGTAAGGTGGATCTAGTGGGACGGGAGAGTGTTCATATAATATATTTCAATTTAAATTATATTGTGTATAAGATATATTTTTAGTAATTATAGAATATATTAATTTTGAACAAGAATATAGCAACTTTCAAATGCACTCATATGTTCATTGTTTGAAACTCACCGATTATATTAAGGATTTCTTCGAAATAATATTTTGCTGGCTAATTCAGACGATATTTTTATTTTTCAAACTTTTTAAGTGAAAATTTTGAATTCGCTTTGAAACTTACCGACTATATTAGGGACTCTCTTGAAATTGTATTTTATTAGCTTATTCACGCAATTTGTTTTTTTATCATTCCGAATTCTTAAAGTGAAAATTTTGAATTTACATTGAAAAATTCTGACTATATTAGTGATTCCCTTGAAATGATTTCTTTTATTGACTTATTCACATATTTATATTTTTTTTTAATTTTTCGAACCTTCTAACTGAAAAAACATGATTTCGATTAGTATCGTAAAAACAATCACACGCAAATGATACTCACAATAACAATAATTTATCGTAATGATACTAATTTTGGAACGGAGGAATAATGATAATTGATAATTAAGAAGAAAAGGGAAGTAACATAACATGTGGATGATTAATAAAAGACAAATAAGCTTAAGCATAATTACAATATTAATGATTCACAAAATCAATATTCCGACAAACAACACTTCTCTTCCCCTCCATTTAAGGCACTGTTATTTGTAAAAATTCAACACCGACAGAGCACAAATTAAGGAGTTTTGGATATTGAATCATTCATATTTTCCTATTTTTAAATATTTTCGCCGATGTTCGATATTTATATTGAAATCTCAATATTTCATATTCGCGTCTTGTAGACATCATATTTTCCTTATGTCATGATCAGTAGTGGAGTCAGGATTTTCAATAAGGGGGTTTAAAATCTGAAGAAATAACACACGAAGTAATCGAAGAGGGTTTGACATCTACTATATATACCTAAAAATTATTTTAACCATGTAAAAATAATATAATTTTCGATCGAAGAGGTCGGAATAAACCCCTAAACTGGTAATTTCATTGCACGTTCATTTCACTAGATGTTTAATATCCATATCGAAGTTTCACTATTTTAGATTTGTGCCCCGTAGACCGTATATTTTCCTCATTGTCATAACATTGCACGTACATTTTACGCGATGTCCAACATCTAAATTAAGTTTGACTAAATTCGCGCCGCATAGACCTCATTGTCATAACACTAATGTTGATTTCACCCGACGTCTCATATTAAAGTTCGACTATTCCAGATTGACACCACATACACCTCATATTTTCCTCATTGTCATATATTTTCCTCATTGTCATAAGTCATGACATTGCATGTTCATTTCACCTCAATGCTCAACATCCATATTAAATTTGATTATTCTAGATTTACACAACGTAGGCTCCATATTTCGTCACTATCGTAACATTGCATGTATATTTCACCTATTTACTGTCCAATATCTATATTAAAGTTTGACTAATTTAAATTCACACAAATTTCATATTTCCCTCATTATATCATGACATTACGTATAAACAACGTATTTATTTTTCTCAATATTTAATATTTATATTAAAATTCGATTATTTTAAATTTACGCTGCGGGGCCATATTTTCCTCATTGTGATAACATTGCATGTTCCTAATAAATGAAATTATATGAGACCACTTCAGGTCAAATAAAGGGGTCCAATACAGTTTATTTACATTTTTATAATGTTTTTTGTTCCACTCGTGCCAACCGCAATTAACGGCTTCTACAGAAAAATAAAATAATTATTACTATAAAAAAATATAATAAGAGAGATTAATTTATTTATTTTCCTTGAACTTAGTTTTGCACATTTTAAAGCATGGACACGTCATCAGTAAGAGTCCAAAAGACACTACTCCGGGATCGCCGGATGACGCCGGTTTTGTGACGATCACGGCGTTTATGCTTCCCTAATTTTGACTATCGTCGTATCATCGTAAAAATTATTTTGGTGTTTGAATAAGTTTTTATATGTTTCAATTAATTTATAAGATATTTTATTTATCAAAAATGAATAGATAAAAAGAAATCACTTCGTAATTTTTTTTTTATTTTTACTCTGTGAATCTAAAATATCAGAATTTTCAACGCGCTTCACTGGCTCTTGTACGTACACCTTTAATGCGAATCACTTGTAGTTTTGCCTTCATCTTTTTCTCTCTTCATTTTTTTTAGTTTTTGTTTGTAGGGAAAAGGGTCTGATATACCCCTCAACTTTGTCATTTAGAGCTGATATACCCCTTGTTATAAAAGTGGCTCATATATACCCCTACTTGTAAACAAATGGCTCATATATACCCTTTTCCTCTAACGGAAATGAAAAAAATAGTAATTTTAATCTAAATTTTTATTATTTTTTTCTAAAAAATATAATCTCATATGAGTAAATTTAATCCTCGTCAAATATATTTTTTTTGACTTTTTTTTGTTTCAATGACTAATTTATAATTATTATTTTGATAATCAAATTTATTTATGTTTCACTAATATTCTTGTAAAACTTATTGTAGATGACCAAATTTTTTCTTCGAATACGAAATTAAATTACAATACACACAAAAAAATAGTTTAAATTTTTTTTCTTTAAACTAAGGAATGAAAGAAAAAAACAAAATAAGAACAAGAAATTCACCTAGATAGTTTAAACTAAACATCGATCGACTTTCTATTCAACATGAATTGTGATGGGGGGATAAATATCTTTTTCATCTTTAATTAGAGGTTTCATGTTCGAGTTTTCTAGAGTACAAAATCGCCTTGTTAGCGACCACGAGACTTCCTGACGGAGGGAACTGACAAAATAAAAATAAAAAATCGACTTTCACAACTTTTATTTCTTTTTGGAAATGGGGGTATAGGTGAATGGGAAGAATTATTATAAGACGGAGAATCGAACGTTCACCAACCAGATAAAATTTAGATAATCAACTAACGAAGTTACTAAGATTCTCCGACGTCAGTATTCCATGACATTAAACGATAGACGTGTGTATATACAAACAAATAAGAGGATTTACCTCGATTCACATTTTCCCTTTTCATACATATCAATGTACCATTTCTTCTTCTCTCTTTTTTTTTCTTTTTTAATGTTTGTACCAACTTTTTGATAATTGAGCACTCACACTGAAGGTATATAGTGCTTTCATATTTATTTTTTTATTGTTTTTTTAGTAGTGCTTTCATATTGGCTTTTGGAGGGATGACAAATTCTAAAACCAAAAGAAGAAGAAATTAATGAAAGACTTAATTAAAAAAAAATGCAACGAATCTTAGTGATTTTGCCTTTAGTTTGTTAAGTTATTTAACTATATGTGAGTCTTGTGTTTTTCCACTTGAAACACTTTTCAAAGTGTACATTCTTTAGTTGTGTTTGGCACGTATGAATTTGTTTTTTTTTAACAAGTAAATAAAAAACTTTCTTAATTTTTTTTTGTGTTTGGTCTATTTGCGAAAATTAAATATTAATCTAAAAGTATTTGTAAATACAATGGGAGTGGAGGTAAGGATATAAGATGGTGAGGTGTATCGGAGGGTACGAGAGCACAAAATCAATAAAAAATTCATGGAATTTATTTTTTCTATTTTTATTAAAAAAGTTATTTTTTTTTATTTTCCAAGGAATTTATTTTCTTAAAGGAAATGTTTTTCAAATATTTGACCAATCGAATATAAAAATGTAGGGCAGTATTATTTTCCGTAACCCTTAACTAATTAATGTTGTAGTTCACTTCATTTGGTCAATGTATTAACAGAGTCAGAATTTTCATTAAAGACGTTTAAAAATAGACATAATATATATTAGACTTTAAATTTGGCTTCAAATTTTAACTTTGACCTCAAACTTTCATAGTGCATAAATAGACACTTTAACTATCCTATCTTTCAATAAATAAACACGCGATTTTTGGAGCCAAAGTGCGTGAAATGCAAACGCTCACACGTGTATTAGTGAGTCAATCAGTGGTTGCCAACTAACTAAACATTTTACATGTCTTTTTTTTAAAAAAAAAATCTTACATGTCATATTGAAACTAAAAAAAAATTAAAATTAATTTTAATTAATATAAAAGAGATTCATTAAGGGTAGAATTGTCATTGCGGCATTTTTTCTACCTTTGTGGGCCTCGAAAATTACCCCTCACTCACGCATAATGCGTGCGTTTCACGCATTTTGCCAGATAGGAATCGCGTGTTTATTTATTGAAAGATGGGATAATTAAAGTGCCTATTTGTGCACTATGAAAGTTTAAGATCAAAATTAAAATTTGAAGCCAAGTTTAGGGTCCAATATATGTATTATGCCTTAAAAATATAAGGAAACAAATACATGTAAAATTCTAAGAGATTCAACATTTATTATACAACCTCTATATACATAAAAGAAAGAGGCATAAACATAAACTTAGCTTCAACATATAATTATGTCCTTCAATTTTGGGTATGCACAAATAGACAATCAAACATGTATGAAATTAAACAAATAAACACTTGTGTCTGAAGCTGCATCGTACATGGCAACTTGCATCCTATGTGGTGGCGTCTTACATGAATTATGTCATATAGTAAGTGTGTTTCTACTTATTCATTTATACATGTTTAAGTTTTGTCTACTAATTATGCATACTCAAAGTTAAAGAGTATAAATTTTGATTGAAGCCAAATTTAATATGACATAATACATAAATAGAACCCTTAACTTTACTCCAAATTGTAACTTTGACCTTTTACTTTGATAGTGCACAAAGGGGCACTTTAACTATCCAAAATTTAAATAAAAAAACACTCGATTGATTCAGGCAAACATGTAATATACAAATGCTCTGACGTGGATAAGTGAATCACTGAGTTACTGTCAACTAACTAAAATAAATACACCTAGATTTTCAGAGCAACCCATAGATATGAGACGACATGAGAATCAATGAACTTGCTTCTCTTTTTTTTTTCTTTAGTTTGAAGTATATTTGTGCTTTAACTTGTCAAATACTTAACTAAAAAAATAGAATGCTTTGTGTATGTGATTGTCATAGTATGTAGTAAATTGCAATTACAAATTTTTGGAGGCCAAAAATAAGTATGGAAAGCTAAAAATTGTTAAGTAAACTTGTACACTTTAATTGTTTGATAAATTGTCTGGATGAATTTTTCAGTGATTTTTGTCAGATTTGAGTAGCAATTTAATACCTAATCAAAATGTAGTGTGGTTCGGACTCGTTGATTCAGAGTCTTCTGAATTAAATTGCGTTCGATTTTTACAAGCGTATAATCACCCCATCTTGCTTGCAATAGATTTAGGTAAAAAAAAATTATTATAGCTTTTTTTTTCCCACAGTAACAAAAGAATAATTAAATATAACTTGTATTTTTTTGCATTTTGCAATGAACAACAAATAATGCAAAAAAGGAAAAATTTGTTGAAAAATTAGAAAGAGAATAAAGTGTGTGTTATTTTTTTATTTTTTAAATAAACAAAAGGATTGATTAAGGATTTAATTGTCTTTTCAATGTTTTTTCTTCTGTTTAGCCCTCGAATTTTACATCTGACGCGTCTAATTGTGTGTATTTCACGCATTTTGTCAGATAGGATTCGAGTGCTTTTTAAATTTAAGTTTTGAATAGTCAAAGTGATTACTTGTTCACTAATAAAGTTAAAAGATCAAAATTATAATTTGAAACCAAGTTAAAAATCCGATATAAATATTATACCTTTATATATTATATCCAATCAATAATTTTTATCGAAACATTTTACCCCTACGGTCCTACCTAACTTCGCCCCTACAACATGGATCCAAGTATGTGAAAGGAAGTACTATGCATGCACGTGAGGTTTGTTTGTTTAATCATTTTACACAAAAATAATGTCCATATGAACTTGTCTCTGTATGAATTGTAACAGAAAGGCAACCACATGAGTATGAAGTTTTTTTCATGAATAAATCCATTACAAACGTTAATAATTTATGCAAATTTCATTAGTTGTACCAACAAATTATTGCAATGTCACACTCATGAGACTTTGTCGATAACTTCAATTTGTAACATGCACCATATGATCATTTGACCAATGTTGTCATCCCTATTTTAAAGATATTCGTCCGTTCATTTTTATTTGTTTATCATGTTATTAAAGTTAGATACCTACTTTAATTTGTTCAGTTAATTCTTAAGTTATTCTTATTACTTCCTTCGTTTTATTTATATGTCATTTCTTTCTATAAATAGTTGGTCCATAATACTTGTCATTTCATAAAATCAATGCATAAACTACCATCTTGTTCCCTTTTTTTATTCTTGTGAGTTATTAGCCTGGAAAATATACATTTGATTAACTTAGAAAAGCTAAGTAAATGATTCATGTTCATTGGTTAAATTAATTAATCAAAATAAATTAATTCATATTCTTTGATTGAAAACTTGAGTTCTAAAAAAATTAAATAAGAGTAGAACGGTAAAGATTACATCATTTCTTAATTCAAGTGCAAAGTAAAAATGTGAGATAAAATGGAACGGAGAAAGTAATTATTGTCGATATTTTCCTCAAGTTCAGAAAAAAAATATCAAATCAATATTGAACAAGTAAAAATGATTGATGAGTATATATTAGGCCTCTATTAATTTCTCTCTTTGTTCATTTTCTTGGATGATCATTTGTTTGCGTATATAAATACAATCTCTTGATACCACCATTTAAATATTGATATAATTTGACGTATAGAAAAGTGTACCATTAGTATTTATTTATAGAAAATGTATCATTATACTAGATATGTATAGAAACTGAATTAGTGTTGTATAGAATATGTATAAAAAATGTAGCACTACTGTATATATGGGTATAATAAATGTATAATCATTGTGTAATATATACATACTACTGATACACATGTTTTACAATTTTATTTTATTTTTTGTTTTGAAATCCAAGGATGACCTCCAACGTTTACAACCTCTGTCACGATCTCTGTCCTTTGGGTGAGCATTTTGTGGCGAACACTTTGTGCGCACTAAGTTAAAGCCCCATCGTGTAATAGCCTGCAAATCAAACAGGGAATGTAAACCGTATTAGACAAGTCCTATGCGACAAGCTCAACTCAGAAGACATTGAAGGGGGATCAACCCCGAATCATCCTTGTGGATAACCATCCTCTAAACCAACTAAGTCATGTTTTACAGTTTTTATACACTATTTATACACATATTAATCGAAGAAAAAATAAAAATCATTGAAAATGTTTATCCGATCCATCGAGATCTGTACGAAATGATTAGAGATCTAATAATTTCACAGTGTTTATAGTTGAAAAGTATATATGACAAATATCTCCATAAAAATAAGTAATATATATGTTATACTGACAGTGAATATGGAGTGTATATAATGTATATAAAATTAACACCAAGTTTTATATATTGAGTACTATATATATATATGAAGTTGATGATTGAAATTTGTTCTTTATCATACTTAGAACTTATGTTTTGAATTTGGAGAAGTGCTAAATGGCCACAAAATTTTAAAAATTATAATATTTTTTTTATTTTAAAATAAATCGATCGTTTTTTCATTTTTTGTAAAAAATATTAAAGATAAAAGGATAAAAATATTTTTAAAAATTAAAATTACATAGAAAAAGATCGTTCCTTAAATTTGAGCTTATTTGGTGTAAATTTAGAGTTGAAAAAGAAAATTTACTATTGTATGACAAAAGTTTACAAACTCAAATGCCTAAAATTGTAGCCCCTTTTTCCATGTAGTTCACCCATTACACATGACCTAGGTAAAAACTTAAAAAAATAAAAAGGATATTTAGTGAATTTGTTAGATTTGTTGTATTTTTTTTTTTTATAATTTGGTGGTTGTGTTTTGTTGTTCTTTATAATATACGAAATTTATATCAAATTTAAGCTTATTTAGAATATATACGAAAGTTATATCAAATTTGAGCTTATTTAGAATATATATATATATATAAAATGCACAAGTACCCCCTTAATCTATGACCGAAATCTCAGAGACACACTTATACTACACTAAGGTCCTATTACCCCCCTGAACTTATTATATTAATAATTTTCTACCCCTTTTGGGCCTACGTGACACTATCTTGTGGGCCCAACGCTGGTTGATTTTTTTTCAAGCTAGTGCCACATAGACCGAAAAGGGGTAGAAAATTACTTATAAAATAGTTCAGGGGGTAAATAGAACCTTAGTATAGTATAAGTGTGTCTCTGAAAATTCGAACATAGATTGAGGGGATACTTTTGCATTTTCCCTTATTATTATTATTATTATTATTATTATTATTATTATTATTATTTGTTATTCAGACATACGTGTCTGAAATTTCAACCTATTTTTGCATGTATGATTGAGGTGCAAACATACCCGGAAAAAACCAAACATATATGATGAAGAGTATAATCTATTTTTACATGAATCTCAGTAAAATAATATCTGAACTTTTACCTTTACAAGTCATACTAAACATCATAAAAAGATATTAGTATATCATTTGATCTTCACAAGATAATACATTCTGACACAGATATCTAAAGTTATAAAACTTCAAATATGATTATCTCTTTTTTTTATTGGCAAATTTCATATATAGCAAACATAATTCATATTTGTATGCTATTACAAAGTTTGCATAATTGCGCTCCATAGCAAACATATATATGTATAATTCGCTATACATATACAATTGAAGCGAATCGTATAAAACGAGAAAAAGAAAGAGACTTGATCAGAGAATTCTGTAAAACGAAGTGTATAAAACGAATTATATAATTATAAGTGTATAGGACGATTATATACAATTTGAATTTGTATAAAATGAGAAAGAGAGAAAAGCAAAAGAGACTTGGGCAGGGAATATACAATTGAATCGAATTGTATAAAACGAGAAAGAGAGAAATTATATACAATTTGAATTTGTATAAAAAAATGAGAAAGAGAGAAAAGCAAAAGAGACTTGGACAGGGAGTACTTTTATTGTATAATTATAAGTGTATAGGACAAAAATATACATATTTGCATGTGTATATACAATTTTCTCTCGCTTTATACAATTAGAAAAACAATTTATACAATTCTATTGTATAAAGCGAGAGAGGCGAGCGACAGGAAGCGAGCGAGAGAGAGAGAGTGGCGAGCGAGAATATGAGAGAGAGAGGGACTGATAAATAGTTTGCTATGAAACCACAAATAAATCAAATAGTAGCTACTATATTAATTTTATATTATTAGTTTGTCATTCTATACAACTATTTTTTTTGGAAAAATTATATGGAATGGCAAACATTCCTAAGTAATTATATAATAGGGGTATAGTTTAATTTATTTACTTTCTATAATTATAGTTTATTTTTTTTGCTATAATTAATGGGGTCCACCACCTATTATATAACCAACAGTATAAAAATCTTTTTTTTTAAATTTTGTATATAATTTTACACAAAACAATATTATCTCTCCTATTCATATTCCACCTTTTTCTCCTACAATTAATACTTCTATCCGATTTGAATTTCAAATTGTCCAAAATTCAATTACTCCCTCCCGAAGTTGAATTCAATTTTCGTAGGTAATTCTAAATTTTAGTCGTTTTCCTTTTTTTTTCCTTGTTCAACAATTGTATATGTATTGTGTTTCTTATGTTTTTTCATATTTTTTTGATGAAATAATCGATTGTTTGTTCTTAGGGCCCGTTTGGATGGGCTTAATAAAAGCAGCTTTAAAAAAGTACTTTTGAAAGTGCTGAAACTTATTTTTAAAATAAGCAGTTATGTGTTTGGATAAAAGTGCTGAAGTTGCTATGCCAAACGTGAAAAGGGAAAAATGGAAGAAAGAGATGTTAGGGTTATGTGGGTAATTTAGAGATTGTATAAAAATATTAAGGGCAAAAATATAAAAATGTGGTCAACTTAAAGCAGTTTATAAGCTAAAAAAAAAGCACCCCTACCCCAGCTTTTAACTTTTGGCTTAAAATAAGTTTTTTTTAACTTAAAATAAGTTATTTTGAGTATTGCTAAACAGATAAATAAGTCAAAAACCAGCTTTTAAGTCAGTTTGACCAGCTTTTAAGCTGAGCCAAACAGGCTCCTATTAGATCTCAAATTAGTCACATAATGAATGAATCATCTTCATCTATGAGAATTATCAAAGGTATTCCATTGCATGTCAATTTTGTTGACAATTTACCATCGTTTTCAATGGGTTTAACTCAAGATTTTGGGGTTGATGTAGGGTCTATGGTAAAATCAAAACAAGTTCAACATGAACAAACAATGGAAGAATTGAGATCAAAGAAAAAATATGACCCTACAGCAGTTCAAGAAATTATTAACAATGCTAAAGCTAGAGGCATTAAACTGTACAAGGAGGAAGAAAGAGGAAAGCAGTAAACATTGATTCAGAGGAAAATGCATGTGAAGTTGACGGATCTGAAGAACATCATAATTATGAGGTAGTGGCTTAAAACACAAATTTAGATATAACTTTTTTGTTACTTAAATGTCAATATACAAAAAATTATTGTTTAAGTAAATTTTGTATTCACGTAATTGTATATAGTATATTGCATGTTTAGTACACACATGTTTTAGTTATATATTTGTATATGTGTCTGTGGATGTGATTACTTTATACATACTTTAAGTTATGTATAATGAATAATATACCAAGTCTTAATAGTGGTAGTAGCAGATTGTATATTAAGGCTCATTATTATTTTTGTTTTTGTATATATATACAAAAAGTAATTGGACTTAGTTATACAGATGGGAAAATTTCATATATGATTATAAAATATATATTTTATTACTTATATACAAATTATTGAAGTTAGTATATATTAAGTTTATATATATATACAAAAATTGATCTGTCCATGACTGTTTTCAAAATGGACTATTTTTGTATACATATATACTAGGTTTTAATAGTGGTAGTAGCGGATTGTATATTAAAGGCTCATTATTTTTTTTTTTTGTATACATATATACACAAAGTAATTGAATTCAGTTATACAGATGGAAAAATTTCATATATGATTGTAATTTGTATATTTTAGTAGTTATATACAAATTATTGAAGTTAGTATATATTAAGTTTATATATTATTGGAGTATATACAAAGTCATTTAGACAGTTGTATATATTGCCATGTTTAACTACTATATTCATGTACACATATTAACCAGAATGCATAGCCAAAATAGCCAATGAAGCTATTATCTATACAATTATAAAAAAAATATATATTTCAAATCATTCAAAGAGATCATATATACAA